>NC_053161.1:167430962-167763462 GCF_016835505.1 Polypterus senegalus | reverse complement strand
CGATGGCCAGGAAGGACAGAACAAAAAAAAATGGCTGGAGAAAAAAAAAAAAAATCTGCAGGGGTTCCAGGCCATGAGACCACCCAGCCCCCTCTAGGCATTCTGCCTAACATAAATTACCTCAATCAGTTCTCATTGTATTCAGGATTCACATCGAAGTGTTTGATGATGACGGTCATGAGAATTCCAGTACACAAGGAGAGTAACTTTTCGCAACACTTAAGAGTTTATGGTGGTGGAGGAGAGTTCCTCAGTACCATCACTAGGTAGCAAAGCAGTGTCAATGGACCTACTGAGAACACGGCGAGAGAATATCGCAGTCATAGATGACATTGTCACTGAGGCAAATGATGAAAGACAACCATGGGACATAAAAAATACATTCTAAATGTGTTTGCCAACATTATTGAAGGAGATGGCTGCCTCGAGGAGGCTTATCAGACTGAAGTGGATCCTAATATTTCACCAGCCCAGCTGTCAAAGTGACAAGTTCTGGTTTCTTTGATGAATCTCTTAAAGGAAGATCTTAGAAGCCAATAGGAGAGAGGAAACAAATCCTTCAAAAGGATTTAATACCAGTCCAGCACAAGATTCATGAGCAGAAGGACCAAAACACTACTACCAATATGCAGGAGTCCAATACAACCAACAGTGGTTAACAAGTTCATTATTACAACAGAAGAGCAAGAGATCTCGGTAAGGTACAACAAGGAGAAAGGGTGAGAGTCCAGACTGAGATATCAAAACACGTACAGTGGGTGCCTGGAACAGTGATGAAACAAGTGTTCAGTAGATCATATGCAGACCAACTGGACAGAGCAACCATCCTAAGTAGGAACCACAGACACCAGAGGATACTTCCAGAAGAGTGACAGAGTGTAGTGGGGCAAGACAGAGCCTTTAAGACAAAGAGAGAGGCACAAACACACACACCAAGCACACACTAGCGACAATTTAGGATCACCAATGCACCTAACCTGCATGTCTTTGGACTGTGGGAGGAAACCCACGCAGACATGGGGAGAACATGCAAACTCCACGCAGGGAGGACCCGGGAACCCAGGTCTCCTTACAGCCAGGCAGCAGCGCTACCACTGTGCCGCCGTGCCCTAACATTACAGTAATGTTTAATAAATTCATACCTTACACTAACACTTATCTTTAAATATTATCAATAAATTATAGTCAGATAAAGAAATCCACACCCTTATTCTTCCATCACTAAGTAAGTGGTGTGACAACTGTAGCTTAAAAGCTGGTGAAATAAATTGAAATAATTATCTTAAATTCATCATTATAAAAATGCTATGATTAATAATACCCAGCTAAAAATGCCCAAAATGCTAGCAATTGACTGTTGACTGAAGGTGAGATGCTGATCTTGACTCTAGAGGTACAAGTTTCAGTTACTCAATCTGACAGTTCCATGAAGAATCTTAACATCACTATGGTACATTTGAGAGAGGAGGTATTGTAACAGAATTGTTAAGTGTGACCCTATGCTTATGGTTGATTTGAGAAGGTAGATGGCCCAGTACAATCCATTAACACAGGCATGTAAGATGATGTATGATGTTGAGCTGGAGTGCGTAGAAGACACACAGAGGTTAGGTGCAAGGCCATCTATGATTACTATGGCAATACTAGATTGTAGAGGGGCAGATGCAAGGAGCTACCATGGTCCTTGTAGAGGGGCAGATGCAAGGAGCTACCATGGTCCAAGGACAAACGATGTAACTGTAGCATTTTAGCATCCTGACGGCGAGCCAAATCTTGAAAGACACCTGCTGATATATTCACATAGTGAGGGTTGAATGGTAGCAGAGGAGCATAGGTGATTAAGGTGTTGGATCCCAATTCAGAAGCACTGGTATACCCACACTTCTTCTCATATGGAGACCAGAGTTGTGATACGGAAATCAGGCTGCATGAACATCTGCAAACACTGAGTGGGCTTAATAATGGCAACATGGTGGAATTAAGAGTACGGGTCACATAGATGCAATACTGCACATACTGATTCTCGATAAGTGAAGGATTTAACTAATTTTTAAGTGGAGAGAAGCTGACAGAGCATTACTTCATTGGACACCTACATAAAGGCAGAGGCCAACAGACTGAATCAGCAAAGGTTGTACCTAAAGGGTTTCAGGGGATTAATGGATCACCTTGCCAAGGGGTAGGCCATAAGCCTTCTAAGGGAGTCCTAGGAACATGCACCAAATTTTTCAGGATGCAATGGCCATTGTCTGTAGATATAGCAACCCTTTCTGACAATCACATTCAACCTACGCTGGATACAACTTATGGGTCACTGATTGGCCTGATATCATAGCACGTGTGTTTAGTCTAAAGTTTAACAAGCTTATTGATGATATTATAAGAAAGCAGGTGTTTGAAGTGGAAATGGTGAAAATCCACCATTGATTTGAGTTTCAGAAGAGGGGTTTACCACACATATATCCTTCTTATTCTCATGAGTGAAAATAACCCATGAGAGGTACACATTATTAGTAAGATGGTTAGCACAGAACTGCCAGATGATAATAGAGACCCAGTTCTATATTAAATTATAGCAAAGCAAATGGTACATGCGCTAAATGAAACATGGCTTAATTCCAATGGGGCGGCAGTTTTAATCGAATCTGCGCCTCCGGATTACAGTTTTACTCGTGCCGACCGCCAGGGGAAAAAGGGGCGGTTTGGCAAACATTTACTCGAGCCGATTAAAATGTAAAGATGTTAGTTTTGGTAAATTTAAGTCCTTTGAGTATCTCGCCGTTGTTATTCATGGAGATTCTCACGTTCTAGTATTATCCGTGTATAGACCTCCTAAATATAACGCGTCTTTCCTTGAGGAATTCTCTGACTTAATGTCAATTTTAGTTACAAACTATGACGCACTCTTAATAGTCGGCGACTTTAACTTTCATGTCGACAATCAGTGTGACCAAAAGGTAAAGGAATTCATGAACCTCCTGGACTCTTTTGATTTGAGGCAGCTCGTAAATCAGCCTACACATAAAGCAGGTCATACGTTAGACTTAGTGATTACTAAAGGACTTAAAGTTGATATAAAGCAGGTCATTGATATTGGTCTATCAGACCATTTCCTTCTACTATTTAATATAGAAATAAAGATAGAAAACGCTCATGAGAAGCATTTTGTTAAAAAACGCTTCTTTGACTCATCAGTAGCTTTAAAACTTACAACTATTCTAAGCAATCAGTCCGTTTATAATGCCAGCTATAATAGCGAGGATAATGTAAATAGTAAAGTGGAAAACTTTAATTCTAAAGTAAGAACTGCTGTTGACATAGTTGCACCTGAAAAGACAGTTAAAAAATCTTCTAGTATTGTTATTCCATGGAAGACCCAAAGAGTGTCTGATTTAAAAGAACATGTCGTAGAGCTGAGCGTAAATGGAGGAAAACTAAACTAACTATCCACTATGAAATATTAAAAGTTAAAATAACAGAATACAATAACACTGTCCGTCTTGAGAGGCTGCTATTTCTCTAATATTATAAATAACAATGCTAGTAATCCCAGAGTCTTATTTTCAACAATTGACCGTCTGTTAAACCCAGGTAACACAAAGGAATGCCCCCAGAATACTTCCAGTGAAACCTGTGAGAACATTGCTGTATTTTTCAATCAAAAAATTAATGATATTAGAGATAACATAGTATATCTCCCCAACACTGCAGAACCTCCAAAGCCCCGGTACTCCATTATAAACAAATTAAATGCTTTCACCAGGATAGATTTACCTGAATTACATAGTATAATCTCTCAACTGAAACCCTCCACCTGCGTCCTTGACCCAATACCAACCAGGTTTTTCAAAGAAATATCAGGCGTGCTAATTGACAATATTCTGGACATAGTAAATTGTCATTAGATACGGGGTCTTTCCAGACTGTCTTAAGACTGCTGTAGTTAAACCCCTTCTTAAGAAACATAATCTTGACCCTTCTGCCTTTGAAAATTTTAGACCCATCTCTAACCTGCCCTTCTTAAGTAAAATTCTAGAGAAGGCAGTCATTATGCAGTTAAATGACCACCTCAATAAACATGCTATTCTTGATACATTTCAGTCAGGCTTCAGAACAAATCACAGCACAGAAACTGCACTTGTTAAAGTAGTAAATGACTTGCGGGTAAATGCAGACAGAGGCCATTTATCTGTTCTCATCCTCTTAGATCTGAGTGCTGCATTTGACACCATTGATCACAATATTCTTAGAAATCGCCTTAGTCAATGGGTGGGCCTCTCTGGCAGTGTCTTAAATTGGTTTGAATCCTACCTGGCAGGAGAAAATTCTTTGTGAGTTGTGGTAATCAAATCTCAAAGACACATGATATCCGATATGGTGTTCCACAAGGCTCTATCCTGGGTCCGCTGTTATTCTCAATCTACATGCTTCCGTTAGGTCAGATTATCTCAGGTTACAACGTGAGCTACCACAGCTATGCTGATGACACACAGCTGTACTTATCTATAGCACCTGATGACTCCGACTCTTTGATACACTAACACAATGTCTTACTGGTATTTCTGAATGGATGAATAGTAATTTTCTCAAACTAAATAAAGAGAAAACTGAAATTTTAGTAATTGGCAATAATGGATTCAGCGAGGTTATCAGAAATAAACTTAATGCACTAGGATTAAAAGTTAAGACGGAAGTAAAAAATTTAGGGGTAACCGTTGACTGTAATCTGAATTTTAAATCGCATATTCATCAGACCACTAGGACAGCATTTTTTCACTTAAGAAACATAGCTAAAGTTAGACCTCTTATATCATTGAAAGATGCTGAGAAATTAATTCACGCTTTTGTTTTCAGTAGACTAGATTACTGTAACGCACTCCTCTCAGGACTACCCAAAAAGACATAAATCATTTGCAACGAGTGCAGAATGCAGCTGCTAGAATCCTAACTGGGAAAAGAAAATCCGAACACATTTCTCCAGTTTTGATGTCACTACACTGGTTGCCTGTGTCATTCAGGATTGACTTTAAAATACTGCTTATGGTTTATAAAGCCTTAAATAATCTCGCCCATCTTATATATCGGAATGCCTGACACCTTATATTCCAAATCGTAACCTTAGATCTTCAAATGAGTGTCTCCTTATAATTCCAAAAGCTAAACTTAAAAGAAGTGGTGAGGCGGCCTTCTGCTGTTATGCACCTAAAATCTGGAATAGCCTGCCAATAGGAATTCACCAGGCTGATACAGTAGAGCACTTTAAAACACTGCTGAAAACACATTACTTTAACATGGCCTTTTTATAACTTCACTTTAACTTAATACTGATACTCTGTATGTTCAATTCTTCATAATAACTATTCAGTGGCTCTAAAATCCATACTGACCCCTACTCTCTCTTCTGTTTCTTTTTCCGGTTTCTTTGTGGTGGCGGCCTGCCACCACCACCTACTCAAAGCATCATGATGCACCAACATTGATGGACTGAAAGCCAGAAGTCTACGTGACCATCATCATCAGGTCCTTCAATGAAAACCCTAAATACAAAGAGGACTGTTTCACTTATGTTAGGTAGATTGCCCAGAGGGGACTGGGCGGTCTCTTGGTCTGGAACCCTACAGATTTTATTTTTTCTCCAGCCTTTGGAGTTTTTTGTTTTTCTGTCCACCCTGGCCATCGGACCTTACTTATTCTATGTTAATTAATGTTGACTTATGTTTATTTTTTATTGTGTCTTCTATTTTTCTATTCATTTTGTAAAGCACTTTGAGCTACATTTTTTTGTATGAATATGTGCTATATAAATAAATGTTGATTGATTGATTGATTGATTGCTGGTACATGGCCCACGTTAAGAGGCTAATCTGGGTGCACCATGTATGGTTAATGGGACATGTAGCAAATGATTCCCCAAGGTGTATAGTAAAGAGACGATTGTCAATGTTAGATATCCTAAATAAAGGTGCCATCAGGGAGTGACCGTGTGCATTGGGGATAGAGAGGTGAAGAATGAGTGGATGGTGCCATACAACCCATTTCTGAGTTACAAGTATTACTGCCTGTGACGATGTGGGTTCTGGCTCCACACTCCCTTTGCTATTGGAAGCACTCGAACCCCACACCGTCGATAATGAAACCGAGTGAGCTAGTCAGTGGAGGCAAATAAACACTTGAGCAAGGGGTGGTGCAAAAATGAGTAGTGCTTTTATTTAAAACCAACAAAAACAAAAACAGTGTTCATAAATAGTGCAGTACTCTCCAAGTTCTTCAATAAATAAATAAATAATCCATTAAATGAAACGAGGAGTAAAACCAATAAATAGAAAAAACAATCCTTTAAAACCAGAGGTTAAAATCTTCTTGTGGAAGCAGTCTTTAAAACAACAACAAACAAATCCGGTGCATCATTTGTTAGCGTCTCACCTGCTAATCCCGTTTGGGCATCGCAGCAGGCAAGACGCTTTCTGCAGCTGCCCTCCTGAAACACACGCACGAGACTGGAGACCTCCCGATCCCTGGCTTCGGTATGGCACTCATCCCAGTCCCGGAGAACTTGGTTTCCCACAACGGCCAGGTCGCTCACGTTGGGGATTCCCACCACCAAGTCTCCCGACTTCCGCTGCCTTTCAATGGCCTCTCCGCGGCCAGTCGCCTTCCCTGGTCACTCCCGCTACCTGATCACTCAGCGGGAGCGACATCAACACAAACACCTGGGTGTCGGCCTAACACCCAGCTTCTACGCAGCTGTCCACGAGCGCTCATTCGCTCGCCCGTCCGCTCGCTCTTCGCGGCTCTCTCTCACCGACCTGCTTCCTCTACTGCTCCCGATAACCTCCGTCCTCTCCTTTCCTTTCACTCTCCGATCGTTTCTCACTCCTTTAAAACCGACTCGCTCTTCTTTTTAAAATGACGAGGGCCACAGCAGCTGCAGCATTAGCCACGGGACAATCATGAATGTGGGCAGTTCCTCACCTGTGCACTAGGTGAGAAACACCCACACCCTACGGATCGTCCCGTGGCCCACTATGGCCCAACGTCCCCTCACTAAGCCGCGAGCACATCGATTATTTATTTAAAATGAATGGCCTTTTCTCAACAAACTGTGGACCCATAACACCACACTGCCACATTAATGTTGAGGTGTGTGCATCTGTGAAATGTGTCAAGTATCTCTTCAAGTACATTTACAAAGGGCACCATTGTGTCTCTGTGGCCATATGTCAGGATAGTGGGGCAGGTCACATTTCATATTACTGTATATACTCGCATATAAGCTGGGTCTTAAAACCAGACAAATTGCCCATAAAATCAGACCCCGATTTATACGCCTGTTCAAAAGTACGACACATTGTAGATAAGGGATGCTCTTACGATAAAAGTGTATGAGGGTGTAAGATACAAAAACACAAAACAATAGTCACAATACATAGAAAAAAAGGCATTGTGCTCCGTAGTTACTCTCTCAGGTGGGCATTAGCATATCATAATCTATTGCACCAATAGCGTGAGATTTCTGGAATTTGACTTATATGACCGTCATTTTAAAATACCGGAAATTATACGGTAAAACCAAGCCCCGACTTATACACGGGAGAACGTAAATGCGAGTATATACGGTAACTGCCGGTAAGTGAGTGCCCAAGAAGCAGTCTGAAGATTGTTTAGGTTTGAGATTCATGCTCAATCACATACTATGATGAGACTAAGTGCATTTGCCAGGAGAGCAATATGTTGTGTTCGAAGAGGGGCAGGAAGAAGCTGTAGTAACTCTCACTACTTGGTTTAGATTACACCAAACTGATAAAGATGCAAAAATGTACGAGTATAGTACAACTCCTGAGAATTACGTATATGACAAGTGTGAGAAAGTATGGAGAAACCTCCAGATGATGATTGGAAGGATGCATTTCATCTCAGACCTAGAAAGGGTACTGAGTAAGGTTACTGCTGTTGCATGTTAGAGGGGCACTGTTGTTCGATGACCTGAAGACGGCTGATGACATCATCTATCGATCATTCATGAAGTCAGCAAGGGCAAGGAGCCTCATTAATGATCGTCAGGTGTGGAAAGAGTCTTTGGAAGACATAATAGTATTTAACAAACATGAAAGTTGTTTGTGTATATATGTGTCTTTGCTGTACCGACAAATGCGGCCATGCTGTTTGATAAATACAGTCAGTACTTGATTGAAGAATATGCATCGTGGCACAACAATCATATGCAACATTGCACCTACTGTCAGAATCTAGCACTGCTAGAAATATAAAGGGTTTGTGCCAACATGGCAAATACTGTGCTAACTTTTACCTAATGATGCCAACAGCTGTATAGAGCAACGAGAATCCTACACACTATTTCAAAGCATTAGCAGAACACTACCATGAAAATCAGATGAAAAGGCCACTTTTGATGAGATCGTGTTGGATATAGAAGACAAGATTAGAAGCTTCAGGTGTTAGTTTTCAGAGAGGCCAGGAGATTCAGGTAAAACGCGTCTGTACAACGCACTACTACTTGAAGTCAGAGGAGAGAGGGGTGTAGAGTTACCAGTGGCCTCAACTGGCATAGCAGCTAATTTGATGGTAGATGGTAGGACATTCTACTCAATGTCCAAGCTGCCAACCTCTAGCAGTGAATTTGAAATGTGGTATGAGGATGACATCACCTGACACAGATCTATTGAGAATAGCTAATTTGATGATCTGGGACGAGGCCACATTGGAGCCAGGATTCACATTAGAAGCAGAAAATAAGCTCCTTAGGGATGTGGTGCGTGATTAAAGCGCCTTTGGTGGGAAGACAATACTATTAGGAAGTGATTTCAGACGGACATTACCGGTAGTTTCACATGCCTTCACGTTCATGATGGTGGAGATGATGTCTAAAGAGATGCCCACTCTGGATACTAATACAGAAAATGAGTAGGGTGCACCAGGAAAATAGCCAATGGCTTTTAGTCAGGAAATGGGCAGAATGGAAGCACAGAAGATGCCAATGAGCAAGTTGTACAAACACCACACAGTATGATATGCTCTAGAACGTTATACTTCATTGGCATAATTAGCAAGTTGTAAGAGGAGTGTCGCCGTGGTATGATTTGGCTTTACATGGGTGGGGGGGCTTCACATGCCTGACTACACCTGTAGTTCACGTGAAGTAGGCAGCTGCTGCTGATGGACGCCAATGTGAAGCTTGTTTATGGGGCGAATTAAATTGTTAGCTGCAACTGACCATACGAAGTTAGTTTGTTGCCCCTTTTGTTTTTAGATAGATAGATAGAGATAGATAGATACTTTATTAATCCCAATGGGAAATTCACATACTCCAGCAGCAGCATACTGATAAAGAACAATATTAAATTAAAGAGTGATAACAATGAAAGAATAACAGATAGACAATAATTTTGTATAATATTAACGTTTACCCCCAGGGTGGATTTGAAGAGTCACATAGTGTGGGGTCTCCTCAGTCTGTCAGTGGAGCAGGACGGTGACAGCAATCTGTCGCTGAAGCTGCTCCTCTGTCTGGAGATGATCCTGTTAAGTGGATGCAGTGGATTCTCCATGATTGACAGGAGCCTGCTCAGTGCCCGTCACTCTGCCACGGATGTCAAACTGTCCAGCTCCATGCCTACATTAGAGCCTGCCTTCCTCACCAGTTTTTCCAGGCGTGAGGCGTCCCTCTTCTTTATGCTGCCTCCCCAGCACACCACCGCGTAGAAGAGGGCACTCACCACAACCGTCTGATAGAACATCTGCAGCATCTTATTGCAGATGTTGAAGGACGCCAGCCTTCTAAGCCTTTTAAGGGATTTCATTAGTGTTAAGTGTGTTTTTCTTTGCTTTTAAGAGTAATCCCCAGAATGTGTTACAAGATGGCTGTATAATACTTTAGTGTTGCAGAGAGATGGCTCATATAAAAACTCCACAAAGCAGACTGTAGGGGGATTTATTTCAGGAGGGGAACTGCTTTGGGAGGAAGTGTCTGTGGTTTAGTGGACGGAGCAATCAGATGGCTGCTGATTTGTTTTGGCATTTCAAGCCACTTTAGCCAGTTCGTGGCTGGTGGTCTCTTATAGCCTTATTTATTTATTTATTTATTTTTTCTCCAAGTTATTGATCTGAATGACTTCAACAGGATAATATTTTAAACTTTAGTTTTGTACTTTAATTCAAGTGTGTATTTGTTTTGTATTTTTCTAGTGATGAAAAGGTCCTTTATTTTTTTAATGCAATGCACCTGTTGCTACATTTGTACTAATTAATATTGTGTCATCTTTCACCAGTGTCTTCCTCGGACCCTGTGACCAGCTTGATAATGTTAAATGGGGGGGAGCTAAGGAGTGTTTTGCCCTGTTTATTTATCAATGTGGACCACGTGCAGGTTGTGTCCAAGTTACTTGATGCTATTCTGTGAACATTGGGGTGCGTTTGATCTTTCATTAACCTCCATGCTGAAGAAGAGTCCCATTATTACCTGTAAGTTTCATTGGACAAAAATGAAAGAATTTGTAAGTTACTTAACTGTGACTATTATTACTGTTCTGGCAGCTTTTAATAAAACTGGTTTAAAAATAATCCTCCTTATAAATTGTAAAACGGCCTTCAAATGGGCAGACATGTTTAACAATAACACCAAAGGGACTTTTCTTGAAATTTTTTGAGAAATAGGAATTACAATTACAAAGAGGGTCTAACAGTGAATTTGTATGCTGAACGATTCATTAAAACAAGCCAATTATAAATTATTATTTGTATCGAGATTTCTGTTGTTATTTCACAATTGTGGCCTTAAGGTGGTACTGTGAGCACACAGCAATGTATGTTCTGACATTCTGACCTTCGTCTGATTGTAGGACTGACACTCTCTGATGGACATACTAATGACACCCCTCTGTGTCCACAGACAGTCAAACTAAACTCATGAAAGTTTTATTACTCACATGACACAGCTGCAGAAGACGAACCCTGGTGCCAGTCTCTTGATGCATTCTGGAGTGGGCTTCTTAAGTTCTTCACAGCAGCTGATGACACAGCCCAGCACAGCACAGTCCAGAGGTGATAAAGTCATCTTATTAAAATCCATCTTTAAATCCTTCCCAATGGCGTTTCTGATTATTCTGTTATTCTGAGTCTCATAGAGCCACTGACACACTCGCAGAGCTTCATTTTTATCTTCACCCCTTAGCGCCTGATCAGCTTTCCACTTCACCCACTCCAGTATCCTGTTTGCCGTCTTCCACTCAAACTGCACCAGGATTCCACGCAGTGTTTTAAACACAGAAGGCCTGGCCAGTCCTGCCAAGAATCGAGTGAAAATCTCAAACCGGCCATCTTCACATGAGTCTAGCTTCACAAGTAGCTCCTCGACATCCCCTGATGGATCAAGGTAAAAGTAGCAGGCGGCCATGAACTCCTGCAAGGTGAGGTGATAGAATGTGTATGTTGTGTGCTCCAGAGTGCTTTCACTCTGAAGGATTTCTTTGAGGAACCCTGATAGAGCTGGCTGGAGACCAAAGACGGACATCTCAAACTTGTCATCAAACACCAGAATTCTGTTGTCCACTCCATAAAAAGCCATCTTTCCTAGTTTGAGCAGAATCTCTTGCTGCTCCTTGGCTTCTTGCTTGTGACTGGTGAGAATGTTGTGAAGGAACATCACAAAGAGTTCTGTGAGAGTTCTGGGGGCAGTGTCTAGATTTTCATCAGGTGTTTTGAAGTAGGTCTTCAGCACAGAGCAGGCAATCCAGCAGTACGAGGGGTTGAAGCACATGGTGTACAGGATGGCATTCTCCTCCACATACTGAAAAGCCTCAGAGCCCAGCTCAGCATCACCAAAGAACTTCTTAAAGTACATCAGACTTTGTTTAGGGAAGAACCCCAGGATTTCTGCAAATCGATCAGCCCTCTCTGTGTCCAGTGTCTCCAGAGCTGTTGGTCTGGTTGTTATGAGGACAGAACAGCCCTTTAGTAATGTCCTTCTGACCAAGCTGGTGACAAGGATGTGGACAGGAAAGTTGTCATCTGGGCTTGAGCAGAGCTGCTCCTGTGTAAAGTCCAGTTTGTGTTTGTACTCATCAAGACCATCAAATATAAAAAGGAGAGATTCAGGTTTCTGCAGGATTTCCCTTAGTCTTGGGTCATCGAAATATTTATAGTGCCTTATAATCAGTCTGGTCAGAGACATCTGGGACTCAGTCTTTGTGTCTAGTAGGTTGAGCTCCCTGAATTTAAACAAGAACACAAATGCGAACCTCTGGTACTGAGAGCCTTTGGCCCAGTCAAACATTATTTTCCGCACCATGGTGGTCTTCCCAATTCCAGCCACCCCACTGACCACTACAATGTGAGGGTCGGTCTCACTCCCGGGACTCCTTCTAAAAAGATGCTCTGTCCAGATTCTCTCACATTTCCCTTTCATGTGCTCCTCTTTTAGCTCTGCATGATCTCTTCCCATCTTCTCAACTTCATGGTGGCTCTCACTGTAGGTTCTTTTGTACTGTTTAACAACCATCGCCTCTATGTATTGAGTCTCAAAGTACACAGCTCTGGGGTGTAGATCTTGAGGAGAAGCCTGATCCTCCAGTGTTCTTCTAGATTCAGATACACCATCTTTGTGTGTCTCACAGAGGCCTGAAAGTGATAATGAGAACAATTGAAGAAAACCTAAAAGTGGACTTTTTAGAGGCTGGCACTGATGAGGCCTACCCCATGGTGTCTAAATGTGGGAGATGCAAGCTGATCCAGCATCTTGCAATCAAGGTCACTGAGGTAACCTAGAGATTGCACTGGGGATGAGACTTCAAACAGAAATAGGTATGCCATGGGTAGACTTACGGTACATACAAGGCTGTAGGTGCACACTAAACAAACCTCTAAGCCAGAGCTAGAAGTGCAAAACCATTTTTAGGTCCTATGGCTCTTGAGGATGATTCTGAAACATATGGTCGGGTAGGGAGAATGGAAAAGCCCCAGTGGGTCACTTGAAAACTAATGCCTCCAGAAAGATAGAAATAGTGCTAGTGCAGGACTCGATCAGCAGAAGGACTGAGATTTATGTTTGTTTTCTTGTGTGGTCAGACTCTTGTATGGTGTGCTGTCTATCTGATGAACAGTTAGGACACCTCCTCCTTGGAAGGGAGAACAGGCTGCTGTCAAGAGTTGGGGGAAATTTAGTTCTCATTAGCCATATTGTAATGGATGACAAATGTATGGGCAGACAGAAAGTTCTAAAATACAAGAGTTAAGGGCCAAGCTGAGGAACAGAATTCACAAGATGGTCTTCAATGAATGTCTGCGTTTTCCACTCACCAGTCCAGGTAAGACCGAGGAGATTTGAAAGCTAAATATGGTTCTCATCTTGGGATAGGAAAGAAGGACAATGGTTGATGGGGCATTGGGATGACTAGATGAAAAGCATTTGAACAAGAGGGACACCAATGTGGGGGCATGAGGGGGTGTTGGGTAGGGCATATAAATAGATACCTCAAAGATCGGGGGTTAGGAAGGTTAGGACAGGCCAGATTTAAAAATGTTGCATAAATACACAACACACACACACACAATGTAGAAGTTTCTAGCTCAAACAGCCAATGGTAATTGAGTAACAAAGGGAGTCCTTGGGTTATAATGTTTCGAGTTTACAACGTTCACTCCCATAAAAATAAAAAAAAATTGAAACATGAGTGTTTTGGCTTACGCCATTTGTGTCGTACTTACAGAATATGTGGGCAAACTAGTTTGGTTGAAATCTCTCCTTCATGTAAGTGTTTAGACAGTACTTTGAAGAAGGTCCTTTGGCAGCATTTGCAGCCTGAGCACTTCTTGGTAAGTCTCTACAAGAACTGCACACCTGGGGCTGGTCAGTCTATCTCACTTTTCATTGCAGATCCTCTAAAGTTCTGTTAGACTGGATGGAAAGTGTCTGTTCACTGCCATCTTCAGATCTCTTCACACATGTTCTGTGGAGTGTAAGACTGGGCTTTGGCTGGACCACTCAAGGCCATTCAGAGACTTGTCCAAAAGCCACTCCAGTGTTGTCTTGGCTGTATGCTTCAGGTCATTGAACAGTCATCACAGTCAGAAGTGGTGTGCTCCCTGGAGCAGGTTTTCTTCAAGGGCCTCTCTGGAATTAGCTGCATTCCCTGTTCCTGCATCCCAATAGCAAGATGTTGTCGCCATCAACCTTCACTGCAGGAATGCTGTTAGATAGATAATGAGCAGTGTCTGGTGTGATGGACGGCCGGGACGCCCAAAGAGTGGAAGGATGTGGGAAGGCAGCTACTTTGGAACACTGCCTCCCCCAGGATGCTAGATGGCAGTTTCCCTGAGCTGTAACGGTACCCTGGTTCCCTGCAGGGCACCATGGGACATGGAGTTCATTTATACAGCCCTGCTGTGTACCGTGGGTGCCGCCAGAGAATGCTGTGAGACAAGAATGGGAGGAGAAGTGCTAGAAGGTCACGGGAACGGAAGCCCAGAAGTACTTCCAGGCTGAAGAAAAGTTCTCTATCCAACCCAGAAGTGCTGGCAAGTCACGTGATCAGAAGGATGGAAGTACTTCTGGGTCGGACACAATTTAAAGGACTGCAAAACACCCAGCCAGAGTCGGGTGGAGGTGGACAAAGCTTGCTGGGAGGTGTGAAGGAGAAAATAGAGAAAAATTGCATTGTTATTGTGTGATATTCTGATTACTTATTTTATTTATTTGTGGCAGTGGTGCTTAGGAGAGCACTGTACAAGAAGAAAACAATTAAAAATACTTCTTGGTGCTTTAACCTTGTGTCCTGCGTGTCTGTCTGTTGGGATTAAAGGTGCAACAGTAACCCCTAGCGTTCACATTGGTTTTTGCCAGACAAAGTGCTTGGAGTTCTGCCCAAAGAGTTCAATTTTTGTCTTACCAGACCAGAGAATTTTTTTCTTTTTATTTTGTCATATCTCTTTTAATTTACAGGGGCTTCCACCTAGCCACTCTATCATAAATGCCTCATTGGTGGAATGTTGCTGAGATGACTATCCTCCTGAGAAGTTCTTCCATCTCAGCAGAGGACTTCTGAAGCTCTAACAGTGAGTTCCAGGGAACGGACACAACTTTAGAAATTTTTTATCCACTGCATCACAATTTTGTTATGGAGGTGTGTAAAAAGAGTTCCTTGGTCTTCATGAGTTGGTTTTTGCCCTGACATGCATTGTGAATTGTGTGACCTTATTTATACAGGAACACGGGTGCCTTTCTAAATGCCCGGGGTTTGTTTCCTGCCTTACGCCCTGTGTTTGCTGGGATTGGCTCCAGCTGACCCCCGTGACCTTGTAGTTCGGATATAGGTTGGATAATGGATGGAAGGACTACAACACACTGAATCCAATGTATTTACTGTATAATATTCCAACAGTAACAGAAACCTTGTTAGATTAAGAGATGGGCAGGACAAGGATGGGTACATATTATTGAGGGACAACAGCCAAAACTGAAAGGTCGGGGAGTCGCCATGTATGTAAAACACGGCTTAGTGAGGATGTTTGGTATGATTTGACAGCATTAGGGAACAAGGTCTCATATTTAGAGTTTGCTGTAGACCCCGTAATGCAGTGGTTCCCAACATTTTCTGTGCAAACAAACTGAATTCGGAAAATAAGCTTTTAACTCAGTGCCTACAATTGAAATATATATTAAGCAATTTACCGTTACAAATCTCAATAATGGACGGCACGGTGGCGCAGTGGTAGCGCTGCTGCCTCGCAGTTAGGAGACCCGGGTTCGCTTCCCGGGTCCTCCCTGCGTGGAGTTTGCATGTTCTCCCGTGTCTGCGTGGGTTTCCTCCGGCGCTCGGTTTCCTCCCACAATCCAAAGACATGCCGGTTAGGTGGATTGGCGATTCTAAATTGGCCCTAGTGTGTGCTTGGTGTGTGGGTGTGTTTGTGTGTGTCCTGCGGTGGGTTGGCACCCTGCCCAGGATTGGTTCCTGCCTTGTGCCCTGTGTTGGCTGGGATTGGCTCCAGCAGACCCCCGTGACCCTGTATTCGGATTCAGTGGGTTAGAAAATGGATGGATGGATGGAAATCTCAATAATCTTGTAAATGTGTCCTCTGTGAAGCTTAGACACTCGATTGATTATCCAAGGGTTGGGGTATCCTGATAAGCATCAAGCACTGTGAGGAAATGGCACACAATCAATGACTGTTGAATAAAAAATAGTTGCAAGCTTTGTACAAAATAACACCGGCACAGTTAAACTGCCAAGACCTCCAGCAGGAGACATAGGCTGAATGTAAGCAGCAAGGCCTGCATCCAATTTAGTCCACTTTGTACCCCCAATTAAAAATGTCAATTAAATCTCAAAATCAGTGGTGTTTCCTGATCAGGGCTTTCACAGAAATCCATACTAGGCCTTACTCTTCTCTACAGATCATTGCATGCTCCAAATTGCATCTCTCTTATTATAAAAAAAAAAATCTTGGAAAGTTGGAAGAAGATGAGACGTGATTTTCTCAGAGACGCACTTTCACGTTCCGTGAGACGAGTCTTTGTGCCAAGAGATTTAACCATGCCAGGGACCGCAAATAAAAGACAAAGAGTACATGACAAAGTAGAACATTGTAAAGAATTCAAAAACATTGGCGCAGTACACATGCAGAGCAGGTTAGAAATAATGGATGTAGAAAAATTCGAAAGTCTCAACAAAATGATAGTAAAGATCACATTAGCGCAAACAAACGGAAATTATTACTCAGTGAAATAGCGGAACAGTGAAAAGAGATCAATATATTGTTTGGATTTAAACTTTAAGTTGGAGACTTGTAGATCGTCTAATTCGTGTTGCCATTAGGGAAAAAAAAGTTTCTTCCCAATGAAGACGCGTATCCAGGAAAATTAAAAGATTCCAAAAATGTAGGCGCGGTACACATGCAGAGCAGGGGCCTCATGTATAAACAGTGCATACGCACAAAAATATTGCGTATGAACATTTCCACGTTCAAATTGCGATGTATAAAACCTAAACTTGGCGTAAAGCCACGCACATTTCCACGGTAGCTCATACTCTGTGGTATGCAAGTTCCCTGCTCGGGTTTTGCAGACTGGCGGCACCCAGCGTCAAAGCAGTGCTACTGTTCCTGTGTGGTTATCCTTTCTTTTTCAGATCCACATCCCTGACGCAGCTTTATAAATACACTGAAATTAACCACATATTGATTATTAGTTTAAGGCATCTGATTGTAATTAACCTGTAACAATATAATGGTCCACAGAATGGTCAAACTATTCCAAATACCATAACTGCTTTAGCGTTGTTACTCTCACCGCACCTTCTTCTTCTTCTTTCAGCTGCTCCCGTTAAGAGTTGCCACATCGGATCATCTTTTTCCAGATTACTCTCACTGTACCACTAGGAGTATTTATATCACCGTATCTGAGTGGGGAATCACAGCAGCAGCTGATTGGAAAGAGAATTATCTGTATACAGCATCAAGCACACGCTGCCTCAGCCATGCTGTCTATTGAACTGCTCTCATATGACAAACGCTTCAGAGCCTTTCCTGTACCTCACACTTCAGAAACAGTTTCATCCCAAGGACTCTAAACGCACTCAATCAGTCCATCAAGTGATCCTTGTAGAACTGTTTGTACTCATAAGTACAATTACCTCACTGTAAACTTGCACTTCAGTTATAATATCGCACAACCTGAGCCACTTTATAAAGCGTGTATTTACATATGATGACAATATCATTTTTAAGATGAAATGCAGCAAAATATGTTTATTATATTATACAGATAAAACTTTAACTTTAACTACACGGTGCCGCAGCGCTAACGAGGAGCTAGCGCTCCATTCATGGATTGTTCCTGCCTCGTGCTGTATTCTTGCTGGTGCTGACGCGACATGGAAGGAGAGATGGATATTTTGATGTTTCTTAAAAGTTTTGAAGAATCAGCGTTCTAAGCTTACGGATGGCTTAACGTCTATTACAGAGCTGATTGTGTGGCGATTGGGTATTTGGAGAAAGAAAAGGAAGGACAGGAATTGGAGGTTAGTAAGTTTGAAAGAGACAGAACTGCTGCAATAAATTATTTCATCGAAGGTCACGCATGGCGCAGCAAGCATCTTGCGTGAGACATGAACAATCACTGTGCCACCGTGTTCCCATGTTTAATAACATGCTTTAACTTATATCATCATGAAAATTATATCACGTATACATCTTTACTGTATTTACTGTTTTTACTTTACATGCTTCCACTGGGATCTCTCACTAGGAAACATAATGTTAATTTTCACTTGTACGCAGATGACACCCAGTTACACCTTTCATTTAGATCAAATTAAGTTTCTCCGATGTTGTCTTTAATTAGTTGTGTTAATGAATTAAAGGACTGGATGGATGAGAACTACTTGTCTTTAAACACAGATAAAACAGAGATGTTAATTGTTGGAGGGAATGACGTTGATTACAACAATATTTGGTCATCGTTTAACTCAGTTGAAATCCCCATTAATTTTACTGAATCAGCTCAAAATCTCGGAGTTCTCTTTGACTCTAGCATGTCATTTAAAGCACATATTACAATGTTGTCCAAATCATGTTTCTTCCATCTTAAGAATGTTAGGAAATTAAGGCGCTTTCTAAATGAACAGGATTCTGAGAAATTAATTCATGCATTTATTTCTAGTAGGATTGACTACTGCAATGCGGTGTTCACTGGCTGTTCAAACTGTTCTCTATACAGCCTCCAGTTAATCCAAAAATGCTGCTGCAAGAATTATCACAAGAACAAGAAAATACAAACATATAACTCCAGTTCTTAAATCCTTATACTGGCTCCCGGTTAGGTTTAGGGCAGATTTCAAAATCCTCCTCTTAACATATAAAGCATTAAATGGCCAAGGTCCGGCTTACTTGTCTGAACTTATCGTGACTTACAAACCAGAGCACACATTAAGATCTCAAGATGCCGGTCTGCTTATGATTCCAAGGATTAATAAAATAACAGTGGGAGGTCGAGCTTTTAGCTACAGGGCCCCTAAACTGTGGAATGGTCTGCCTGCTACAATAAGAGATGCCCCTTCGGTCTCAGCTTTTAAATCCCGGCTGAAGACTCACTACTTCAGTTTAGCATATCCTGACTAGAGCTGCTGATTAACTGTACAGACTGCATCTCTGTTGTCAGTCATTAGCACTAAAACATAAGTAACATGATAGTTATAATTGGATACTAATCCTCACCTATTCTGTTTCTCTTCTCGGTACTTGTTGTGCCTGCTTATGGTAAAGTGATTCCTTATGGAAGATCACTGGAATCATGGGAAAGAGAGGTCCTTTCATCGGATTGGCTGGCCCAGCACTGTTTCACCCATGGAATGGCCAAATGGGGGAGGAAGCTTGATGGATGAGGTCTTCAGGACTATAAACAAACCTAAATTATATTATGTGATGTCATCCATTGTTTAAATTCTGCTATGTACTTCTAAAATTTTTATTTTTATACTGTATTGAGGATTTGTTCTGTTCTGTGCATTGTATTGTATTGACCCCCTTCTTTTTAACACCCACTGCACACCCAACCTACCTGGAAAGGGGTCTCTCTTTGAACTGCCTTTCCCAAGGTTTCTTCCATTTTTTCCCTACTGGGTTTTTTTTGGGAGTTGTTCCTTGTCTTGTTAGAGGCTTGGGGGGCTGTCAAGAGGCAGGGCCTGTTAAAGCCCATTGCGGCACTCCTTGTGTGATTTTGGGCTATACAAAAATAAATTGTATTGTATATACATCTCAGTATTTTAATTATTCAGAGAGCTGTAATATCACAAATGTAATGGATTCTGTATCCTGTCAGAGGAAGAGAAAGCCCGTTTAAGAAGCATGTAGTGATTCACACACATAGAGTACATAGAAGATCAAATACAAAACAAAGCATTTAACGTGCTACTTTACTTACGATGTGATTTGAGAAACTAGTAAATTAAATGATTTTAAGATGACGTTTATGATGTTCTACTTTAATGACAAAATAAACTACGTGATTAAAGTGGAAATTTAAAAATTTAAGTTGACATTTTGTGCTTTTTCCCCAATGTGTGCTTTTTTTTTCTCTGTACCCTAATAAGGTTTCATATGACACTCAGGCGGTGGGCTACGGCTTGCCTTTTCACAGCGACTTTAATATCTGACAACTTCTTTTTTATTTCGGGCATTGTGAACGTGAGCTTTCGAGTTTCTCCGACACTCTATGTCACTCGATCAAGTTCCTTTTGTTGTCTATACCGCTGTTTAAACCAACAAATAGTACGTTTTTCCTTGCCTCCACTTGGTATTCGCTGAAATTCTTCTATTTTCCCTCTTGCTTTTGCCATTGTCTTTTCACAGAAGGCTGAGCTTAAGGGCTATTTATACTGATTTGCATACTCAAAGAGGCATAATTCTGGGAGGAGTTGGGACGGGACAGCAGGCGCGTGCACGAGGGTTACTTTTCATTCTGACTGGGATTTATGGAGCGGAAGAACATGGAAGCTGGCGTTCACACAGATTTATGCATCTGGAATTTTTTGTGCATAAGCACGTTTCCGCTTTTGTGCTTACGTCATGTTATAGTGCGAATTCTACGCACGGCGTTATGCATGAGGCCCCAGGTTAGAGATAATGGAATTACAAAAATTCGAAAGTCTCAAAAAAAGGAAAAGTAAAGATCACATTAGCACAAACAAATGGAAATTATTACTCCGTGAAATAACGGAACAGCGAAAAGAGATCAGAGACTTGTAGAATATGTATATTTCGTGTTGCCGTCAGGGAAAAAAAAAGTAGTGTTTCTTCCCAATGAAGAGGCATATCTGAGAGAATTAAAAGATTTGTTGTTTGGTGAAAGTGAAATCCCGCAAGAGAAATAATTTCTCATTTGTGTGAATGCTATTGTCAGACACATTTCTTGTAGAGAGAAAGAAACAATATTCACTCATGGGCAATTATACGTTGTATTGTCATGATGTAATTCCAAACATGTAATGAAAATTCAATGCAATATTGATGAAAAGGTAAAAGCGAAAAGAGATTGAATACAGGTAAAATTCCATTATAACAAATATCTCTACAACAAAATTTTCATTACAACGAAGTATTTTTATGGTCCCGACAGTTTCCCCATATGACACGAGTCTATAGAAATCTCGTTACTACGAAGTACATTCAGCAGATACTTTCATTACAACGAAGTGCACAAAAGACCTTGAAATGCCCGAATGAATCATCTGCAGAGCAGTTAGTTCTGTGGCCGCAGCTCAGTTATGTAAACAACGATCCCCAAACAGAAACACTGTCATTTTTTTTCTTTCTTTGAACTTTCCTCGCACTGTTTTTTTTGCCTTTTTTGTTTCCTGCGATTTCCAGTGGTACCTTTTGCTTATTGCTCATCAATATTTAAAAAACATTCATTGGAATTTAACTTATTGTCACCATCGTATAGAAATGGCAGACACGGAAAAACAATAACAATTCATATTGGAGAAAAAAAAAACTAATTTTTTGCAGCTGTCGATTGCTGCAAAAAGAAAAAAGACGTTGCCAGTGATTTCGGAATTTTGCCATCGATGCTGTCAATTTTTTTGAAAGACAGAACAAAGTATAAAAATCTCGGGTTGCAAACGCATGTGAACTGCTGCATTTGAAGACGTCGAAAAAGCCATTTCTATGTGGTTCAGTGATGCTCGTTCAAGAAACATTCCCATTAATGTGGCACTCATTCAAGAAAATGTGAGGTCTCTTAGAACCTCCCCCAACTAGACAGCAAGCCGAAGAGCGTCCCGAAGTTCGATCTCCACGTCTGTACGGGGCAATAGCAAGCTTGCAGATATGCTGCTCCTCTCCGCAAAAGTAAACAGAAAAGATCTCTATGGGTGATGCAAGGTTAGGAGCACGTAAATTGTAAATGCAGATACTGTAACAGGATTACTTGATCACCGATCTGGCCATGATCCTGCCTGACTTCTATGTCTGTGTATAGCAGAGTGGCAGATCACGCTACAATAAATAACTGTGCTGCTCCTGTTTTAAGCTAAATAAAGCTGGTTTTGCTAAAGAACTGAGACTAAGCCTCGTGATTTGGGGTGCAAGACAGGGACTTATAGCATGACCCTGATCTTTTATGATTTGCTTCTGTGGCGCTTCACTGCACTGCTGTGAGCCTCCTATTACCCCACCCCAGCAACGGACAAACAATCTTCCACAGACGCTGCAATCGCGCTTCAGGACGCAATTCAGCGTGTCGTTCCCGTTGGGTGGTGGGGTCTCAAAAGATTTCAGAAACCTCACAATATGAAGAAGAAATAATGATTCGGCTCCTGACTGATAACTGTGCTGGCCCACAACATGCTTCCACATTCAGATAATGTTCGCTTTGACTACCTCCCACCCAAATGCACGGCAGCGCTTCAGCCATTGGATTTGGGCATCATTCACACCCTAAAAGTGTATTATCGCAAGGAAATGCTGAGAAAAATTCTCGTCAGCATAACTTGTAGGCAGGAGGAGATTAAAATTAACACGAAAGAAGCTATTGAAATGATTACAAACGCCTGGATACAAGTTAATCAAAGCACTATAGTAACAAATACAGAATCTCATTACAACAAAATATTTGTTACAACAAAATATTTTTTAGGACCCTGGGAGTTCGTTATAATGGAATTTTACCTGTAAATGGACATAGGTGATATGACAGAAGTGCGCCGTGCAAGATGCAGATCATGTGGCACAGCAGCAGCAGCAAGCCAGCAGCTGATCGAGCAAAGAGTTCTTTAAAAAAAAAAAAAACATGAGAATGTGCATTTCTGCGGCTCATTCACAGGTGACAATTGTGTGAACAATATTTGCTTCTTTTCATATCATAGAATATGTCTACTGCGTAATAAATGAGCTACAAATGATGGCACACTGGAAGACATCAACTGCACCATAGGATGTTTCTCACATCTGGGGGAACCCCAACGCAAACTCAGGAAAAGGGAGAACCCGTGCTCGATGACCACACAGATCTGAAATGAACATGTTTTCAGCACCCAGGGGCCGATTTCATCTGGCCAATGAGTTTATCATACATTACATAGAAAACAATGGAAATAATTGTTAAGGAAAAGATTGAACAACACATGTGAAGAACAGGAGTGCCAGTGAACAGTCAGTATGAGTTTAGATCAGGAGATCATGTCTCAGTAGTAAGGTGAAACTGTATGAGGAAGCAACAAAAGCAGATGACTTGAGAGGCGCAATTGAAGTGTAAATTATGGGCACAGTCTATTGTTGGGTACAAAATTGACTAAAAGAAAAGAAGGAAGGGGATGTAGGGAAAGGAACCTTACAAGAATTAGATCATGTTAAAAGTGTTTTCCCTTGTTGGTCAGTGTTGGGGTTGCTGCTCTTTTTAATATAAATAAATAATCTGGGGCCTCATGTATAACGCCGTGCGTAGAACTCGCAATATAACATGACATAAGCACAAAAGCCGAAATGTGCTTACGCACAGAAAAATCCAGATGCAAGAATCTGTGCGTACTCCAACTTCCACGTTCTTCCGCTACATAAATCCCGATCAGCGTGAAAACTAACGCTCGTGCATGCGCTATATGTAACGCCCCAACTCCTCCCAGAATTACGCCTCTTTGAATATGCAAATCAATATAAATCGCCCTTAAGCTCAGCCTTCTGTGAAAAGACAATGGGAAAAGCACGGGGGAAAATATAAGAATTTCAGCGAATACCAAGTGGAGGCAAAGGAAAAACATACTATTTGTTCAAATAAACCGTGGTATAGTCAACAAAAGGAAGTTGATCGAGTGACTTAGCGTGTTGGAGAAACTTGAAAGCTCACATTCACAAAATCGCACAGTGCCGGAAATAAAAAAGAAGTCACATATCAAAGTCACCGTGGAAAGAAGAGTTGTAGCCCACTGTCTGAGTGTCATATGAAAGCTTATTAGGGTACAGAGAAAAAAGGCACACGGTGGGGAAAAAGCACGAAATGTCAACTTCAATCTCGAAATTTTCACTTTAATCACGTAGTTTATATTGTCGTTAAAATCGTTTAATTAACCAGTTTCTCAAATCACATCGTAATTAAAGTAGCACGTAAAATGCTTTGTTTTGTATTTGATCTTCTATGTGCCTACGTGTGTGAATTACTACTTGCTTCTTAAATCGGCTCTCTTCCTCCAACAGGGCACAGAATCCATTACATTTGTGATATTACAGCTCTCTGAATAACTAAAATAATGAGATTTATACGTGATATTATTTTTATGATGATAGGAGTTAAAGCACGTTATTAAACATGGGTTTCACTTCGATGAAATAATTTATTGCAGCAGTACTCAGGGGCGGCTCTAGGCTTGTGGTGGCACTGGGCAGCAGAAGAATCGATGGCTCCTTCGCCCGCCCGTCAGTAAGGTAGCTTATGCACGGTGGATGGCCACGTCCGTTGCAGACACTGCATAGCAGCCTCGTGCTCATGACACAAGCATTTAACTTTTGCCGAAATTTGTCGCTGCGTTTTTAGCTGTGTTGTTATTTTCTCTTTCTGTTTTATATTCAATATATATTGGCGTAGCCGCCACGGCAGTCCTTGCTTTTCTTTCCCCAAGTAACCGATCGCCACACAATCAGCTCTGTAATAGAAGTTAAGTCATCTGTAAGCTAAGGAACATTGAAATATCTTCATAGTACAGGTTTAATTATTCTATCCTTAACTATACTCACAGTGAAGAATATAGATTATTTAAATGAAGTTAAAGTTTTATCTGTATAATTAAATAAACGTATTTTCCTGCATTTCATCTTAAAAATGATATCATCGTCATATGTAAATACACGCTTTATAAAGTGGCTCAGGTTGTGCGATATTATAACTGTATGCATGTTTACAGTGGGGCGATTGTACTTATAAGTACTAACAGTTCTACAAGGTGCAATTGATTGAGTGCATTTAAAGTTCTTGAGATGAAACTGTTTCTGAACCGCGAGGTCCGTACAGGAAAGGCTTTAAAATGTTTTGCAGTGGCTGAGACAGCGTATCCTTAAAGCTGTATACCGATAATTCCCTTTCCGATCAGCTGCTGCTGTGATTCACACTCAGATACAGTGATATAAATACTCTGCGTGGTGCAGTGAGAGAAATATGGAAAAAGATGATCCGCTGTGGCAACTCCTAACGGGAGGAGCTGAAAGAAGAAGAAGAAGAAGGAGAAGTGAGAGTAACAACGCTAAAGCAGTTATGGTATTTGGAATACTATGGCTGTTCCCTGGACCATTATATTGTTACGAGTTAATTACAATCAGATGCATTACACTAATAAACAATATGAGGTTAGTTTCAGTGTATTTATAAAGCCGTGTCAGGAAAATGAGTTGTAACCACACAGGAACAGTAGCACTGCTTTGACGCTGGGTGCCGCCAGTCTGCAAAACCGAGTGGAGAACTTGCATACGACAAGGTATGAGGTACCGTGGAAAAGTGCGTGGCTTTACGCCAAGTGTAGGTTTTATACATCGCGATTTGAACGTGGAAAAGTTCTTATGCAATATTTCTGTGCGTACGCACCGTTTATACATGAGGCCCCTGGACTGTTGTGATTAATGTTGATGTTCGGGCTACACACAGTATATTATAGGAACAGAAAAAGTCTAAAGAAGAGCAACAAGGCTGATTCAGGACTGAGAGGTCTGCACTATGAAGAGAGATTGAGGGTGCTGAACCTTTTCAGCTTAAACAGATGGAGAAGTAGATGTCATACATTAAATGTTTAAAGTTATGAAAGTAATTTGTATAGTGGATGCAATTTATTACATTACATGGAAACTTGATAATGGTGAATGTCACACAAATGTTAACAAGGAAACCAGCAAACACATGGAAAAATTGACCAAGTGGTGTGGTGGAGAGTAGGACTTTAGGAGCCTTCAGAATCTGTTATTTTGGAAAAGATTAGGTGAATAGGATTACTGAGCTTGTTGAGCTGAATGGCCTGATCTTGTCACAGTTGTTCTAATGTTCTAACTGTGGAGCAGAGTCCTGGAGGAGCAGATGGACACAAGACCAGCAACTTACCTTTAATATGAAAATCAATAGGAGAGGGCTGGAGACTGGCCTGAATGTCCTTCAAGAGATCTGGTCCTGGTGAAACAACAATAGAGAGAGAAAAGACAATTACAGCAGTAAAGGGGTACATTAACAAAAGCATAAAGTATACAAAAAGAGAACTATCAAAAATTAACAGAGTGCTGCTAAGGTGCACTTCATTTGGCCACAATAAACTGTAATAAAGATGCTATATATGCGCCCGACCGACACAGACTGGCACTTTTATTTTTCTTCACCTGTGGGGCACGTCTTCCCTGTGTCCCACAGGCAGTACACAATCCCAAAAGCACTACACCAAAACACACACTACTCTTCTTCGCACTACCACTCCTCCCGGCAAGCATTGCTGGCCTCTTTTATAGTTCACCCGGAAGTGCTTCAGGTGCTTGACCACCTGCCTCTGATTACACCTCCGGGTGTGGCTGAACTATATAGATGGATGGATGGATGGATGGATGGATAGATAGAAGAGGGCACTCGCCACAACCGTCTTATTGCAGATGTTGAAGGACGCCAGCCTTCTAAGGAAGTATAGTCGGCTCTGTCCTCTCTTGCACAGAGCATCAGCATTGGCAGTCCAGTCCAATTTATCATCCAGCTGCACTCGCAGGTATTTATAGGTCTGTACCCTCTGCACACAGTCGCTTCCCTATGGCCCAGATGGGACCAGGAACCCCTGCAGCGCATCCTGGTGGCCAACCTGAATCCCAACAGGGCTGTGGAGAACTTCATCTCCCATGGAGCCCTGCGGGTATCTGAGGCACCACAGTCACCTAGGAGGGCTGCCACCAAGTGGTCCAGGGAAGGTACTGTGCTCCCCCTGGAACATACACAGAAGGGGTGTCCAAGCTTGGCATGGGCCCCAGCCATCCGTCACAACTGTCAATGTCTAAAAGCAAAGAGCAAACCAACAATGTGTGTCCATATTGGGAGGTCTGCAAATGAATCTTCAGGAAAGAAGACCTGGGAAATGACACGCTAGACAGCATTAGGAACAGTAGACACATTGCATGTTACGAAAAGTGAAGAGAAGAAATTCTTTACTGAGGCCACAGGGGAACAACAAGCTTCATGTGGATCAGAGGGTGAAACGTCTGAAAATACAAACATGGATGAGCATGAGTGTGGGCATCTGGGGGTATCGAAAGCTAATGTTTACACACACTGACGTGAAGGGGGGTCAGAAAACAACAGAATCTGTAACTTCCTCTTACACAAAGGAACCAAATTTTAATAGTGAACATCCTATTGAGCTGTAAGTGTGAGCTTATAAAATTTAGAAGGGGCAACAGATAGGTGCAGATAGGTGACAATACCAATTACTAAATAATATGGTGGACCCACTGACCCCTTTAAAGACTTTAACAGATACATAAAAGAGAAAATCAGAGAAATTGGAGGAAGTGTTGGCATTAATGGCCATTAACCAGGAGTCGCGTTGTAAGTGATAGACCTGACAGTAGTGTGTCCAGTGGCCTACAGACAGTAATGTTGTGTTTTGTGCTCCTGTGTCTCTCACTCAGTTTTCTTTTGTGATTTCTACATATTCAGTGTATCTCTGTCACACAAGATCCCATTAACTCACCGCCCTCTGTCACCTCCTCCAGTATTCTTGCAAGGTTTAGAGATGGAAATTTCAGAAGTTCTTCAGCCAGCGCCTCCCATAGGCTCACCAGTACCACGCTGTCCATCTTCATTAAGTCACTAATGAATGACTCTGTGCCTGCTAGGCCCTCACACTCTTCTTTGGATTTGAAATTCTGAAAGACAAGGAAGTGACCAGAGTGACCAGTTTAGAAAAGACCACTGTGGAGCACAGCAAAATAGTCAGTAGGGATTTATGACTTCACAACAAAAGAATGGCCTGCCATGGAGGGTCGGGCAGTCTCAAAGGATTTTCCTGAGCTCACCATTTCTGCTCAGCTACCTGTGCCTGAGACTAACAGGGAGACCTGCCTACCTTGGCCTCATCGTTGGTGAGGATGTTCTTGGTGACCAGGTTCTGCAGGATACTTGGGATGTCGTATTCAATCACATAAGCAAGGTAGGGCTTGTAGTACACGGTGATCTTGAGGAGATCCTCATGAGAGAATGTTTTTATTACTTTAGGAAACTTCTGTGGTAAACCTGAAATGGAAAGAGAAAAGATGAAAATTCACAAATACAGATGTATTGGAGGCTCAGGGATCAGAATTCAGTCTGATATGACTGCTTATGTCAATCGTAACTACCGGCCTCTGTGATAAAGTGAGGTCCATGGCTTTTAAATAAATAATCGCTGCATTTGTGTCTTCATCATTGTAGTGTGGCGAGCAGATGGCCCTGCACTTAGTGCACAGGTGTAGGATTGTCTGCGACCCTAATTGACACCAGGAACTGCTGATTGCACAGCAATGCCCATTTTAAAAGGGAAGTGCGAATACGAGAGAGGGAGAGGGTTGTGAAAGAAGAACAAGAGAACGGAGGTTAAAGGAAGAGAGAAGAAGGCCAGACGCAGATGGAACCGATGTGAGCGATCTGAAGGGAGCAGGCTCGAGGGAGAGAAGGCAGGCAGCTGGAAGAAGTCCTCAGGAGAGTATTGTGTGGCCAACACTAGGGGCAGTTGAAATGGGTCACTCCAGCTGAACATGTCAGAAGAGCGAGAGTGACCAGGAGTAGGAGCATCTTGCCGTATAAGACCGGAAAGGCAGCGGGGTACGTAGAGGCTTGGGAGGAGAGCTCCAACGTGAATGCCATGGCCGTTGGGGACCCAAGCCAAGGTCCAGAGAGGGAGTCTTTCTGTAGCCATGGGATGGCAGGAACCCGGACCTGAAGAAGGTCAGCTGCATCTATTGGTATGGCGACTCCCCAACTGCAAGGCCCGTATTGGATAAACTGGGGAGTGAAAAAGAAGGCACTGGGCTTTTTACCAAAGGCAGTTTCCTGCCAGTTGATTTTAACCTAATTTTTAATGGATTCTGATTTAAACCTCCACCTCACCTTTGTTTTAATCGGATTATTTATTTATGGAACATCATGAAGAGCTGCACTTTCTGAACACTTATTTGGATTTGTTGGTTTTTAATAAAAGCACTGAGCACTTTGCACCTTTCCCTTGCTCCATGTTTGTTTTGTCCTCGTCTGCCGTGCTAATCTCGGTTACGGTACTGATGATGTCGGGTTCAAGAGGATCCTACAGGAGAGGGAGCAAGGAGCTGACCAGCACCGTCACAGCCTCCTCTATTCACACAGTAAATATGAGGGAATAGCATCAATGACAGCCTGGACTGGTCTCATAACACAGTGGAACTACAGAAGAAAGGACAGAACAGACTTTATTTTGCAGGGAGTGTGTTTTGATTTGGGAAAATGGTTCAAGGAGTTCTTTGGAATAAGTGGGCAAAAATCAGAGAGAAGAGGTCCGACACTTCAATAAAATTTACTTATTACACAAACTTATGCTTAATGCAGTGACAATATCAATTATAGCAGCATTCAAATACATATAATGCAGTAACAATAGATTATAGAGACAAATATATATATATATACTTATGCTTGAGGTAGTGACAATAAACATACAAAAACAAAGCTATGCTCACAGTAATATCAAAAGACCCAGAGCCATCATCCTAGACCAGTAGACTGAGGGGGCCCGCTTGTTAGTCTCGTCAGAGGATCAACTCATGTGCCTTGTCAATCGTACCGGGCGGTGCGCGCTGTCCCCACGGTTGAGCCTCCAAAGAAACTAAGGGCGAAACCTTCCCTTATATACTAATTGAGCATCCTTGCCCTAAGCGGCTTACGTGCAAGCAGTGTATACAGAAGTGATTAGTTTCAGCACACACACCTTTCCACGGGACGCGGTGTTGTTTTGCACTTGGTCCTGGAGACGGCACCTGGTACTAAAAGACACACAAAAATAAGAGCTGTAAAAGCCCTTTGAAGTGAAAAAACAAGTAAGCATAACCCTTTGGTCATCTTCCCAGTACATTTCCTTCTTGAAGCTGGTTTTTGCACTGAGCGACCAACGCCCATCTGCTCTCCTGATTCTCTTTATTTCACCTTTGCTTTTTACAGAGAAAAACCCGCTCAATACAGAGTGACATCCTTAACTGTTATGACCAGTATGGTGTGCTTAGCCAGTAATACCACTTCAAGAGAGGCCCACCAAATCAAATGTGGTGATTTAAGAAGGCACTCAATCACTAACAAAAAGCTTAAGCTTGGAGGAGTGGATCTTCGATGTGCTGAATGAGCTCTAATCTCCAAGGCTTAAAGAGAATAGCTGTCTCGGCCACTACAGTGTGGGAAAAGAAATAAATATCCATACTTGGTTTTAAAGGAAATAGCAGCCCCTAGTGACCAGATCGAATTAAGGTCCCTTCTAGCTACCAATCTAGTGCTTCATTTTGTCTATCAGGTTTAGCCAGACGTCAGTTTGGGATTACAAGCTTAAAACATAAATGTCATTCTGTCTTTCCACACATCTCAGCTTATCCTTGCATTATGTCTTTATTCTCAGATGCAGTACAGAGCTGACCACAATGTTGGTTAGAGCTGTAGTTTTGCCCTTCATGTTACTATTCAGGTGGTGGCTTTCCGCTTCCCTGCTTATTCTGATTAATTATCAGGCCTTGTGGTGCCATTGAAAGCCTAGTCAAATGGCACAATGCCACCTTGCCCTACAGTAGAGTGGGGCTACTGGCACACATCCCACCCAGCCTCTACTCCACCAAGTTAGGACCCCAACACTCTCATCAGTGTATGTGTGTGCTTATATTTTTTTTTGGTGAAGTTTGCAGTTGTTGCAGTGCTCCGAGGCAGCACTCCGTGAAGAGCGCTATACAAAATAAACTGAATTGAAATGAAATAAGGACTTCCACAAGTCCAGCCTGTCAGTTTATATCCAATTACTAAGGTGCTGCTTGATTGGCTGCTCCCATGTTTGAAGAGTGCAGTAACTCACAATTCAATGTAATGCGATGTTAAGGCATCCAGTCTGCTTGGCCTGCATTTTTTTCCTGTTTTTCTTTCAGCCCATCAAAATTCACAAACAAAAGATTGAAGGAACTTTTAATGATAAGTTTGGGCCTCTTGAAAAACCAGCCTCTGTTTTTTTTAGACAATTGGCCTCTTTTTAAGTTAGGTCATTTTTGCAGTTGCCTTGTCATTCTCTGAACAGCTGGCTTTATGAATCCTGCATATGAGGGACTGATAGATAGATAGATAGATAGATAGATAGATAGATAGATAGATAGATAGATAGATAGATAGATAGATAGATAGATAGATAGATAGATAGATAGATAGATAGATAGATAGATAGATAGATAGATAGATAGATAGATAGATAGATAGATAGATAGATAGATAGATAGATAGATAGATAGATGGGTGATAACAAGCCTGCCACTGTGGAAGGAGATCTCCAAGGACAACAGGAATAGTTCAATCAGTCAGTCTTCATTCATTCACAGATGAATACATGGATTCTACGTTACAAGGCGAAGAGCAAAGTTCTCCTTTTTCCATCGGCTTTTAATATCTTTCCTTTCTTCCCCTTACTTATTAATAAATATAATATGTTTATCTAAGAATTTCGTCTTACATTGCGAGAATAGGCTAACCGTTTCTGTTTTGTGTATGTGTCAGAGGGGCCCCAAAGAAGGAAAAGTCATCTTCCCTGTGTCTAACGGACGCATTCCAAGTAAAGAAGTTGTCCTTGGTCAGCTTACTGCACCCTAACTTATGATAGATGCCTGTCTGAATAACCTGCCATTAGAATAAAACAGCTTTGTCGCCTTTTAACCCTTAGTAGCTTGCAGACAGTTCATTTTTCTTTCACACCACTCACCTATTAGTGGTACAGCTTCAGTTAGCTACACATCTATATTAGTAATAAACTACTAGAATATTTAAAGGTAGAGATGTTTGGGTGTGAAATGGGAGCACTTTCCTCTTTTTACAGGCTCATCATGGCTCCTAGAAGGAAGACCAATCAACGGCTGCATAGCGAATCAATAATTAGCTTCATAAGAAAAGAGGAACGGGAACATTTACTGCTTAAATTTGATGTTCTCATCTTTCTGTCATCTTTTTGTTCCTTCAGCCTATGAAATGTTGCGCTATGCAGCCATATCGAGTGGATTCAGAAAGTATCACTGCACTTCTTGCACCCTTTATTATGGTGTACATTTCATTTTAAATGAAGGAATTTAAAATTTTGCCCATCAATCCCCACTCAGCAACCCATAATGACAAAGTGCCAAGAGGTTTTCAGAATGGTTTCTTTTATTGGCTAACTAAAAAGAAAACACTATATTTATAATGGCTAACATGGTACAATACCCTAGTACTACAGAATGATTTCCAAATATATTAAAAATGAAAAACTGAAATCTCTCATTCCTAAAACTATTCAGATGCTATTGCCAAGGTGTCTCCTTTTTACTTTCATTCTCGTTTAGATGTTATGGTACTTGACAGTGGCCAGCTGAATTGAGTGAACATCCTTTATAAAGGTACATGTGTACCTGTCAATAGACGGTTCCTTAATTCACACTGGATGTCAGGACAATAACCAAGCCATGATGTTTGTGATCAAACTGAGGTGACAATGAGATCAGGGCAAGGGTCAATAAAAGATTTATAAAACTTTGTGTGTTCCCTGGAGCACAGTGGCCTTGATAATTGTGAAATGGAAGAAGTTTGGAACCACCAGGACTCCTAGAGTTGTCCATCAGGCCAAACTGAGCAACTAAGCTAAAAAGGACCTTAGTCAGAGAGGTGACCAAGAACTCAATGGTCACTAGAGCAGAGCTTTAGAATCCTCTCTACTGGGTTGAAAGAACCTATCAGAAGGACTGCAATCTTTGAAGCACTCCATCAATCAGGCATTTATAGTAGAGTGGTAAGATGGAAGACACTCTTGAATAAAATGCACATGGGCAGGCCTGGAAAAAGATTCTCTGGTCTGATGAGACAAAATCTGGACTTGCTGGGCAGATGCTCATCACCTGCCTAATATCAACCATACAGTGAAGCGTGGTGGTGACAGCATCATGCTATGGGGTGCAGGGACATAGGTATTGGTCAGAAGTGAAGACAGGATGAATGCAGCCAAATAATGAGAGGTCCTTGAAGATAACCTGCTCCAGAGGTCATGCCACCTCAGAGTGGGGTAGTGGGTTAATGACACGAAGAATACAGCAAAGATAATTGTTGTGGTGTATAAAATCTGCAAATTTTTCTCTTTATTTTCATTATATGTTGCTCAAGCCAAACAAGATGAATTCAAATGCAGGACACTTGTAAAGGCATTTTAACATCAAAAGCATATCCTCTTCCCAAATTATACCTCACTTTAAAAACAGTTGTTCAAACAAATTGCTAAATTGGTTTACACCATGGAAAAGGAAGACATGCCAGTAGGTACTAGGCAACATCAAAAAACTTTATTATTTGGGAAAAAGAGATTAAAGAGTCTGAGCAAAATTCATCCATCATATTGACAGCCAGCTTTTTAATAAATATTCCTCATCTGAAAGCAACGTCAGAAGAGAAACGGCAACGACAGAACAGCGACGTCAGAAGAGAAAACAAAGACACGTGTGACCAGTTTTCATCCAATTGTCAGTTAACGGCATTTTCATGAACATCGATTGCTAAATCAACGCCACCCTGGGACATTCATCTTTGACATCTCTAATTTCTTTCAGTAAGCTTTTTAAGACTATATATAAGAATAATAATAATAATAATAATAATACATTTTATTTATTCCTAGTGTGACAGATAGGGGGCGCTATCGCTCCCTTGAACACTCAGACTTGACTCCACACACCAGGTAAAAGTCCAAATGTTGACTTTATTATTAACAAACAGTGCACAAGGCACCCTCCTTTCCACAATACTCATAAACTATAATCAATAACTACAATAATACACTCCACCACTCCCAGACGCGTTGCCACCCTTCCACCCAGCTCAGCTCGATGTCTGGGCTTTCCCACAATCATTTATAGTCCCTGACCCGGAAGTGTTTCCAATCCCCCAGTCCATGTGATCTCCTATCACTTCCAGGTCAGATAAAAAGTCTTCTTCTTCACCCCGGAAGTACGTCACTTCTGTTGTTGCTTTGCCTATGACGCACTTCTGGGTTATAGGGCACATGTGACTGCCTGTGCCTCCCTGCAGCGTCCTCTGTTGGCCCCTGGGGTATCCAGCAGAGCTGTAGGGGAAAACTCTATAGTCCATGATTCCCTGCTGGTATCTGGGGCACCTCCATGAGCTCTACCCAATAGTAGGGAACGGTACGTAAAGTAAGACATCTTTGGTTGATAAAGGGAGTATAACTAAAGATGTTGAGCCTTTGTATGTTTGAATATGTTCCTAGTATTTAGGTTTGAGATATATTTAAACATTGTATGTTGTTCGAGTCAATAATAAGTAAGTATCTTGAAGTGCTAAGAGAGTGACAAGTTATGTTATTCCTAAGGCACTTGTGTGGTTTAAAGTGTTAGAGATTAAACAACTGTGTGTGCATCATTCATGGGGCACTGTTGTAGTTAGGATCTCTGTGTGTGTGCGTGTGTGCGTGTGTGTGTGTGTGTGTGTGTTATTAATAGGGTGCGGGAGTGGACCAATCCAATAATGAACCTGACAAGTGTAAGGGGTAGACAGATGATAGATAACACAACAACACTGGAGTGGCTCTAAGTATCATTGAGTGGCCCAGTCAAGTACCAGACTGAAATCACATACAACATGTGTGGAGAGCCCTGAAGATGGCAGTTTACACACCCTTCCCATGCAGTCTAATGGAGCCTGAGAGGATCCCCTCGACCCCTCTGCTCTTGAAAATTTTAGACCCATCTCTAACCTGCCTTTCTTAAGTAAAATTCTGGAGAAGGCAGTCATTATGCAGTTAAATGACCACCTCAATAAACCTGCTATTCTTGATAAATTTTAGTCGGGTTTAAGAACAAATCACAGCACAGAAACGGCACTCGTTAAAGTAGTAAATGATTTGCGAGTGAATGCAGACAGAGGCCATTTATCTGTTCTCATCCTCTTAGATCTGAGTGCTGCATTTGACACCATTGATCACAACATTCTTAGAAATCGCCTTAGTCAATGGGTGGGCCTCTCTGGCAGTGTCTGAAATTGGTTTGAATCCTACCTGGCAGGGAGAAAATTTTTTGTTAGTTGTGGGAAATACAACTCGAAGACACAAGATATCCGATATGGTGTTCCACAAGGCTCTATCCTGGTCCGCTGTTATTCTCAATCTACAGGCTTCTGTTAGGTCAGATTATCTCAGGGCACAACGTGAGCTACCACAGCTATGCTGATGACACACAGCTGTACTTATCAATAGCACCTGATGACCCCGATTCTATTGATTCACTAACACAATGTCTGACTTGTATCTCAGAATGGATGAATAGTAACTTTCTCAAGTTAAATAAAGAGATAACTGAAATCTTAGTGATTGGCAATAATGGATACAATGAGGCTATTAGAAATAAACTGGATACATTAGGATTAAAAGTCAAGACGGAGGTAAAAAGCTTAGGGGTGATTGTTGACTGTAATCTGAATTTTAAATTGCATATTAATCAGATCATTAGGACAGCATTTTTTCACTTAAGAAACATAAGTAAAGTTAGACGTCTTATATCATTGAAAGATGCTGAAAAATGAGTTCACGCGTTTGTTTTCAGTCGACTAGATTACTGTAACGCACTCCTCTCAGGACTACCCAAAAAAGACATAAATCACTTGCAATGAGTGCAAAATGCAGCTGCTAGAATCCTAACTGGGAAAAGAAAGTCCGAACACATTTCTCCAGTTTTAATGTCACTACACTGGTTACCTGTGTCATTCAGGATTGACTTTAAAATTCTGCTTATGGTTTATAAAGCCTTAAATAATCTCGCCCCATCGTATATATTGGAATGTCTGACACATTATATTCCAAATCGTAACCTTAGATCTTCAAATGAGTGTCTCCTTAGAATTCCAAGAACAAAACTTAAAAGAAGTGGTGAGGCGGCCTTCTGCTGCTATGCACCTAAAATCTGGAATAGCCTGCCAATAGGAATTCGCCAGGCTGATACAGTAGAGCACTTTAAAACACTGCTGAAAACACATTACTTTAACATGGCCTTCTCATAACTTCGCTGTAATTAAAATCCCGATACTCTGTATATCCAACTCATTATAATAACTATTCATGGTGGCTCTAAATTCTGTACTAATCCCTAGTCTCTCTTCTGTTTCCTTTTCCGGTGTCCTTTTGGTGGTGGCGCTACTCAAAGCACTGTGATGTTCCAACAATAATGGATGGATTAAAAGTCCATCACCATCAACATCAAGTGACTCCGTGAGAACCCTAACTACAAAGAGGACTGTTTCATTGATGTTAGGTAGAATGCCCAGAGGGGACTGGGTGGTCTTGTGGCCTGGAACCCCTGCAGATTTTATTTTTTTCTCCAGCCGTCTGGAGTTTTTTTCTGTTTTTTCTGTCCACCCTGGCCATCGGACCTTACTCCTTTTCTATGTTAACTAATGTTGTCTTATTTTAATTTCTCATTTTGTCTTATATTTTTATTTTTTTCATTATTTAAAGCACTTTGAGCTACTTTTTGTATGAAAATGTGCTATATAAATAAATGTTGCTGTTGTTGTTGTTGCCGGGAACAAAGGGATTGACTGCATACATCCAGGTGTGTAAGGCATGTAGAAACTTATGAAGAAGACTCAAAGGTGGAATTTTTGACTGAGTGTCTTCTATAAAGTACTTAATTCAGGGTCTGTACACTTGTAAGAACGAGAGATTTCTATTTTGATGTTTAATACATTGGCAAATTTTTCAGAAAACATTTTCCTCTTTGTCTGCACTGGAATGGCGCCCTGCCCGGGGTTTGTTTCCTGCCTTGCGCCCTGTGTTGGCTGGGATTGGCTCCAGCAGACCCCCGTGACCGTGTAGTTAGGATATAGCGGGTTGGATAATGGATGGATGGATTTTCCTCTTTGTCATTTTGGATTAATTGCAAGCAAACTGATGATTAATAATGCCATGTGTATCCATTTAAAATTATGTCAGCAAAACATTAAAGTATGCAGAAAGTGAAGAGGTAGGAGAACTTTCTGAATCCACTGAATATACGCTCATGTATAGTGTGTTAGGTATGAGCTCTCCCACACAAATTTTAAACTGTTACAACTTATTAACAGTAACTATAAGAATAAATGGTGGACTTTACAAATGGTCACTTCTTTATCAACTGATGAGACATCTCCAATGGAAGTGTCACCACAGCAGTAGGACATCAAATGTTACTGCTCAGTCTGTGCACTGACAGCTGTACTCAGAGGTAGCATCTCCAGGGGCCTCATGCATAATGCCGTGCGTAGAACTCGCACTTAAACATGACGTAAGCACAAAAGCTGAAATGTGCTTATGCACAGAAAAATCCAGATGCAGGAATCTGTGTGCACGCAAACTTCCACGTTCTTCCGCTACATAAATTCTAATCAGTGTGAAAAGTAACTCTCGTGCACAAGCCTGCTGTCCCACTCCAACTCCTCCCAGAATTACGCCTCTTTGAATATGCAAATCAATATAAATAGCCCTTAAGCTCAGCCTTCTGTGAAAAGACAATGGGAAAAGCAAGAGGGAAATAAAAGAATTTCAGCGAATACCAAGTGGAGGCAAAGGAAAAACTTACTATTTGTTGGTTTAAACAGTGGTATGAACAACAAAAGGAAGCTGATCGAGTGACAGAGTGTCGGAGAAACTCGAAAGCTGAAGTTCACAAAGTCGCACAGTGCCGGAAATAAAAAAGAAGTTGTCAGATATCAAAGTCGCCATGAAAAGGCGAGTCGTAGCCCAATGTCTGAGTGTCGTATGAAAGCTTATTAGGGTACAGAGAAAAAAAAAAAATAGACACACAGTGGGGACAAAAGCAGGAAATGTCAACTTTAATCTCGAAATTTCCACTTTAATCACGTAGTTTATTTTGTCATTAAAGTAGAACATCATAAACTTCATCATAAAATTGATTAATTTACTAGTTTCTCAAATCCCATCATAACTAAAGTAGCACGTTAAATGCTTTGTTTTGTATTTTATCTTCTATGTGCTCTGTGTGTTTGAATCACTACGTGCTTCCGCTTTCTCTTCCTCTGACAGGGCACAGAATCCATGACATTCGTGATATTACAGCTCTCTGAATAATTAAAATACCGAGATGTATACTTGATATCTTTTTCATTATGATAGGAATGAAAGCATGTTATTAAACATGGTAACACGGTGGCGCAGTGATTGTGTGCGACCTTTGATGAAATTATTGCAGCAGTACTGTCTCTTTCAAACATACTAACCTCCAATTCCTGTGCTTACTTTTCTTTCTCCAAATACCCAATCGCCACACAATCAGCTCTGTAATAGACGTTAAGCTATCTGTAAGCTTACGACGACGATTCTTCAAAACTTTTAAGGAACATTGAAATATGTTCGTAGTGTTTAATTATTCTGTCCATCTATCCTTCCAGTGTCGCGCCAGCCCACCAAGAATACAGCACAAGGTAGGATCAATCCGTGAACTAGCTAGCGCTGCGGCACCGTGTCCTCACGTTTAATTATTAACAATACAGATTATTTAAATGAAGTTAATATAATCAACATATTTTGCTGCATTTCATTTTAAAAATGATATCGTCATCATATGTAAATACGCGCTTTATAAAGTGCCGCAGGTTGTGCAATATTATAACTGTAGTGTAAGTTTACAGTGAGGTGATTGTACTTTTAAGTACAAACAGTTCTATAAGGAGCAGTTGACTGAGTGCGTTTAAAGTTCTTGGGATGAAACTGTTTCTGAACAGCGAGGTCTGTACAGTAAAGTCTCTGAAGCGTTTTACAGTGGCTGAGGCAGCGTGTGTTTGAAGCTGTATACCGATAATTCTCTTTCTGATCAGCTGCTGCTGTGATTCACACTCAGATACAGTGATATAAATACTCCGAGTGGTGCAGTGAGAGTAATATGGAAAAAGATGATCCGCTGTGGCAACTCCTAACGGGAGCAGCGGAAAGAAGAAGAAGAAGAAGTGAGAGTAACAACGCTAAAGCAGTTATGGCATTTGGAATACTATGGCTGTTCCCTGAACCATTATATTGTTACAAGTTAATTACAATCAGATGCGTTACACTAATAAACAATATGCGGTTAGTTTCAGTATATTTATAAAGCCGCGTCAGGAAAATAATGAGTAACCACACAGGAACAGTAGCACTGCTTTGACGCTGGGTGCCGCCAGTTTGCAAAACCGAGCGGAGAACTTGCGTACGACAAGGTATGAGGTACCGTGGAAAAGTGCGTGGCTTTACGCCAAGTGTAGGTTTTATACATCGCGATTTGAACATGGAAACATTTCTGTGCGTACGCACCGTTTATACATGAGGCTCCAGATGATTGTACTGATGGCTGTTTTGCCTCAACATTTTTAATTTATTAAGCTGAACATTTATGATTTACTTTGGTTAACTATCACTAAGTTGTAATAATACAACAGTGTCTACTGAGCAGTGCCACACAGTGTTCCTGCTAATGCTAGCCATATATAATTAAAAAGCAAAAGGACAAAACAAAAGCTTTTTGTTTTGTTTACTTTTAAAGTGTGTGGCTTTAAAATAGTTTAACTTCTAAAAGAAACATTACTCACCAGACAGAGTGTCAATGTCTTCATCAGATCTCCTTTTCCTGGAAGTCACTGACTTAACTTCCTCACACAAGCTGCCTTCACTCATCTTTGAATTTTGTGATCTGAATGGCAGTTGGTCTTCTTTGAGGGCTCCTTTCACCAAACTTAATGTGACCTCTCAGCAGGCGGGGGGCTGTGGAAACAAATATGACAAAGCTAAGCAGAGAGATGACCAACTCAGGTCTATCATCATTTGGACGTAAGTGACTGAAAGGAAATGAAAGTCCACAAACATCCAGGCTTTCAAAAACTTGACAACAGACTCTGGTAGTGAAAGTCGATGGCCAATGAGAACCTTTGAGGGTGCTTTCCTTAATTTTATTGAGGCCTCTGAATTCAATTAGAAGATGTGCCACATCTAAACAACAGTGCATGTGAAAAATACACAAAGCAGCTGGAGAAGGTGTTGTTTTACTCCACAAAGACAGACTTATGGTCCTCCTGAACCATACACTTTAAGATGAGCTTGACAGGACATGTTGTGACCAATGAGTGGACTCTGCAAAATGTCTGCCTCCAAACACCGCTGGAATCTCAGGGAAGACCTCCAAGTCAGTATGACGATAGACAGTAGCACCAACCTGATCAAAGCTCTAAAGGAAATGAGTGGATGCACCTCAAGTGCTTCAGAGCCAAAGGTGAGCCTCTAAATGCATTTATTCTTTCAGACTGATTGTGCACCAGTGCACAGGTGAGAAACCGTCCGCATCCGTAATTGTTCTCGGGAGCTGCTGATTGCCACAGCTGCCATGTCCCCATCATAAATAGAAGCGCGAGGCGGTTGGGGGGAGGAAAAAAGGAAAGAAATAAAAGAGCCAGAGGTTGCAGGAGAGTGGGAAGCAGCAAGGAGAGACAGCTGGTGGGAGCGAGTGAGTGAGCGAGTGAGCGAGTGCTCGCAGGCAGGCAGGCAGGCAGTTGGACAGTGAGCCCTAGCAGGGGTGTTTGGCCGACACTCAGTGGGGCAGAAGGAAGCGGTCGCTACAGCTGAGCGAACGAGGAGCTGGAGTGACCGGTGATGAAGGACGGCTGGCCGCGTAAGGCCGAGAAGGCGGGAGGCTTGGGTGATGGATTCCCCAATGTGAGCGTCCTGGCCTTTGGGGAACCCAAGTCTCGGTCTGGAGAGTGCGGATCTGAGGCCATGGATCGGGAAGCCTCCAGACCAGATGAGCGGAGAGAGATGGTCAGCTGCTGGTAGGGTGACTCTTGTGTTGCGGAGCCCAGATGGAAGAAGCAGGGGAGCCACCAGGTAAAGAACACACCGGGCTTTGTGTTTTTAAAGGACTTTAAAAGGATTGGTTTTTTTTTCTATTATTTTTAACCTCCACTACTTCACTCATTTTATGGATTATTTATTTAATGATTTTGATGTACTGCACTTTGTTTGAACACTTTGTTTTGTTGTTGTTTTTAATAAAAGCACTTGGCACTTTTTTGTTTTTTTTACACACCATCCCCTTGCTTCATTGTTATGCCTCACTAGCCAAGCTCATCGGTGACATTAACAACGGTGACGGGTTCAGGGCTCCCCGAAGCAGAAAGGGAGCATGGAGCAGAACCCACATCATCACAGTACTGAGGTACAAGAAGCAATGAAATCATGGAAAGAAAAATGCTTCAGCTCCTTTATACAGTATAGTCAACCAAACCATTTTGTCTCGGTCAAAACAGAAGTAGCAATGTCCAAAATCAGGTGACAGTTATTCAAGTCTCATTGTTGAAGAGCATCATAAGAATGTCATCTATCCATTCATTCATTCATCTCACATCATTTTTTTTAATCTAATTCTTTCGGCTGCTCCCGATAGGGGTCGCCACAGCAGATCATCTTCTTCCATATCTTTCTGTCCTCTGCATCTCGTTCTGTTACACCCATCACCTGCATGTCCTCTATCATCCATAAACCTTCTCTTAGGCCTTCCTCTTTTCCTCTTCCCTGGCAGCTCTATTCTTAAGATCCTTCTCCCAATATACCCCGCATCTCTCCTCTGCACACGTCCAAACCAATGCAATCTCGCCTCTCTGACTTTGTCTCCCAATTGTCCAATCTGAGCTGACCCTCTAATGTCCTCATTTCTAATCCTGTCCGTCCTCGTCACACCCAATGGAAATCTTAGCATCTTTAACTCTGCCACCTCCAGCTCTGTCTCCTGTGCCAACGTCTCCAACCCATATAACATAGCTGGTCTCACTACCGTCCTATAGACCTTCCCTTTCACTCTTGCTGATGTCCGTCTATCACAAATCACTCCTGACACTCTTCTCCACCCATTTCATCCTGCCTGCACTCTCTTCTTCACCTCTCTTCCACAATCCCCATTACTCTGTACTGTTGATCCCAAGTATTTAAACTGACATATCCAAATCCATAGCCGTGGGCGTCCTGTACCAATCCCATCAACACTGGCAGGAATCAACCTCAGACAGGGTGTGCCATCTCAATACACACAACACTCACATGTTTTACACATGGGGCGTTTTCAGTTGCCAGCTACGCCATCATTATTCTCAAAGTTTTAGCACAAACACTTTGAAATAGCAAACAGAGAATGCAAAAAAACGGCATTATTTACACTACATCCAGTTAGCCAACTCTGTCACAACAAGAGCAGGAAAAAGTCCAATCTCCTTAAACTGAATGATTTGTGAAGAGGTGTTTCATTGCATTTTCTTTGATTTCTGAAGTTCCGCTTGAAGTTGCCATCTCCCTAAAGTCACGATCGCTCATCTGTAGTTCTGTTAATGGCAGGTGTGAATACGAACATGAAATAGTGCATTGATGATTGTCCAATCACATTAGGTTTAAAAACCTAAAACAACACTAATTCCCTGCCAATAAGTGTGTATGTGTTTGTGTGTGGGGGAGTGCAGATAGTGGAGTCCCTGGAAAAATCTGAAAGCAAACAATGAAAGGGCAGCCTCAGATCACCTGCTTGAGAAAAGACCGAGGACTTACATAGACTCTCATTTGGCCGGCACCCTTCACTCTGGAAATATGGGTATTCATGAAGAAATTAAACAAATACAAGGTGAGCCCAAAAGAAGTGCCACATTTCAAATGTTTATTCTACAAAAATGCTACAAAATAAAAATCCATTTCATTACGACACAAGAAGGGGTATACGCAATAGATTTTTTTCACTGTGTTTTAAAAATTATGTCTTGAAAGTGGTGGCCATCATTAGCGATACACTCTTCGAGACGATTTCATGACTGGTTCAGCCATTTCAAGGGGAATAGTGGCGATTTCGTGGCAAATAGTGTCCTTGAGGGCTTCAAGGTTTTGAGAGAGCCCCACCTGAGCCCCTCAGAAACATCTTCTGCAAAATTTGCATGGACCTCTGCGCTGTATGAACTGTTGCTCCATCCTGTTGAAATACTAGGCGTCCACTACATCCAATTCTTCCAACTGGGGCCGTAAAAAGTTCTTAAGCATCTCAATGTAATGTTCTGAAGTGACGGTGACCATTGCTCCCCACTCCTCAAAACAGTAAGGGCCTACAATGCCAAATTCTGCAATGGCACACCAAATTGTAACATGCTCACTGTGCAAGGGTCTCTAATGAAGTTCATGAGGGTTGGTGTCAGTATACACAACCATTCAAAACAAAATGTGCCTCGTCACTGCACATGATGATGGTATCTTGATGAACGGTTTCCAGAATGTTTGTGCACAACTCTCTACTGCTCTCCCAGTCTCTCTCAGTGAGTTACTGCACTGCCATCATTCTGCGTGGATGGAAATTAAGGTCCTCATATAAAAACTTCCTCAAAGACGTGTTGGAAATACCGAAAGCAGAAGCAGATTTGTATGCTGAACGGCTAGGAGACTGCAGAATTGATGCCCTTACAGCTTGGATGTTTTCAGGCATCCATACAGTCCGAGGACAGCCTGGGCCTGGAGATTTTCTGTTCAATGTTGTATCTGTCTGTCTAAATTTAGCCACCCACTGAAGAATTGTTTTCTGATTTGGGATGTCACCATTAGGAGGAATGCTGAAGTGTGTTAGGAAGGAGTGTTGCGTAGTGATGATGGATTTGTTGTTTTTGAAGAGCGTGTCAACAGAGAAAGCACAGTGCGCACCGGACCAAGTCATGTGCCAACTGAAAACTATAAGGGATCGCCTATCAAAGGACCCCCCACCTCAACCCACTCAGCTGCTTCTAACTCACACGATGACTTTAAGAAATGTGGTACTTCATTTTGGCTCACACTGTACAACAGATTCTTAATGGATGGTGACATGCACTGACACGAAGCACATTGTGCAAATAAATTTATTTCATGATTATTTTGCATTACCTAATCCATTTAAATATGAGTTTTTAAAATATTTGGGAAGTCCATGCCCCAGCGCCCTGCATTACAGACCACCACTGCCCTCCCTCCTCAGTGTTACTTTTTCCAAGACCTCTGAATATCTACAGACTGCATTCGAAGAGCAGAGAGGTTTTCCTTCATGAACAGAGAGGTGTAAATATAATCCTCTGTGTTATACGCTCTTAAAGTAAAAGAGTTTTAAAACAAAATTAGTGGTAGGAGCATCCACTGATTTTAAGCAGATAACTTAAAAACAGTAAAAGTGACAAAATGTATGCATAAAAGTTTTGTTGATGAAGCAAGTTATTATGGTGAAGGATTATTTTATTTGAAATAAGAAGTTGTGGCAGTTTGTGATGATAGTGTCGATCAAAGGAACGCACAGTGGGTAGCAATTGTATCTCATAAGGAGAGCATCTCAAGTGGAAGAGCCTCTGCAACTACTCTGAAAGCTTCTGTGTGTGTGTGTGTCTGTGTGTGTGTGTGTCTGTGTGTGTCTTTGTGTGTGTATGTCTATGTCTGTGTATCTGTGTCTGTGCATGTGTGTGTGTGTGTCTTTGTGTGTGTGTGTGTGTATCTGTGTCTGTGTCTGTGCATGTGTGTGTCTGTGTATCTGTGTCTGTGTCTGTGTGTGTGTGTCTGTGTGTGTGTGTGTCTTTCTGTGTGTGTATCTGTGTCTGTGCATGTGTGTGTGTCTGTGTGTGTGTGTGTGTGTGTCTGTGTGTGTGTATCTGTGTCTGTGTGTGTATCTATGTCTGTGTGTGTATCTGTGTTTGTGTGTGTGTATCTGTGTCTGTGCATGTGTGTTTGTGTGTGTGTATCTGTGTGTGTCTGTGTGTGTGTGTATCTGCCTGTCATGTATGTGTCTGTGTGTCTGTGTCTGTGTGTGTGTGTGTCTGTGTCTGTGCATGTGTGTGTGTGTGTATCTGTGTCTGTGTGTGTTATCTGTGTCTGTGCTGTGTGTGTGTGTGTATCTGTGTCTGTGCTGTGTGTGTGTGTGTGTATCTGTGTCTGTGTGTGTCTTTCTCTGTGTGTGTATCTGTGTCTGTGCATGTGTGTTGTGTGTGTGTCTGTGTCTTTCTCTGAAAACAGTTTCATAAATGGTCAGATGAAGTGTTGTTTTAATGATACGCTTGTTCCCACTTTTCTCTTTTAGTAATACTATTTCATGTGAGAAAAAGTTGAAACGAAGCTAAACTTTATTATTTAGAATTGTCCATTGTTATTTGTCTTGTTAAGACTCCAGTGTCATTATGATATTAATCATCTCTAGTGTCCCAGTATGGTACTAATTTTCTGATTTGGGTCCTCAAATTAAAAATTTTAAGAGCCCCTAACCCCGCACTAGAGAATTCAAAGGGGACCGACTGTTTGTATCTAAGCATGGAGGTAAGTGTGCTATAGACTCAGCGGGGACAATCCTCCTAACTTTGACACACTGTAAACTCCTTGACTCTCAGCAGGGTGCATTCAATTTCAGAAGAGTGGAGAATTCAAAACGGAACTGTAGCTTGTAAGACAGCAGGAGGGTACAAAGTTTGCTGATTGAAAGCTGACATGTGTATTTGTGTGGGGCACCGGGCAAGCATCTGATTGAGTGACTGGGGGCTGCAGGGAGGGAGCTGGGGGTTTGTTATGCATTATTTGCTTTGGTACCACTTCAGTACCAGTACTGAGGTCCAAAAGCAAAGCCAATTTTAATACCAATCCACACACACGCGTAGAGTGATTTAAGAGACTCAGAACATCTTAATCCAGTTACAAGATGGTTTGTGGAGCCTGTCTCTGCAGCATTGTGTGAAACACTCACACACACACCCAGGGGGAGCGCATTCAAAGTCTGTGTCTCATGATGTGAGCGAAGAGAAAGACCTGCAGTGAAGCTACTATGACATGGAGACAACATAAAACTTAACACAGATATCAACAAGATGCAGGACTGGAATCCACACTGGATATCGAGGCTCCTGCACATCTAAGTTTGAGAGACAAAGGTGTTTGCAGTGGTCAAAGAGGCCATCTTGGCTGTAGTTTTAAGGGTCAGTTACCTAAAACATAGGCTGCCAGTTGAAGATGCTGAATATAGACTGTAATGCAGCCATTTTGGAGGTAGATTATCCTGCTAGCCTGCTCTGGAAAACGGAGTTAAGAAAATGGATGGATGGGGGGATTACTGTCAAACCAGGCAATGAGGGAACACGGGTAGACTGGCATCAGGGTCATAGGTGGCCACGGTGCAAACACAAACAGTACAAAGATATGGCCTATGACAAGTTGGTGATCAAAGGTATATAATATCAGTCATCACTAATATAATGATTTAACATCAAAGAATTACTATTTAGTTTAAAGTACAAAACAGATTGTAATGATTTTGAATGAACACACACACTTGTCTTAACAGAGCTCAGGGGTCACTTTATTTTACACTCGGAACGGAGCACATGTGAACAGAACAGCTAGTCGGGTTTCCGCCTTAGTAACAACACACGTTATGACGTAATGACGTTTTCTTAAAGGTGTACACTCATTACACAGATACTGAAAGAAAGAAAGTAACAAAACTTGCTTAATCTTGAAAAGATCAAACAAATAGTATGACGTGTCAAGTACCATTTATGAACAGAACTGGTTACACAGCACAAGCAGAACAGCTCAAAATAAGACACGCAGTGCCGGTCAAGATAAAGACCTCTGATCGATCACAGCAATTCGTGTGCAAGCCGTGGACCAGCTTGGCTAACAAAATGACCAAAAAGGTGGCGCTCCAGATGCATGTTTGTGATTATTTGCTTCATTTATTCTCCCGTTTAAGTGCGTTTAAATGTATTAATAGGAATTTTGAGCTGCTACTTTAGGTCGCTTGCTGTTTTAGAAACTCTTTCGAGGTGTAGTGTTCGGACTATAATAGTTTACAGTGTAAACTTTACGCGTTCTCTGAACAATTCTGTTTGTTATCTCAGTGGGGAAATGCTTATTTTTTCAGAAACTTCTCAATAGGAATTATAATATGGAACTGGCAATCTAAAGAATTATTGATAATTATTTATTATATTATTATCTCAACAGATCAGAGCCAGTCGGATTTTTGGTCAAACTACGTGATTAGCAAACGAGCTTACTATTCATCAGTCGCTAGATGGTGTTATGATTTGTGAGGAAAAAACGTAAGACGCTTGCAACATCAGTTCACCTCTTTGACCGCGAATAAGTAGCCAGTTGAATAAAGGCGCGCGTAGCATTTAGTTTGTACAAAACAGTTTGTTATTTTGATGAATCTGTGTCTGTGCGTGTCTGTCTGTGTGTGTATCTGTGTCTGTGTGCGTATCTTTGTCTGTGTGTCTCTGCGTGTCTGTTTGTGTGTCTGTGCGTGTCTGTCTGTGTGTCTGTGCGTGTGTGTATCTGTGTCTGTGTATGTATGTGTGTCTGTGTGTGTGTCTTTGTCTGTGTGTGTGTGTCTTTGTCTGTTCACCCTGTGATGTACTGGCACCCCGTCCAGGGGTTATTCCTGCCTTCACCCTGTGCTTGCTGTGATAAGCTCTGGGTGTCCCACGACCCTGCTTAGGATAAAAACAGTTTCATAAATGGTCAGATGAAGTGTTGTTTTAATGATACGTTTGTTCCCCACTTTTCTCTTTTAGTAATATTATTTCATGTGAGAAAAAAGTTGAAAGGAAGCTAAACTTTATTATTAAGAATTGTCCATTGTTATTTGTCTTGTTAAGACTCCACTGTCATTATGATATTAATCCTCTTCTAGTGTCCCAGTATGGTACTAATTTTCTGATTTGGGTCCTCAAATTAAAAATTTTAAGAGCCCCTAACCCCTGCACTAGAGAATTCAAAGGGGACCGACTGTTTGTATCTAAGCATGGAGGTAAGTGTGCTATAGACTCAGCGGGGGACAATCTTCCTAACTTTGACACACTGTAAACTCCTTGACTCTCAGCAGGGTGCATTCAATTTCAGAAGAGTGGAGAATTCAAAACGGAACTGTAGCTTGTAAGACAGCAGGAGGGTACAAAGTTTGCTGATTGAAAGCTGACATGTGTATTTGTGTGGGGCACCGGGCAAGCATCTGATTGAGTGACTGGGGGCTGCAGGGAGGGAGCTGGGGGTTTGTTATGCATTATTTGCTTTGGTACCACTTCAGTACCAGTACTGAGGTCCAAAAGCAAAGCCAATTTTAATACCAATCCGACACACACACGCGTAGAGTGATTTAAGAGACATCTTAATCCAATTACAAGATGGTTTGTGGAGCCTGTCTCTGCAGCATTGTGTGAAACACTCACACACACACCCAGGGGGAGCGCATTCAAAGTCTGTGTCTCATGATGTGAGCGAAGAGAAAGACCTGCAGTGAAGCTACAAAGACATGGAGACAACATAAAAACTTAACACAGATATCAACAAGATGCAGGACTGGAATCCACACTGGATATACGAGGCTCCTGCACATCTAAGTTTGAGAGACAAAGGTGTTTGCAGTGGTCAAAGAGGCCATCTTGGCTGTAGTTTTAAGGGTCAGTTACCTGAAACATAGGCTGCCAGTTGAAGATGCTGAATATAGACTGTAATGCAGCCATTTTGGAGGTAGATTATCCTGCTAGCCTGCTCTGGAAAACGGAGTTAAGAAAATGGATGGATGGGTGGATTACTGTCAAACCAGGCAATGAGGGAACACGGGGTAGACTGGCATCAGGGTCATAGGTGGCCACGGTGCAAACACAAACAGTACAAAGATATGGCCTATGACAAGTTGGTGATCAAAGGTATATAATATCAGTCATCACTAATATAATGATTTAACATCAAAGAATTACTATTTAGTTAAAAGTACAAAAACAGATTGTAATGATTTTGAATGAACACACACACTTGTCTTAACAGAGCTCAGGGGTCACTTCATTTTACACTCGGAACGGAGCACATGTGAACAGAACAGCTAGTCGGGTTTCCGCCTTAGTAACAACACACGTTATGACGTAATGACGTTTTCTTAAAGGTGTACACTCATTACACAGATACTGAAAGAAAGAAAGTAACAAAAACTTGCTTAATCTTGAAAAAGATCAAACAAATAGTATGACGTGTCAAGTACCATTTATGAACAGGACTGGTTACACAGCACAAGCAGAACAGCTCAAAATAAAGCCGCTTTTCCACTGCATAGTACGGCACGACACGGTTCAGTACAGCTCACCTTGGTTCGGCTCAGTTCAGCTCGGTTTGCGTTTCGACTGCAGTTTACTACCGCTTTAGAGTGGGCGGGATTATTCACGTGTTGTTATAGTTGCGCCGCCTCTACTGCCGTGACACCGTGGAACTTTTACAACAACACGCAGACAACGACAACACTTTAGCTCAATGACGCGCAAGGTTAAGCATCTAAAAAAAGCACATCACTAGCTAACTTTTATCACTGTTGCAGTGTAACATTAAAATGCTGATTCTGTATATTACAGATCTTCCACATTTTGCAAAAAAGTCGCCGCAACAGACCATCTGTTTGGACATTTAACCGTGCTTCAGAGTGGTGGGATGTGATTGTTCCCGGTTTTACAAACACTCAGTGGCTGGAGAACTTTCGAAACTTCCGCGTGTCTGTACCTTTAAAGAAAAGAATAGCCAGTGACGCAGTAATGACGATTTTCTCCGGCCAATCAGTGACCAGCAGAGTTTACACGTCACATTTTGGTAACGGTTCGGCGTGCTTGGAACCTCGGCTGAGGTGGTACTTAAAAAAGGACCAGGTACCAGGTACTGTTCCCAGTGGAAAGCCCCGCAAAAGTGAGCTAAACTGAACCGTGTCGTGCCGTACTATGCAGTGGAAAAGCGGCTTAAGACACGCAGTGCCGGTCAAGATAAAGACCTCTGATCGATCACAGCAATTCGTGTGCAAGCCGTGGACTAGCTTGGCTAACAAAAATGACCAAAAGGTGGCGCTCCAGATGCATGTTTGTGATTATTTGCTTCATTTATTCTCCCGTTTAAATGCGTTTAAATGTATTAATAGGAATTTTTGAGCTGCTACTTTAGGTCGCTTGCTGTTTTAGAAACTCTTTCGAAGTGTAGTGTTCGGACTATAATAGTTTACAGTGTAAACTTTACGCGTTCTCTGAACAATTCTGTTTGTTATCTCAGTGGGGAAATGCTTATTTTTTCAGAAACTTCTCAATAGGAATTATAATATGGAACTGGCAATCTAAAGAATTATTGATAATTATTTATTATATTATTATCTCAACAGATCAGAGCCAGTCGGATTTTTGGTCAAACTACGTGATTAGCAAACGAGCTTACTATTCATCAGTCGCTAGATGGTGTTATGATTTGTGAGGAAAAAACGTAAGACGCTTGCAACATCAGTTCACCTCTTTGACCGCGAATAAGTAGCCAGTTGAATAAAGAGCAGCGAATAAGTAGCCATCTTCTGCCTCGTTCTTCCGTTTGCTTCAGCGTGAACTGACGCAGATCGTTTCTGTTACTCTGCGCCTCATTTGCCTGTGTTAGACATTGGTTGCTCCTACTTTTCTGTTTTAAGAGCCTCGAGCACTTCTAGCCATTGGAGAATCCCACTAAGTTCTGACAGTTTAAGTGTAACTGAACGTTGAAGGCGCTGATGCCGCAGCAGTTGGCTCTGATGGCAAGCAGCGTTGTTTATTTTCAAGAATGCGCTTTAACGTTAACGACGCATACAGCGCCACCCCGCAGATCAATAACCTGGCTCATCAGAGGTGACTGTGCAGAGGGTGCAGACCTATAAGTACCTGGGAGTGCAGCTGGATGATAAATTGGACTGGACTGTCAATACTGATGCTCTGTGTAAGAGAGGTCAGAGCTGACTATACTTCCTTAGATGACTGGCGTCCTTCAACATCTGCAATAAGATGCTGCAGATTTTCTATCAGACGGTTGTGACGAGCGCCCTCTTCTACACGGTGGTTTGCTGGGGAAGGCAGCATAAAGAAGAGGGACGCCTCACACCTGGACAAACTGGTGAGGAAGGCAGGCTCTATTGTAGGCATGGAGCTGGACAGTTTGAAATCTGTGGCAGATGACGGGCGATGAGCAGGCTCCTGTCAATCATGGAGAATCCACTGAACAGGATCATCTCCAGACAGAGGAGCAGCTTCAGCGACAGACTGCTGTCACCATCCTGCTCCACTGACAGACTGAGGAGACCCCACACTATGCGACTCTTCAATTCCACCCGGGGGGTAAACGTTAATATTATACAAAGTTTTGTCTGTTATACCTTCATTGTTATCACTCTTTAATTTAATATTGTTTTTTTATCAGTATACTGCTGCTGGACTATGTGAATTTCCCCTTGGGATTAATAAAGTATCTGTCTATCTATCTACACTGTAAAAAAATAAATCTTACATGTGTGAAAAATAATAAAAAATAGCTAATACATAAAATAATCATTACTTTAATTAATAAATATGGGTTTTACCCTTTTTATTGATTATTTAATTCTAATTCAATAAAAAATTAAGAATAATGTTAACTTATTATTTTTCTTAAAATGTAAACATTTTTTAAGTAAAAAAAATTATACTCTGAATTGAACACATTTAAGTTAAGTTAAATTTAATGACAAGGCACTTTGGATTTCTTGTTCTTTACAACGACGCATTCCACTGTAACGCTTATCCATAATAAGAGCTATTTTACTACGAATGTGTAAGTATAAAGCATATTTATTCCATAATGAATAACTAGTATTTCATTTCTTATAGTTACAGACGTAAGCATTTGTTGTTTTCACGAAACCTTTCCCTTCATGTGGGAAACATGGCGGGCAAGATAGCGTCTTTCTAACAACCTACCTCGTTGGTTTGCTTTAAAAAGCAAGCACATTTCTCGATAGTTATATGTTCATATATATATATATATATATATATATATATATATATATATTACTAGCAAAATACCTGTTCTTCGCAACGGTGAAGTACTGCCTTGAAATTTTTATTAAGAAGAAAAGTAAACTTTTTTAAACTGAGGGAAAATATACCAATAATTATTTGTTAAGGATCTCTTTGTATACCACATTGTGAGTTTGGCCCTCTGGTTGTAATATGACCAAGCTGTGCGCTGAGCTTACTCTTGAGCATGCAATGTACAGTTGGCCATGTGAACAGTAATCTTGTCTCAAATCTCACAGCTTGGATTGCTGCTGTCATAATCGGTTTGAGTTTCATGGTTTGTTTCAATTACGACAGTATTTGCAAGACTTGTGTTGAAGTGACATTCGGCATCTGTCAAGCGTTGTAAGTATACAACCAGTTTCATCGATAAAATCACATCCAGCTTTTGAGAATTTAAACATTCATAAACATCAAAGTGTCCACTACTGAAATCGTCACCTGTCAATCTAAGATGTTTAAGAGGCATTGGCGGTTGTCGAAAGGTGTAAAATATTTGGCCATTTTGATACACTTGAAAGCGACAACCGAACAATTCAGCGGCAGCCATCAACTCACATGCAGAACCATAGGTGAAGGGCTTAAGCATTTCACTCTTCTAGTGGTCCTGTGTAGTATAATTATCTCCTGTACCGTCATCAGTCCACACCTTGAACCTGTCCCAGTCATTCAATACATAAGACACAATGTTCCTCCGGATATCAAGAGTGAGCCTGATATGGCCGTGCAATATGTAACAAAGAGAATGGAAAAGGTAGGTGCCATCTCCAGGCATGGAAACCACTCGGTAAGTGACAGTTCTTTGATCGATGGTGATCATCTCGATAGACATGTTAATGGGGGGGTTGGAATGATAAAGGAAATGGGTACCTGAACAAGGTAAAGTAAGTCCAAAATACCTACACAATAACTATAATTGTAATAAACAAACAATAAAACAGCTGGAGAAGCCGTGGATTAAATAAAAATGCTGAGTTATCAGCAGAGAGATGTGAATCCCGTGGTGAAGCAAGGAAGGGAATGTAGAGACCGGAGCGACGGACGGCCTTATATAGGCAGGCAGCCAACAATGTGGGAGGCGTTGGGATGGGGACCCAACACCACCTCACACGGTGACCGAGCTGCAGGCTATGGACGATATATGTACGTAAGTAGGATTCAGTTAGCGTTGGGAACCCGCGTACCAAATTTCTTGAAGATGGGCCCATAAGTAACAAAGACCATTGGAAAGTTCAATATGGCAGCCGACAGTGGCATCATACCACCGAAATAAGTACGTACATTGGTTTCGGTTAGCGCAGGGAAGCCACCTACCGAATTTCGTGAAGGTGGGGCCATAAATAAGAAAGTTTAACATGGCGGACGTTGTCGACCATTACATATAGAATTTCTAAATGAAACCTGCTTAACTTTTTGTAAGTAAGCTGTAAGGAATGAACCTGCCAAATTTCAGCCTTCTACCTACACGGGAAGTTGGAGAATTAGTGATGAGTCAGTGAGTGAGTGAGGGTATTGCCTTTTATTAGTATATCCTCTTTAATAAAAGCCCTGTGTGCGTCCAGGTGTCCGTGTCGCGCCATGCCCCGCCCATGCGCACAGCACCTTGGTCGCACACACTCGAAGCTGGGCACACAGTGAATGGCCTTGCCGCGGCAGCGCATGATAAACAAATAAAAGACATAATTGCTAGTGAAGAGTGCTGATTAGGTAGTCGCAGCCGCGCACATAAAATCTGTTGCTGGGGAGACGTCACACATACCATAATCAGCTAAACGCCAGCACAGATTAAAATACTTGCTGGAGATCTGCACAGTATCAACTGCACGCCACGCAGTCATCAGTTGCTGGGGACACTGCTGCTTGCCCACTGTTGTGACAGAAAATTAAAGTCATATTATGGACGTCAAAGCCAGTACTACTGTGACAGAAAATTGCAGGCATTTTACGGAAATACAAACCAGTATTACTGTCAGAGAAAATTAAAGGCACACAATACACTGGCGCATATTACAGCCACATACAAAGCCAGTATTACTGTCAGAGAAAATATTACGGACGTATCTACTAAGAACATGCCACCCCCCCAAAAAAAAGGACACATCACGTAGGACAAAAGACACAGACAATCAAATCCTATATAAGTAACATCTCCTGGAACGGTCAGCTCTACAAGTAAACATCAACAAAAGAAAGGCTGAAAGACTCAGAAGAGCAAACCTTACAAAAGACTGCCATTGGCATTTACTTGCCAGAACCAGTATTCAGCCACGGTCAGTTATTAAGTTGCATTATCAAGAGTTAGAAGTTTTCCAGATGTTGCTGTCAAGGTTGTAGATGGTCCAGAACAAGACAAACTGTTGCCAAACTCGGACAGAATATTTACAAGAAATGTTGTCTATAATGAAATTTTATAGAAAAATTTCATGAGGTAAAAAAATAGAAAATTTTTCCTAAATATCTTCTTCAGGTATTGTGTATTACAGATTGTTACAAAGGTTTACACTAAGGCAATATTAATTATATATACCCGCACTTCGCAGCGGAAAAGTAGTGTGTTAAAGAAGTAATGAAAAAGAAAAGGAAATATATATATATACTGTTTATATACAGTCCCTGACAAAAGTCTTGTCGCTTCTCTATTTTGTAGAAACTCCTGCTATTAACCTGACTTTTGATTAATCAACTGGTGTTAGAAATAGCTCATATGAAAAGCTAAAGCCCTCCCAAATGATGTTTAACGCACTAAAATAAATTAGTTGCACTCTAAAAAGATTTATCATTTAATCAAGACAGAAAGGTCAAATTTGGGCAAGACAAAAGTTTTGTCGCCTATACAGAAAATGAACAACTTTACTGCAAATCTAAAAATATGTCAGCAAATTAAGTAGTGGTGCTGTGAGATCCAAATTTAATATCTTGTATGACTTCCATGAGCTTGAAGGACAGCATCCATGCGGTTTGGCAAGGATTCATACAATTTATTGATGAAGTCATCAAGAATAGCATGCCTCCCAGAGCTCATCAATATTCTTTGGTTTCGTCTTTCATCCTACCCCACATGTGCTCAATGATGTTCATGTCTGGTGACTGGGCTGGCCAATCCTGGAGCATCTTGATCTTCTTCGCTTTAAGGAACTTTGATGTGGAGATGGAAGTATGCGATGGAGCACCATCCTGCTGCAGAATTTGGCCTTTTTTATGGTTGGGAATATAAGACGTAGCTAAGATTTCTTGGTATTTTAGACTATTGATGTTGCCTTCCACCCTGCAGATCCCTCACATACCCCATACTGGATGTAACCCCAGACCATGATTTTGCCTCCACCAAACTTCACTGTTTTCTGGGTAAATCTCGGCTCCATGCGGGTTCCAGTAGGTCTCCTGCAATATTTGCGGTGACTGTGGTGTAATTCAACAGAAGATTCATCTGAAAAATCCACCTTCTGCCACTTTTCCAGCATCCATCCTTTTAGCAGGCTGTGGGCCTTGGCAAATGCCACACGGTTTTTCAATTGTCTTTTGTTTAGTGCTGGCTTATGGGCACTGGTCGACCATGGAGGCCATTTCGAGACAGAATCCGACAAACTGTTCTGGTTGACACAGGGACTTCAGGTGACCAGGTCTCGTGGAGCTCTGCTGCAGTGGAAAATGGGCTGGCCTTGGATTTTCGAGCCAACAAACGGTCCTCTCGAGCAGTTGTCTTGCGGGGTCTTCCTGACCTGGGCTTGTCAAAAACGTCTCCAGTCTCTTCAAATCTTTTTTTATCCTCTGAACTTGACGCTGAGACACATTGAAGGTGTTTGCCACATCAGCAGTGGATTTGGTCTTCAGCCTCTTGATAATCAACACCTTAGTCTCAGGGTGAATCTTAGGCATGTTTGCAGAGGTCTCGTTGCAGTTGATGTGAAGGTCGAGTGTACTGGGCTTCTTTTATACACTGAGACCTAATTGATCCATTATAAGTCACAGGTGAAGCTCATATGACAAGGCAACAACACTTATGTCTTGCCAAAAAATATATATATATATATATATATATATATATATATATATATATATACACACATATATATATACATATGTACATATATACTGTATACACACACACACACACACACATATATATATATATATATATATACATACATACATACACACAAATCTACATATATATATTAGGGGTGGGACTCGATTAAAAAAATTAATCTAATTAATTAGAGGCTGTGTAAGAATTAATCTTGATTATTCGTATGTAATCACACATTAAAATTTGCCCCAAATCTCAAATGTTGTTTTTTAATTTAAAAGGGTTTTAGTGGGCGACAGAATCAAATAATAGACATGGACATGAATATTGTAAACTCAAGCTCTTTTAATTTCTTAAAAAAATGCTTTTAAACTGCATTTCAATTCAAAACAGAAACAAAAATATCATCCCTGGCAAAAATTGGGCAGACTTAAAAATAAAGTGGTAGTTTAAGTACTTTAAGTACATTTTCAGAATGGTATTGTCTTTAAATAATAACAAAAATTTCAACATAAAGTGCAGTTTTTCTTCTTAAAAAATAAGTCAGAAACATAAAAGGTAATTTGACCAACTTAATCTTTAAACTCTGAGTAACATTAGCCAAAATTATTTTGTACATTAGGCTAAAACAGTGTGATCATTGAACATTTTGTAATTAGATGTATTTAGAATTACTAACGGTCACGGAAGTCCAATGATCCCCAGTAAGAGCCACAAAGTCCGCTTTCTGTAATGCATCTAATTTTGCTTGCTCTTCAGTGTGCACAAAACCCCGCTTTTATCAAGGCTTCCGTCAGGTAGTCTCTTGAAATGAAATTTTCCTCCGATCAGTCCTAGGACCGCGCTTTATTCCGACTCTAATTTAATTTTTGTAGCTCTGATGTGTGCATCAGTGTAATGGATGTACCAGGAAATCATGCATTGACAAAAGTTCCCTCTGCTTGGAATGCAACGTGTGATTAAATGCGTTATTTTTTAACGCGTTATGGAGTACACGCATCGAAGCTTCTCAGCTGTGCTTGTGCTAAGAAAATGAAACATTTTAAAAATATCGTAACATGATTGTGAATGTAATAGTTTTGTGACCGTTATGAGTATTGCTGTCATCAAGGATTTGATTATAATTTCTTTCAATCAGGTTTGTATTTGGACAGTTTGCACAAAACCACGCTTTTATCAAGGCTTCTGTCGGGTAGTCTTTTGAAAAAAAATTTTCCTACGATCAGTCCTAGGAACGCGCTTTATTCCGACTCTAACATTTTTGTAGCTCTAATGTGTGAATCAATGTAATCGATGTACCAGGAAATCGTGCACTGTCAAAATTTCCCCTTTGCTTGGAATGCAAAGTGTGATTAAATGCGTTATTTTTTTAACGCGTTATGGAGTACATGCATTGAAGCTTCTCAGCTGTGCTTGTGCTAAGAAAATGAAACATTTTAAAAATATCGTAACATGATTGTGAACGTAATAGTTTTGTGACCGTTATGAGTGTTGCTGTCATCAAGGATTTGATTATCATTATTTCTTTCAATCAGGTTCGTATTTGGAGGATGTATTGTGTTCAAGTTATATTCCGTGTTTGTCAACCGTTGTAAAGATAACAGGTTTCATTCACCGAAGTGTTCACCACCCAAATCGGTACTCGTCAATGAAAGATGTTCAACAGGCATTCCCAGGATTAAGTTGTGGAAATTGCCTGTGAATATTTAGCGGTAGCATGTGTATGAACTTAATTTAATCTTTTCCAGTCCTGCAACGTCAGTTGACGTGAGCCGCTCGGAGTACATGCATCTAAGCCTCTCAGCTGTGCTCGTGCAATCTCGTGATGTCAACGGGTTTATTTAATGTTAGCTAAGAACCGGCACTTAAAAGTTTCTTGCTACAGGAATTTTAAGTCCGTTACAAAGCGATCCAAAGTCTCGTTTATACCTCGTGTCTTTTCATTAAACTTGTATCTCGCGAATACCACATTCGTCGTAGGCATTACAAACGGCAGCGGGAGAGTGTCTATAAACTTAATTTAAACTTACGGTTCACACCGTGCTTTGTTTCCGCAGTAGCTGCATGTATGAATATGCTTGTATGCATCACTTGCTTCATAATCTTTTGCTGTCTTCTCAATTGTCAAACGGCGTTTTCTGTTCAGCGCTCTTTGTTGCTCTTCCTTGTTTTCTACGTACTGCGTTCAGAGTCAGTTCACGTGATTACGTGAGAGGCGTAATGATGTTAGATGCAACTCCGCCCCCGACGGGCATCGAGCGGAAGTCCATTACAGTATATGTAGAAAAATAGCTTCCAGTTATGACCGTTACGCGTAGAATTTCGAAATGAAACCTGCCCAACTTTTGTAAGTAAGCTGTAAGGAATGAGCCTGACAAATTTCCGCCTTCTACCTACACGGGAAGTTGGAGAATTTGTGATGAGTCAGTGAGTGAGTCAATTAGTCAGTGAGGGCTTTGCCTTTTATTAGTATAGATTAATATTATTATTATTATTATTATTATTATTATTATTATCGTATAAAACTCTTATTTTACACATAAAAGAAAATGACACTTTGAGATAAGTTTCAGAACGCTATGGCGTTTGTCCCAAACTACGACCTGTAAACAACATAAAAAGACGTTTGCCTAACCGTCACGGTATTATTTGACCTCTTATTTAATTAGTGTTCTACATAGGTAATGTATTTTCTGGTTAATTTTTAACACTGTGATTTATTTAGCTAGGTTTGATTTCCTATGTCCCATTTTATTTCAGGATCTTCGCTATCGCATACTGAAAAGTAGTGGAAAAGGCGGCCATTCTTTTACGCGGATATGCTGGTGTAAATGCAGGAAGTGTTTGAAGAGCGCCATATGCCGCACAATTTCATTCTTTCACACTACGTTTATTTCCCGTTTACCACTCATTCCTGGGACATATTTGATTGAGATATACTTTTTGGAGAAAGTTTTAAAAAAGAAAAGAACATTTTCATTGACATTTGAATGTCAGTAATTCAGTAAAAATTATCCTCAGACATTTGATTTAATTTTCCTTTGAAAATATAACTTCGTTGTTGTGACTATCTGTGTATGTTCAAATGAATAGATATGTGGATTTTAGCATGTATTTGTTATACAGTCATTACTGTCCAGCGTTGCATTATTACTCATTTTTTAGTACTGTAAAGTTAAATGAAAATCGGAGTAAAATAAAAACATTTTTGCCACTACTTATATTTAATCAAACTAATTTTTTTAGGTAAATTTGAGTAAATTAATAAATTAAGTTTACTCAATAGTGCAGTATATTAAATCTATTCAAAATATTGCTTTTAATTTGTTGCCTTATTTTTTAAGTACTTTTAACGCATTATTTTGTTTACAGTCTGTCTATCTATACTGTGAGGCTCGTGAGACACTGCCTTCTGTACGATCCTGATCTCGCACTTGTCACTCACTAACTTGATTCGCTAACTGTTCATTAACTAGACTTGGGTTCACTACCGGGATTGTCTGAATTTTACTTGTTTCTTAAAAGCAAACTATTGATCTAACACTTCAAAATTCTAATAGAGGTAAACCACTTATTTTCCTTTTTATCTGCGTTATCTTCAATAAATAAGGATAATATCCTTTCATTTGGCACTTCAGGTTCATCCAGTGTATTGCTAAAGTCTGCTTCAAACAGCTTCGCTATCGTGGCAAAATTCACAGGTTCGCCTTTAAGGGTTTACATTTCAGTCATAAGATCAGAAGTCCCATCGTGCCTTTTCTTTATGAAATCCTTAAGGATATTTAATTGATGCACATTTGAGTCTGTCCTCAGATCGCATCTTGTGACTTCACTCGGGCCTCGTCCGGACCTCCTTAACACCGCGCAAGTAACTGACCGGCGTTTCTAGGCAACAGCAGCTACGTCACAATCGCGACGTTCCTTTGGCAAAGGCAGGTCGACCTTCTCTCATTTGTCAGAACAATTATCGGCGGTGCCTTTACGCGTTAGCGCAGGCTCTTTAAATTCGGATACAACATCTTTGGCTTTCAGTTCCGATCATGCATAAATAAAAATGAACTGCACAGTTCTTTTTCTTTCGTTGACAAATTCGTGAATGATTGTAGATGGTAGTATCCAGTTAAAAGTCCTCCGATGGCAGTTTTACGACAAAAATGTAGCCGCGTTTCTCCAAATCTTCCAAGTTTCAACGACTTTAGTTTACTTCATAGAACAATTCAAACAATATTGTGAATTGTGTTCAAATAATTCCACAATCCAAATATCCTCTCCTTTTATTATTATTATTATTATTATTATTATTATTATTATTATTATTATTATTTTAGTAAAATTTAAAGCAAACACACAAAAATAGAGAAAAAATATATTACAAAGAAAAGAAAGGTTCTTGTTTAAGGCTTACTTGTTTCATTTCTCTCCAAATATGGCCAAACAGTCGTAGCTTCATTCAGCGCTGTCAGTTAACCGTATGCCAGTGTTCTGTTTGGACACCACAACAGTCCGCGCTTCTAGCAGGGAGACGATTTCCTAAATGGCTTAATTAACACTTTGTTTTTACAGATATAGCTGAGAAAGTTCTATTTCATGTTAACTTACAGGGGGTACAGACTATACCATAATATAAGTAACTATGTGAAACTGATATTGGATTGAAATTAAGTGAATTTAACATTAACTTTCTGGCTCCGACAGCAGCCACATGTAATGTAACCGGTAGCTCTGGAATCAAACCCCAAAGTCCCCTTTATAAACCTAAAAGTAAATACGCAACAAACTAAACTGAGGTCTCTTAAACAGAAAACAAAAAGAAACCAACAGGTTATCCTGGGCATGCACCGAGAGAGCTCAGAAAACAATCCCACCTTAACCCCATCATCCATCCATTGTCTAACCCGCTGAATCCGAACACAGGGTCACGGGGGTCTGCTGGAGCCAATCCCAGCCAACACAGGGCACAAGGCAGGAACCAATCCTGGGCAGGGTGCCAACCCACCGTAGACCCCATCATCCAATGTGGCGAAAATTTAAAAAAAAAAAAAAAAGCACACCTGACGACAAAAGGATATGCAAGCAGATATTAAATAATTGTGGGGCGAGGGAAACACCCAGCACATGGTGCACAGAACACCCAAACCCTGCAACTCTCTGACCATGAGAAATGAATTCTAAACCCACAATAAAACCAATTAAATGTATATATATATGACATATTTACAGTAACTATTAAAAAAAATTAAATGAACACTTTGAAAACACATGAGATCTCAATAGGAAAAAAAAAATCCTGCTGGCTATCTCTACTGCTATGGACTGATATGGTAATGTGTTAGGAATGAAAGGATGCCTCATCGATTGGTGGAAATTAAAATCATCAACCTACACAGGGCTCAATTCAGAGACACCCTGAAAATCAAAGTCAAAAAATGATGTGGCAGGCAGAAATTTCATTGCAGCAACTCCAAATCGTACTCAGTAGTTTGTATGGCCCCACGTGTTTGTATGCATGCCTGACAACGTCCTAATGAGACGACAGATGGCGTGCTGGGGGATCTCCTCCCAGATCTGAACCACAGCATCAGTGAGCTCCTGGGCAGTCTGAGGCGTCAGATGGACTGAAATATAATGTCACACCCACACTGTAAAAAATCAGTAATCTACTGGCAGCTGTGGTTGCCAGCATTGCACTGTTAAAATACAGTGGGTTACTGTTATTAAAATTAACAGCAAGATGCTGTTTTGTTAGCTACAGCATACAAATGTTATTTAGCAGTATATAGCTGTTAATTTACATTTTAATCACAAATTAAATTGCAAATGCTATTATACCCTGCATTTTATATTTGTGGAAAACAAAATAAATAAGACCAACTTATTGTTTTAGTCCTTCTTTATTACCATTTAACATTATATTAATTGTTAAGCTGTTTGTTGTGCCAAACAAATGTGAAAAAAAATGCAAGCCATCGTGTTTTTGAGTGCATAAACTATGGTGCAACAAATAAGCACCCATAACATGGAGAAATACAAAGATGGCTTAAGAAAACAAACACAATTTCGAAATGCCTCAACTTGACATTAGATAATAAACAAGCTTCAAATCAAGCTTCAGGAACAAAAAAAAAAAAAAAAAACCAACACAATATATATAAGTAAAATAAATCAACAAAATGCTTTATTAAACACCAGCCCTTTCTGGATATAAAAAGTAGAATACAAAACAAAATATAACAGTACAGGATATACAAACCACTGTAAAAAAAAAAAACATTTTAAATAAAGTGCCACTCAAAGTCCATCAATCTTTTTAAAAGATTTGACACTTTCAGATTGACTGTCATGGTCTTCTTTTGAACAGTTTTCCCAGTCTTTTTAGATGTCACTTTTCCTTTTGCAGCCTTGGTCCCTTTTTCCAGATTTATTCCAACAAATCATCTGAAAAATAATAATGTCTTAAAACTTTAATAATAAAACAAGGAAGACTTTCTATGATCAATGTCTTAAAACTTTAATAATAAAACAAGATTTAAAAGATTTACACAGTAGTGTAACACCTTGTTATTTAATACATTAGCTAATGTTATGAAGTGTTACCAAACTTACCGCTTAAACCTTGATAGATAGATAGATAGATATGAAAGGCACTATATAATAGATAGATAGATAGATAGATAGATAGATAGATAGATAGATAGATAGATAGATATGATATGGCACTATATAATAGATAGATAGATAGATATAGATAGATAGATATGAATGGCACTATATGATAGATAGATAGATAGATAGATAGATAGATAGATAGATAGATAGATACTTTATTAATCCCAAGGGGAAATTCACATAGGAACGGTGGCGAGTGGTAGATAGCTGCTGCCTCACAGTTAGGAGATCCGGGTTCGCTTCCCAGGTCCTCCCTGCGTGGAGTTTGCATGTTCTCCCCGTGTCTGTGTGGGTTTCCTCCCACATTCCAAAGACGTGGCGATTCTAAATTGGCCCTAGTGTGTGCTTGGTGTGTGGGTGTGTTTGTGTGTGTCCTGCAGTGGGTTGGCACCCTGCCCAGGATTGGTTCCTGCCTTGTGCCCTGTGTTGGCTGGGATTGGCTCCAGCAGACTCCCGTGACCCTGTATTCGGATTCAGCGGGTTAGAAAATGGATGGAAATTCACATAATCCAGCAGCAGTATACTGATACAAAAAAAAAAACAAAATTAAATTAAAAAGTAATAAAAATGCATGTAAAAACAGACAATAACTTTAAATAATGTTCGCATTTACTCCCCCGGGTGGAATTGAAGAGTCGCATAATGTGGGGGAGGAACGATCTCCTCAGTCTGTCAGTGGAGCAGGACAGTGACAAAAGTCTGTCACTGAAGCTGCTCCTCTGCCTGGAGATGATCCTGTTAAGTGGATGCAGTGGATTCTTCATGATTGACAGGAGTTTGCTTAGTGCCCGTCGCTCTGCCACAGATGTTAAACTGTCCAACTTTAATCCTACAATAGAGGCTGCCTTCTTAACAAGTTTGTCCAGGCGTGAGGCGTCTTTCATCTTTATGCTGCCACCACCATGTAGAAGAGGGCACTCGCCACAACCGTCTGGTAGAACATCTGCAGCATCTTACTGTAGATGTTGAAGGATGCCAACCTTCTCAGACAGTATAGTCTGCTCTGACCTTTCTTACACAGAGCATCAGTATTGGCAGTCCAGTCCAATTTGTCATCCAGCTGCACTCCCAGATATTTATAGGTCTGCACCCTCTGCACAGTCACCTCTGATGATCACAGGGTCCATGAGGGTCCTGGGCCTCCTAAAATCCACCACCAGCTCCTTGGTTTTGCTGGTGTTAAGGTGTAAGTGGTTTGAGTCGCACCATTTAACAAAGTCTTTGATTAACTTTCTGTACTCCTCCTCCTGCCCACTCCTGATGCAGCCCACGATAGCAGAAAAAAAAAGACTCAGAAACTTTAACTTTACTTTTTAAAAATACTATTATTACCATATTATTGAAAGACAAAAATAAATTTACCTTTGAAGGAATTCCAATGTGGGTGCTGCTTCCTCTTGATATTGCAGGTTGAAGATGTAATACAGTGAAAACAAAGCAGCAAGTCCAGAGAGAAAGGTTGGTTGCACACCCTCACAGATTATTCTGCCCTCCATCCATTGTTTCATCCACTGCCCTTGAGTATCACTTGGACCTTAAAGGAGTGTACAGATTAGGTTATAAACTACGTATTATCCTTGGAGAGCTAACATAGAAAAGGCAGTGAGAAAATTATGCAAGCCCTGACAAAATCATATAATATTCATATCTTCCAAGACAACAAACCTTGCAGTTTCAATATTTTAGCCAACAAGCCAATAAGGTTATGATATTAAAACTAAAGAGCACAAACTCCTTCAGGCATCACATAAAATATTTTTCTTCAGTTTACACTTTAATCAAACTTTTTTTATACAGTGGCCAGAATGAGGCACATAAAGATGGATGTTCTCCTAATGGTAAAAAGTTGTGCCAGCCAGCCTAGAGTGTGATCCTTGTTTAGTGAACATGCAGACATGTCATATTTCATTTACTTACCAAGCAGGATCAATGGAGGAGTCACAGGTAGGTTACCAGTCTTCTCAAGGTCAGCAGGAGTGGCAGAGATCTATTGGTAAAGATAAGAATTAGAAATTAACATCTCCAAAAAACATGTGCTAATAATATTCGACGATGTACCTATTAAAACAAGAATAGCTTATCCAAATGTATACTTCTTAACTTTTATTTACCTTTTTGTTAATGTTGACACAAAATACATATTTTCAACATTTAATATCTGTTGGTCTATACAGTGCACAGAATAAGAGTCAAAATGGAAGACTTCTAGATGCACAGTAAAAAAAAAAAAAGATTCTTTTGGTTGTTCACTCAGTTATATGGAATTAGATTGCTTTATGACAATAAATCATCAAAGCCCTATATATTAACTTAATGGTGCCTTTGTAGTTTCAAGGTAACCATTTTCTTGCACTGTGTAGACAAACAGACAATTTCTTTATTAAAATATCCTAATTTGTAGTCAAACGAGTCCTATAAGTATGACAAAACATATTTGATTGAACCATTCCTACATATTTGTTCATAGTAAGAACTAATAATAATGTATATAAAGAAAAACTTACATTTTCTTGAAGAATAAGCCCATCTTGATTCTCTGCAAAGGGAGCCATTACGAGTTGAACAATGAGATGGGCTGAATCAATGGCTTCCTACTTGGAAAGAACTGCCTTAACTTCTGAGTTAGTTGGCCTGGTTTTAAAAAACTCTATAATGCTCCTACCACACTCTTCGACAGAAAGTTCAAATACACGTAGGACATTGATCTCAGTCAGAAGCTCAAAATGTGTAAATAGGCCTTTCTGAAGAAAAAGGTATGGCCACTTTTTCCTTACCTCTGCAACAGAAGGTGCTGGAATGCTATTTAATTGACTTCGTTGCAGGCAGAAAGTTGTCTTACTTCAGCTTTCTCGCCACCCTTTGTTCCTTCGCGAGAGCAGATATCCTCCAGCTTTTGACATTTATTCTCAGCTGAGTCATCCGTTTCCTCTAAAGGAAGATCAGGCTGAAACCATACACAACCATATGTGTCAGTTGGTCCTCTTTTAACACCACAAGATAAAGGTGCGAACTAATTACCTCGTGGTGATAATACACGTCACACAAATCAAAAAATATGATATAATACCGTTAAATAACAGTGACATACTGTTGTTGTTCGACCACTAACCGGAAGTGAACATGTCTTCCCACAATGCACTGTAAAAAACGGCAACTCACTGATATTTCATGAAAACAGCATTTTGCTGTTAAATTTCTATGTAAATATACAGAATTTTTTTACAGTGCAGAGGTGTTCTATTGGATTGAGGTCAGGCGAGTGAGCGTGGGGGCCAGTCAATGGTATCAATTCCTTCATCCTCCAGGAACTGCCTGCATACTCTCGCCACATGAGGCTGGGCATTGTAATGCACCAGGAGAAATCCAGAAGCCACTGCATCAGCATAGGGTCTGACAATGGGTCCAAGTTAAATAAAAGTGTTTACAGCGAGCGGTTCGTAAGGCTGTAGTGTGAACTCTTGCAATGTTAGTTTTCTCTGTTCAAGGTTTTCTCAGTGTTATTCAATGTTTCTACATTTAGTTTACTATTACGCTGTGCATTCTATGGTATAAAAAACTATTTTTGTGCTTAAAAATCTTAAAAAAAATATATTTACATACAGTTCGTACGGTCTGGAACGGATTAATTGTATTTACATACAATCCTATGGGGGAAATTACTTCGGGCCACGACCAAATCGGGTTGCGACCAGAGTTTTGGAACAAATTACGGTCGTGACCCGAGGTCCCACTGTATATATGTTATCCATCCATCCATTATCCAACCCGCTATATCCTAACTACAGGGTCATGGGGGTCTGCTGGAGCCAATCCCAGCCAACACAGGGCGCAAGGCAGGAAACAAACCTCGGGCAGGGTGCCAGCCCACCGCAGGGCGCACATACACCCACACCAAGCACACTCTAGGGACCATTTAGAATTGCCAATGCACCTAACCTGCATATATACACATATATATATATATATATATATATATATACACACATAGACAAATGTTTGTGCATGTACAACTACAAATACACACTTGAAAGAACAAAATATACAGCCATTATGAATCAATGTTCAGGAAAACTATTAAACTGTACTAGAATAGCGTACATAAACAGTCAAAGTGACCAAATACCAGTGGATGTAAAGGAGTCAAGGGCATTGGCCGCCTGTTGAGGGTCAGAGAACAACTGCTGCCCTCCAACAAAGGACATTTGAAGCTTGAGAAAAATCAAAAAAGCGGAGAGACCAATTTTTTGAGCTTTTTTTCTTGTGTGCTTGTGCAGTGTGGACCGACGTTTTGGCAAAGTACAGGGTTAAACCTTTACTTTGCATCATTTAAATAAGTCAGAACAAGGAAAACATTTGAGGGCAAATGACAAGGCTTGTTTTCAACCTCTAACGACGGTGATCTCAAGAAGAGAGATTTTATTTTATTTTGCTTAACTCTTGCTTTCATATAGTACATTCCATTTGTCAGTGTTAGTGTTATATATATATATATATATATATATATATATATATATATATATATATATATATATATATATATAAATACTAATAAATACTATATCTATACTAATAAAAGGCAAAGCCCTCACTGACTCACTGACTTACTCAATCACTCACTCACTCACTCATCACTAATTCTCCAACTTCCCGTGTAGGTAGAAGGCTGAAATTTGTCAGGCTCATTCCTTACAGCTTACTTACAAAAGTTGGGCAGGTTTCATTTTGAAATTCTACGCGTAATGGTCATAACTGGAACCTATTTTTCTCCATATACTGTAATGGACTTCAGCTCGATGGCCATGGGGGGGCGGAGCTGAGTGTCACATCATCACGCCTCCCATGTAATCACGTGAACTGACTGTGAACGCAGTACCTAGAAAAGAAAGAAGAGCTCCAAAGAGTTCTGAAGCAAAAGGCATACAAGCTTATTCATAAGTGCAGCTACTGCGGAAACAAAGCAAGTTTAAATGAAGTTTATGGACACGCTCCCGCTGCCGTTTGTCATGTCTTCGTCGAATAATTTATTCGCGAGATACAAGTTTAATGAGAAGACACTAGGTATAAACGAGACTTTGGATCACTTTGTAACGGAGTTAAAATTGTTGTAGAGAGAAACTTTTAAGTGCCGGGTCTTAGCTAACATTAAATAAAGCCGTGGACATCGCAACATCACACAAGAGAGCAGCTCACATGAACTGACTAAACTCAGTACGAGTGATCACTTCCATGAATTAAACCTGTTCAAAAAACGCATTACACAATTGACAAGGTAGGAAAAGAATATGCTCCGAGCTGAGCTCCACAGCTAACGCGGTCTTATGGAAGCAACTTCGTCACGCTGCCACCAAATACTCACAGAAAAATCCACAAGTTAATACACACGCTGTCTCTAGTGTTTCCCCAGACTAAATGTATTCCTCGCATCCCTGTTATACCCTCTGATCTCCCATTTCAATTCAGATGCCTCCAATTTCCAGTAAGGCTCTGCTTCGCAATGACAAGTAATAAGTCTCAGGGACAGACCCTACAAAAGGTTGCCATTGATTTGAGGCAAGATTGCTTTTCTCCTGGACAACTATACGTTGCATTCTCAAGAGTAAGCTCGCACAGCTTCATCATATTACAACCGGACAGCTGAACTGACAACGTGCTATATAAAGAGAACTATAACAATCGTAATAAATGAACAATAAAACAGCGGAGAACCCGTGGATTAAATAAAAAGGCAGCTTCCTTGGCGAAACAAGGAAAAAGGATGGCCTTATATGTCGTTCGTTTATAAAACAGCGGAGAAGCTGTGTAAAGGCTGCTTCACAAAAAACCAGCGGAGCGCCTTATATGAGCAGGCAGTCAGCTAAAGAAGGGAATCAATAAATATCTATATAATCGTAATAAACGAGCAAAAAATAACGTACAAGCCGCGGATTAAATAAAGGAAATGGGTACCTGAACAGTAAAGTAAGTCTCAAATAGCTACACAATAACTATAACAATCGTAATAAACAAACAATAAAACAGTATAGAACCACGAAGCAAGGAGAAACGATGGCCTTATATGGCGTTCGTTTATAAAGCAGCGGAGAAGCTGTGTGAAGGCAGCTACACAAAAAAACAGCAGAGCGCCACACTCTGAATGTATTCCTGGCATCACCGTTATACCCTCTGATCTCCCATTTCAATTTAAATGCCTCAAATTTCCAGTAAGGCTCTGCTGCGCGATGACAAGTAATAAGTCTCAGGGACAGACACTACAAAACGATGCCATTGATTTGAGGCAACATTGCTTTTCTCCTGGACAAAACTATACGTTGCATTCTCAAAAGTAATCTCAGTGCACAGCTTGGTCATATTACAACCGGAGTGCTGAACTGACAACGTGGTATACAAAGAGATCCTTAACAGATAGTTACAGTTATGGCCAAAATTATCGGCACCCCTGGAATTTTCCCAGGAAATGCACCATTTCTCCCAGAAAACTGTTGCAATTACAAATGTTTTGGTATACACGTTTATTTCCTTTATGTGCATTGGAACAACACAAAAAAACTGAGAAAAAAAGCCAAATCTGACATCATTTCACACAGAATTACAAAAATGGGCCGGACAAAATTATTGGCACCTTTTCAAAATTGTGAGTAAATCATTTTATTTCAAGCATGTGATGCTCGTTTGAACTCACCTGTGGCAAGAAACAGGTGCTGGCAATATAGCAATCACACCTGAAGCCAGTTAAAATGGAGAAAAGTTGACTCAACCTTTCTGTTGTGTGTCTGAGTGTGCCACACTAAGCATGGAGAACAGAAAGAAGAGCAGAGAATTGTCTGAGGACTTGAGAACAAAAATTGTGGAAAAATATCAACAATCTCAAGGCTACAAGTCCATCTCCAGAGATCTTCATGTTCCTTTGTCCACTGTGTGCAACATAATCAAGAAGTTCACAACACATGGCACTGTAGCTAATCTCCCTGGACGTGGACGGAAGACAAAAATTGACAAAAGACTGCAACGAAGGATAGTCCGAATGGTGGATAAACAGCCCCAATCAACTTCAAAACATATTCAAGCTGTTCTGCAGACTCGGGGTGCAACACTGTCAGCCTGAACTATCCGTTGACATCTGAACGAAATGAAACGCTATGGCAGGAGAGCCAGGAGGACCCCACTGCTGACACAGAAACATAAAAAAGCCAGACTGGAGTTTGCCAAAATGTACTTGAGGAAGCCAAAATCCTTCTGGGCGAACGTCTTGTGGACAGATGAGACCAAGGTAGAGCTTTTTGGTAAAGCTCATCATTCTACTGTTTACAGAAAACAGAATGAGGCCTGTGAAGAAAAGAACACAGTAGCTACAGTCAAACATGGTGGAGCTTCTAAGATGTTTTGGGGATGTTTTGCTGCCTCTGGCACTGGATGCCTTGACTGTGTGCAAGGCATCATGAAATCTGAAGACTACCAAAAGACATTGGCCACAATGTAGGCCCAGTGTCAGAAAGCTGGGTCTGCGTCAGAGGTCATGGGTGTTCCAGCAGGACAATGACCCCAAACATACCTCTAAAAGCACCCAGAAATGGTTGAAGACAAAGCGCTGGAGAGTTCTGAAGTGGCCAGCAATGAGTCCAGATCTAAATCCGATTGAACACTTATGGAGAGATCTCAAAATTGCTGTTGGGAGAAGGCGCCTTCAAATCTGAGAGACCTTGAGCAGTTTGCAAAAGAAGAGTGGTCGGAAATTCCAGTTGAGAGGTATAACAAGCTTGTTGATGGTTATAGGAAGCTCTTGATTTCAGTTATTTTTTCCAAACGGCATACAACCAAATATTATGTTGAGGGTGCCAATAATTTTGTCCAGCCCGGTTTTTGATTTTTGTGTGAAATGATGTCAGATTTGGGTTTTTTCTGTTTTTTTGTGATGTTCCAATGCACATAAAGGAAATAAACATGTGTATACCAAAACATTTGTAATTGCAACAATTTTCTGGGAGAAATGGTGCATTTTCTGGGAAAATTCCAGGGGTGCCAATAATTTCGGCCATCACTGTATTGGTATATTTTCCCTCAGTTCAAAAAGTTTTCTTTTCTTCTTAATAAAAATTTAAAAGCAGTTCTTCACTGCTGCTATATACAGTATATATATATATAGATGTAGATATGTAGATATGTGTGTATATATATATGTATATATATGTAGATGTGTATATACAGTATATATGTGGATATGTATATATATGTATATATGTGTATATATGTATATTTATCTGTATGTATGTATGTGTATATGTATATATGTATATATGTATATGTATACATGTTTATATGTGTGTGTGTGTATATATATTGTGAACGATAGGGGCGCCTCGCTCCCTTGAACCCCTGTCCACGACTCCAGACACCAGGTAAAAGTCCTCTGCCACCCTTCCACCCAGCTCAGCTCGTTGTCTGGGAGTTCCCATAGTCCTTTATAATCCCTGACCCGGAAGTGTTTCTGCCCAATAGTCCACAAGTCCTTTTCCCTTCCGGTCAGGGTAAACCGTCCCTTTCTTCAACCCGAAGTCCATCGCTCTTCCTGTGACGAACCTCCGGGTCACAGGGCACGAAGAAGCCCTCGGTCCTCCCTGCAGCTCCCTCCTGTGGCCCCCACGGCATCCAGCAGGGCTTTGCATAAAACTCCAATGTCCATGATGCCCTGCTGGTCTTCTGGGGACCTCCTCGCTGCAAGGAGGGCTCCACCTGGCTTGGGGTATTGGCTGGGATAAATGGCGCCATATATATATATATATATATATATATATATATATATATATGACAGCAACACTCAGTGACAAAACAATTACATTGACAATCATGTTACGTTATTTTTAAAATGTTTCCTTTTCTTTTCATAACTACAATAACACACTACTTCTCCACTGTGAAGTGCAGGTAGTATATATATATATATATATATATATATATATATATATATATATACAGTATATATTAGACATCAGACACTGGAAGCCACTGATGAACCCTTCTCTTTGTTGCCAATCTGTAGCAGAGAGAAAAATCAATACAAATTTAACAGACATCATTGAAGTTGATCTTGAGTTTGTGTAACGTTAATGGAAATCGCCAGGAGGTGTCACTAGGGAGGCGAGTGTCAAATGCTTCAAAGCTTTGACATGAATTCCAACACAATTGCTTCAAATGTTTCGATGCTCCGTGTGGCTTCACTCCGCCCATCACTACTCACAATCTCTGACTCACTCAGGTCCACACACACACTCTGTGTGGCTTCTCAGAATGGCCCCGCCCCTTCAGACAGCATCTCGCTCTCCAGCTCCACCCCTTCGGACAGCAGGTCTCAATTTTTAAAAAAGACAAAAAAAATGAACAAACATTCGAGCTCATACATGACCTGTTCATGTTGTTGCAGAGGATGCTCTTCATTGGCTTAGCACATTAGTTGTCATGTCTTCTGTAATGTTTGTCTTAGCCTTGCAAACAGGATAAAATCACAAAAAGTGACAATTCAAATCTCTGTGTTATCCAACAGTTGAATTGTATTTGACTCCAGAATAAATGTAATAAATAACCAATAAAGTAAACGCACAGGTGGGCGAATGGAGGATTGTTTTTTCTTTTCTACACTTTATGTGTATAACCACAACCTAAAATCTCATGACCTCCCACTGGTCAGAGGCTTCATCTTAACTCATGGCTTATCTCTGACTCAGCTTGTTTGTTTAAGTCCTCGTTTCAGGTATTCCTTTTAAATTTACTTTACAGCTTCTTCATTCTCCTGCTAGAACAGAATAGTGTAAGCGATGCAGACTGATTTGTGAGCCCTTTTCTCTATTTTCCACCCATATTGTCTCACTCTCTGTATCTTGGCTGCTTTTTCTGTAGTCTTGGTTTCCTCATCCATCAAAATAGCCAGTTCCCTTTTGTTATCCAGTACTGTGACACTCCTATATGCGTCTACAAGGTAGGGGATGGGTCTCTAGACCAAAAGAGCCCCCTCCTCAGGTTAGGGCTGATTTCTAAATCCTCCTCCTTACTTATAAAGCCTTAAGTGGCTGAGGCCCTGCTTACTTAACTGAACTTATCATTAGTTACAAACCAGAGCATGCATTGAGTTCTCAAGATGTTGGCCTACTTAAGATTTCAAGGATTAATAAAATAACAATGGGAAGTCAAGCTTGGGCAATGGGCACCGAAGCTATGGAATGATTTGTCTGATGCTATACTGTAAGAAATGCCCCTTAAATCTCAGGCTGAAGACTCACTGCATTAGTCTAGTATACCCTGACTAGAGCTGCTGATTAGCTGTGCCTACATCATCTCTGCTTGTTAGTTATGTGTACAGAAATGTAAGTAATACAATATTTATAAAGCGTTACTAATCCTTCTCTTCTTAGTGCTTCTGCTCCACTAGTTAAGGAAAAAAACATCTGAGATGCTGGGAGCGCTGGAATCATCACAGAGTTTAGTAGAGAATGACCAACAGAGGGACTTTCTGTTTTACAATTCTGCTCGCCTCCTTTGTCATCTGGCCAGAATTCAGTTAATTAATGGAGAGATATTGGTGGTTTCCATTTATGTCAACCGGCTTCTACTTTGTTTTCTGATAGTGCCCTTTATCTGTTACAGAATGTCTTTTAACAACTGATTTATCTTTGACATCATATAGTGCCTTTCACATCTATCAATCTGTCTATTATATAGTGCCTTTTCTGTCAATCTATCTGTTATATAGTACCTTTTATCAATCTATTGATATATTGATCACATCATATAGTGCCCTTACTCTACATTGATCTGTTATATAGTGTGTTTTATCAATCTGTTTATCTATCTGTTATACACTGTCTTTCCTATCTATATCATATCATATATAATAATAATAATAATTCTTTAAATTTATATAGTGCATTTCTCACTACTAAAAGCGCTCTCCACACAGGGAGGACCCGGGAAACGAATCCACAATCTCCTTACTGCAAAGCAGCAGCGCTACTACTGCACCACCTGTGAGGATATAGTGCCTTTCCACTGGGGTATGAAGGTAGTACAATGACTTGTTATAAGGAAAGGCTCATGGGTCTTATACTAAATTAGTAGTATGATGTGAGCTGTGTCTCAGATAAGCCACCTCAGACCACTCCAAAGTGACATTTTGTTAGCCGGTCACATGGCAGAGATGAATCAACTCTTCACTGATGCCTTGTTAGTGTTATGAAGACACAAGGAAGCCTTTGTTAAGCTCTTGTTACATGAGAGTAAAGGAGTAATAGATGCATTTTAATTAATGTATTAATTAATATATAATTAATATATTTAAGTTCTCTTTTTTAATGTTGTTGATTGACTGAATAAAAATTAAGATAATAATAATAATAATAATAAATCTATCTCTTATATACTGTAGTGCCTTTTTGTCTATCTAGCTGATAAGGAAATGGGGCACAAAGAACACATTGTGCATGCATCCAAGAGAAAAACCTAAGCATCTTAAGAATGGCAATTTCTGAGTTTTTGTGAGATTTGAAAAGAGGATGACAGAATTTATTAATGAAGAGCTGAAAGCTGAATGAGAGACACAGAGGATCATGTAAGAATGAATGAGAGGTTGTAGGCTGTACTCTCCTGACCCTTCTATTATCTGGTCTGAGGTGCACACAAAATAAGCTGCACTATGAGGGGGACGCAAACTACTTAATATAGAGGGGGTCTAATGGTGTGGGGGGTATCTTTTATCAAGTGGCTAAAGCAGAAGAATAGTAGTGGCAGAATTACAAGTTGTTTTGGCTTCTTCAGCTTCCTCCAGCATACACTGAATACAATGGCACGGGACAGAAGTGGTGCAGCTCTTCTGAAAATGAAAGGCGAGTTTTATCATTCAGCCTTCCGTGCTGCACATTAACAATATGGGGCTGGAAAACAGGGGAAAAATAAATGACAGGAATGGCGCGAATGTTACAATTTCTCAAAAGAAAGCAAAATGCACCTTCAAAAATACAAATGTTTACAGTAAGGAAACAACTCTGAGAAGTTTTTTTTGGGGTTCTGGTCAACTTGAAATTGTTTATTACGCTGGCCATTAGTTGGTGTATCTTGTCGCTTGATTGTATGGAGCTTCACATTTAACAAAGTGAATATAAGGCACAGTAAAAAAGGTGAAGTCAGCTTGACATTTGATATTCACCTCTTCAAGCTCAAATCTCCCAACGCCTAAATGATAAAGTCATCAGAACAATCTGGCAACAGAATGTTACAAGAGATGGATCGATTCACAAGCATACTTTTATAATGTCTGCTTTTGAAAAGACAGAACATCACCTTCAAAACGCAATGAAACACCAAGACCAGTACAAAACAATGACTCTTAAGTGCCTACCATGTAAAAAAACACAAAAGTCTGTGTGTCCAGTCCCTCTGAGCAATCTGATTGGTCAGTTTGCTTTTGGTGACGCAAAAGAAGAGGGAGTGTGAGTGTGAGACACACAAGGATAAAGGCGCAAGATGAGAGAGTCAGCAAGAATAAAAACCGGACAGGAGGTGAGAAAGTCACCTCGAACATAATCTGTGAAGCAGGCTTTACAGGAAGACACTTGAGAGACGGACCACCGGTGAAGAGACCTTAAGACACACGTGAACACTGAAGAAAGGTGCTGAAGGTACACAAAGGGCAGGAGATACCAAATCTATTTAATTATTTTGTACTGTGGCTTGTAAAATATAAATTGTACATTCATTCACATTTTTTTTAAGTTTAGTGGACATAGATAATTATTGTTAAGATATTTTTAGTAATAATCACATATACAGATGGTGTCCAAAATAAATTAGATGGACAGAAATTGACAATGTTCTGCTGTTTTAAGGTCAAAGCCCACACACCTTTCTCAACTGCCGTTTACTTGGCCTTCAGTTCAATCCGACCCCTAAAATGACCTTCGAAAGTTGCCTCATGGCTGCACCCTGGTGAGCAAACACCTGAAAGTCAAAGACTGACATAGGAAATAAGTATCAGCCCAGTAAGTAGGCAGCATAGGGACTGAGGATTTCAAATCTGAATGTTATATCCTGCTTTCTCACAGTCATTTAATTGGAAAATCCTTTCTTTTAAAATGAAGAAAATTCAACATTCCCATGAAATTACAGGCACTGAAAAACAATTGAATCAAAGTGTGTGCGGTGAGGGCCATTGACATGTTTAGCTCTGGACTGTCTGATCGCTCAGTCGTGATAAGCAACTTGGAACTTTGCACTCCTGTTTGCTTCTTCTTAAACGTCAAAGGCTGCAGGCCTGGCCGAGTCAGAAGAATAAACACGTTATGAGTTTATTATGATGTACCTTTGGAAGTTGCAGTCAAACAACTGTGAGATGCTTCTGATACACCAGACCCCTCAGTTGTGCCCATCTGGTTTAATACGTGAGGAATGACCAACCAGGAGGAAAGTGGGATTGGAATCCTTTAGGTTTTTATATGTGAGGAAACACAAAGTCATGAGGTGGGCAGAACAAGAACCTGTCAGTCGCTGTGCACTTTGCTTCTGCTCTGTGTCAATTATTTTGGACTTTGGTTTAAGATAAGAAACAATAAGTAAGAACAAACAGTACCTGATCCATTGTGAAACCTCAAGTATAGATTTTTTCCCCTCCCGTGTCCATTACATGCTATTTCTTTACAAAACAGTAACTTCAGTGTTCGATCTTGAATTCACAAATTGTGTCTAATTTGTGAACCGTTCATTTTACTGAAGCAATTCGTCAAATATTAAAGTTCCATGTGACCCAATGAAGCCCTGAAAACAGAAGTTTTATAATGAAATAAAACAAGCTCATGGGCCATTCTCTAGGGCAGGGGTCACAATTTGTCAAAATTGAGTTGGGTGGATTATCCATCTTTATTATAGTGCAATCGTGTCTTGTATTGTGCCATCATTTGTGGTCATAGTTGTTGCTCCTATTCTATGATATGAAAACAATCAGGCATTGCACACGCAGTCATCACCTGTGAATGAAATGCAGAAATGTGCCTTCCCATGGGAGTTCATAAAGGCAACTCAGTTTATGAAGAGAATAGAATTTGGACCTTGCAATGATCCGAAGAGAAGGATGAGGTCTAATATTGATTTCTGTGCAAACTCTGACCGTGAAACGTCACTGATTTTGCAGTTTGATTGACATTTTCTGCCAGGAGGAGGACAAGGGAGACTGAATTGGATGCAACACCCTCCGTTTATACTCAGCCCTTCTCTCCTGCTGGTGGTCCTGGAAATAGCGCAGCAATTTTAAAAGTGTGGCGCATCCGTTTTTGTAGTGCATTTTATCAGTGGACAAAACTCAAAACTCATTAACTGGGTTTTACTGCATGGCAGTTTCACAAGGGTCTCCAATACCCCCAAACTCCTCAATTGTAGATTGTATGTCACTTCCCACAGTGCTTGATGGTTTGTGGTATACCCCAACTGCCCGGGATTGTCAATCAAGTGTCTTGAGGTAAATTGCTCAAATTTAAATTTTATATTTAAAGCTTATTTTTTGAGTTCAAGTTGTTCACCCGCAGTGCTGTATGTGGTTCAAAAATTTAAAATTTGACTTCTTCATCTTCAAATGCAATATAACTTTTTTAAGGGGTGTGGCGGATAGCCAGGGCCCTTACCTGACTGGGATGTTTCAATAGTGGAAGGACTGGGGGAGAGAGCTTATTCATGGCATTACCTCTCCCACAGCACTAGGTGGCAGCCCCCCTGGGTTGCAGCAGCACCTCAGACTCCCATAGGGTTCCATGGGATTTGGAGTTTGACACAGCCCTGTTGGGTGCCACTAGGGGGTGCTGCCAAAACTAATGAGCCCTTTGTTGCAGCACTTCCGCCTCACCTGGACGTGCTGCTAGAAGGTCATCGAGCACCTGGAACACTTCCGGGTGCTCTATAAAAGGAATCAGCCACCACTGCTCCGGGAGCAATAGTCAGGGGAAGGTGGACAAAGCTTGCAGGAGGAGTAGTGAAGGGAAAGAGAAAGAGGAAAACTGTGTTGTCAGGTGGGAAACGGAAAAAATATTTTCCGACAAGGTAAAAAATAATGCGTGTGTTGAACTTGTGTTGGGTTTTGGCAGCAAGAGCACCCTCTGCAGGCCACAGGGGAGCAAACAGGAATCAAACATTTTCTAGGGGCATGGAAGAAGTTGGCAACTGCCGCTGAAGGGCACTTCCAGATCTTCTGAGCCCTAATCCTACTCTTTAGTCATCTTTGTTCTCTTATAAAAGTGATGTTGATGAGTTCAGGAGATCCGGACAAGCCATCAATCTTAACGCACAATTATAAGAGATACAAGCGTTCACATTTTTATTTAACTTGTCATCCCATAAAGTTCACCTCAAACTTTTAACTTTTAAAAGGTTTGCAACTTCATAACTTCTTATATGCTCTTGCTGTTATGCGTCCAGTGCCTCCACCTTTATTCTTATTTTGTGACATTTGCACTTGTCTCACACATTTTGAATATTAAAAAAAATTTGTTTCAAACTTTTATTGAATGGGTTATTGATAGGAATAATGCCAAACTTCTTCTTAAAAATAATTACAGTCACACTTGAGCCAAAATCCTGTCACTTCTGGGATCAGATTGAGACGTGTCAGGGAAATTTCTGTCTTAAATAGTCAAGATTACCATTATCGATGGCTCCAAGAGTACGTGCTTTTTCACAGTACAACAAACTTGAGGGAGCCGTGCCGTGTTAACAGGTCAATTTATCACACCAAGACTGGAGAGCATGGTAATGCAACAGTCTTAAATAAGCTAAACTCATTTGCAGTTTACACCAATCAGCATACAGAAAAATGGTACAATCTGTAACATACCTGTATCTTTGTATATCTATCCATGCATCCATTCATTTTCTGCCACTTCTCCAGGTCCGAATCATAGGGGTAGAAGCCTGAGCAAAGATGCTCAAGACATCACTTTTCTAAGCCACCTCCGCCAGTTCCCCTGGGGTAATAATCTCACTAGCGTGTCCTGTATCTGCCCCAAAATTTGCTTCCAGCTGGACATACCTGAAACAACACCACAAGAAGACATCCAAGAGGCATCTTAATCAGATCTCTGAACCACATCAACTGGCTATTTATGATGTGGAGGAGCTGCAGCTATATTTTGAGCTCCTCCTGAATGTCTGTGCTCCTCACCCAATCTCTAAGGCTGAGCCCAAACACCCTGTGAAGGAAACTCATTTCTGCCTTATGTATCTGCCATCTAGTTGTTTTAGTCGCTACACAAAGCTTGTGACCACAGGCAAGGACAGGGAAGTAGATCGACCAGTAAATGGAGAGCTTTCCCTTTCATTTCAGCTCTTTCTTCACCACAACTTACTGGTAACAACATCCACAAAACTGCAGACACTGCTCCGATCTGCCTGTTGATCTCACTGGAATGAGAGAGGGCAGCCCTGTCATAATTCTATTCTCACCAGGTATGAGTCTTAATTTCTGCCAGCAATGTGAACCAAGTTCTACCGCCACTCGTACAAGGAATGAATAGTCTGCAACAGCATGACTGTTACCCCATACTGCTGAAGCACCACCCACAGGACACCATAAGGTCATGGTAGTATGCATTTTCCAATCCCACAAAACACATGTTGAACACACTCCAATAAACCCTCCAGAATCCTTTAGGGGGTAAAGTGCTGGTCCACCTTTTCATGACAGGGATAAAATCTGACTTGTTTCTTGTGGATCTAAGGTTCAATCAACAGACAGACCCTCTTTTCTAAAACCCTGTCATAGGACTAAACTGGGAAGCTGAGGAGTGTGATCCCCTAAAGTTGGAGCACACCCTCCGGTCCCCTTACTTAAAGATGGAAACCAGTGTTTCCAACTGCCATGCACTGTCAACCAAGACATCCCATCAACATCCACAGCCTTTAGGAACTCAGGGCAAATACCGTCTGCCCCTATTGGCCCGCAATCAAGGAGTTTGTTAACTACCTCAGCAACCTTAGTTCCAGTGGTGGATGAGTCCTCCTCCGAGTCCACAAACTGTTTCCTCACAAAGATAGTGAGTAGGATTTAAAAACTCCTCGAAGTGTTTCTTCCACCACCTGACTATATCTCCAGGTGACGTCAGCAACACTCCATCCCTGCAATAAACAGCATGGGCATTGCTTCCCCCTCCTGAATCTCTTGATAGTTTTCCACAACTTACGCAAGGTCCTCATCAAACTTCCCCCACACCTGGGTTTTTGCTTATGCAACTGCCATCACCACAATGTATTTCACCTGTCAGCCGCCTCTGAAGTTCCACAAGCTACCTAAACTCAGGAAGCCTCCTTCTTCTGCTGGCATTCACCATTATGTTCAGGAACTGCCACTGTGATTGGCTCCACCAATATTATGGCTGCACCTCAGTGCAACCAGCTCAGCAATGAAGGCAAGGAACATGGCCTATGCAGGGTGAATATCTCTAGACTCTCTGTACCAAACATTCCCAGCACACCCTCACAATAGTTTTGGGCTTGCCAAGTCCCTCCATCATCTTACCTTGCCATTTGATCCAACTCACAACCAGGTAGTGATGAGTTCTTTATCCAGGTTTTCAAGAAATACAGTTGTTGATCTGATGAGGCAGATATCAGTCATAGGCCACTGGCCTAGGGCGTTCTGGTGCCAAGAGCACTTATGAACATCATTATACTGGGACTAACACAAAAGTCCAAAGGCAAAAGCACCCCTTGGGTTTAGAATGGGTAGGCTATTCCTCCCAATCACACCCTACCAGGTTTCATCATCATTACCCACATGAACTTTGAAGTCTCGCAGTAGAGTCCCCAGTGGGAGCACCTTCTAGCACTCCTCCCAACTCCTCTATGAAGGTTGAATACTCAGAGCCAATATTCAATGCATAAACATAGACAAGAGTTACAGCCCCCGCCTCAAAATTGTAGGAATGCAATCCTCTTGTCTACCGGGTAAAAATCCAAAGTGCAAGTGCCAAGCCAGGGACAGTAAGCCCACACCTACCCAATGCCTCCCACCCTTGGCAACTACAGAATGAAACATTGTCCAGAACCTTTTCCAGGGGTTTGGGTCCAGAGCCCATACTGTGCATTGAGGGGATTGTACCACTCTGCTTCCTGCAGTAGTATGGGTTCCTTCCCCACAAGAGAGGTCAAGTTACATGTTCCTATAGTCAGTTTCATTAGCTGGGTATCGGTCCACCAAGGCAGCTGCCTTCAGCTACCACCCAAGCCTTAAAGCACCAGACAATTAGGACTCCTCCAGGTGGTGGGTCCATTGGAGGATGCTCCTATGTTGCTTCTTCACACTGTGCCTGGCTGGGTCCCATAGGTAAAGGGTCAACCTCCATGAGTTTGTATATGAGTTCACTCCCCAGGCCTGGCTTCAAATGTAACCTGCTGTGGCAGAACAGGTCCAATCGGGTCCAGAAGGAGTCTTAAACCCCATAAACTTATATTCTAAACTATCAACTTCCAGATAGTGTTCAGAAGCCATTACGAAGGCTAACAGAATGTTGGGTTATATAGCACAGTGTGTGGAGTACAAGTCCAAGGAGGTAATGCTCAACCTTTATAATGCACTGGTGAGGTATCATCTGAAGTACTGTGTGTAGTTTTGGTCTCCAGGCTACAAAAAGGACATAGCAGCACTAGAAAAGGTCAAGAGAAGCGCGACTAGGCTGATTCCAGGAGAGGATGAATTATGAGGAAAAATTAAAAGAGCTGAGCCTTTACAGAAGATTAAGAGGAGACCTGATTGAAGTGTTTAAAATTATCAAAGGAATTAGTACAGTGGATCGAGACTTGTATTTTAAAATGAGTTCATCAAGAACACGGGGTCACAGTTGTAAACTTGTTAAGGGTAAATTTCGCACAAACATTAAGAAGTTTTTCTTTACACAAAGAACGATAGACACTTGGAATAAGCTACCAAGTAGTGTGGTAGACAGTAAGACTTTAGGGACTTTCAAAACTCGACTTGATATTTTTTTGGAAGAAATAAGTGGATAGGACTGGCGAGCTTTGTTGGGCTGAATGGCCTGTTCTCGTCTAGAGCGTTCTAATGTTCTTCTATCCTATACCAAGATTTCAGCCACACATTAAGCCTTCTAACCTCCTCAACCTTTTCTGGACTTGTGGGTGGCAACAGGTAGAACTTCAGAGAAGACCAAATTGTCAGCTCTTCTCCTCAGATTGGCACCTAACTCTATAGGACTGCAGAACAGTTAAACTGCCCTTATTGTATGCCATTTGTGTCAACAAGGGCAATGACAACTGGATCCACTCCCACTCTGGGCAAGAAAAAAATGGGGGTCTCAGGGAACTTTTGGAAAAATGAGGGAGATCTTCACAAACTCACAAGGACAGAATGATATACTTGGCAGTATTCAGTATATCCGGAAAGTATTCACAGTGCATCACTTATTCCACATTTTTTTATGTTACAGCCTTATTCCAAAATGGATTAAATTCATTTTTTTACTTAGAATTCTACACACAAATACCCTATAATGACAACGTGAAAAAAAGCTTTTGCAAATTTATTAAAAATAAAAAAATCGAGAAAGCACATGTACATTAAAATTCACAGCCTTTGCCATGAAACTCCAAAATGAGCTCAGGTGCATCCTGTTTCCCCTGATCATCCTTGAGATGTTTCAGCAGCTTAATTGGAGTCCACCTGTGGTAAATTCAGTTGATTGGACATAATTTTGAAAGGCACATACCTGTCTATATAAGATCCCACAGTTGACAGTTCATGTCAGAGCACAAACCAAGCATGAAGTCAAAGGAATTGTCTGTAGACCTCCGAGGCAGGAATGTCTCGAGGCACAAATCTGGGGAAGGTTACAGAAAACTTTCTGCTGCTTTGAAGCTCCTAATGAGCACAGTGGCCTCCATCATCCGTAAATGGAAGAAGTTCAAAACCACCAGGACTCTTCCAAAGAGGAATGGGTGAAACTGGCCAAAGATAGGTGTGCCAAGCTTGTGGCATCATATTCAAAAAGACTTGAGGCTGGAATTGCTGCCAAAGGTGCAAAGGCTGTGAATACTTATGTACATGTGATTTCTCAATTTTTTTATTTTTAATAAATTTGCAAAAAACCTTAAGTAAACTTTTTTCACGTTGTCATTATGGGGTGTTGTGTGTAGAATTCTGAGGAAAAAATGAATTTAATCCATTTTGGAATAAGGCTGTAACATAACAAAATGTGGAAAAGGTGATGCGCTGTGAATACTTTCTGGATGCACTGTATAGAAGAGGAATTGCTCTAATTCTAAACGGAAGAACTCGATAAGCATTGACCTCAAATAAAACTAAATCCAAAACAATTATGTATGCAAAAAAAAAAGCAAGACCAGTGGCCCTGTTAATAGCTCAGATAGATTTACTCCCCAGTAAAAGATGAAGATAAGAAAGTAATCAAAGCATTTTATGAAGACCTTGATTTCCATACAAAAGAATGAAACACCACCAAAAATTCCCAATGATAATGAAGGATTTTAATGCAAAGGTCATAAAACTTAGATAAGGAAAAGTAATAGGCCCATATGGACTTGAGAGAAATCAAAATGGGGAAAGACTTGTAGAGTTCTTAAGGAAACCTACTTTTACAGTCAAAAACCCACAGTACCAACAGAAAGAAAATGCAAGATACACCTGAATGTCACCAGATGGCTAAACCTGAACTCTGAGAGACTCCATTGTTGTAGACAGTAGCTTTTGAAACAGCAAGGCAAGACCGGGAGATGAGTGTGGATCTGACCACAACGCAGTAGTTGGTTCAGTTAGAAAAAAACTAAAAAAAATCAAGAAAAAGAAGACATTGAGACTGTAAGAGCTAATCTTAGAGTGTTTAATAGTTTGCATAATGTGAATTGAAAGTAAGGTTCTCACAGAAAAGAAGATAATGGAAAATTATCATTTGGGTTTAACCCCAAAAGCCACCTTGTAATAAGACTTCCTTATTGCTCATCTTTATCTGTTCCATAATAATGGAATTTCAGTTAGTAAGTGACATCATCTCTTATGCTCGATGCAAGGACTATTTGATTTGGCTTTCAAAAAGAGTAATAGTGGCATATTGTTTTCTAATCATTTGACATATAAACACAATTGTATGTTATATACAGAACTTACTAGAGAAACATTAAGAAACTAACAAGATATGTAAGCCTTAAACAAAAAAAACAAAAATAAAAAAAAAAAATCTTATAAGGAACTGTTCATTAGTTTTTCTCTTTTTCTTCTGTGTGAACTGTTTTTGTATTGAATTTTACTAAAGCAAAGATACTTGGACTGTGGAATTATTTGAATACGTGTCACTCAGTCACACCCGTAAGCCCTGCTAGTTGTCTATTAATTTATGCATTTATTAATTGCGCACTTATGCCTATTATTTTAATTATTCATTTGACCAGTTGTCACACCTCTTAACCAATGGAAAACATGGGTGCAGATCTCTCCTTTATATATAGATCTCTCTCTCCCTCATATATATATATATATATATATATATATATATATATATATATATATATATATATATATATACACACACACATACATACACACACACACACACACCCCTCACATTTTTGTAAATATTTTATTACATCTTTTCATGGGACAACACTGAAGATATGACACAATACAATGTACAGTACTCAGTGTACAGCTTGTATAACATTGTAAATTTGCTGTCCCCTCAAAATAACTCAACAGACAGCTATTAATGTCTAAACCGCTGGCAACAAAAGTGAGTACACCCCTAAGTGAAAAATGTCCAAATTGTGCCCAATTAGCCATTTTCCCTCTCCGGTGTCATGTGACTTGTTAGTGTTACAAGGTCTCAGGTGTGTTAAATTTGGTGTTATCACTTTCACACTGGTCACTGGAAGTTCAACATGGCACCTTCATGGTGAAAAACTCTCTGAGGATCGGATAAAAAGAATTGTTGCTCTACATAAAGATGGCCGAGGCTATAAGAAGATTGCCAACACCCTAAAAACTTAGCTGTAGACCGTACAGCAGTTTAACAGGACAGGTTCCACTCAGAACAGGCCTCGCCATGGTCGACCAAAGAAGTTGAGTGCATGTGCTCAGCATCACATCCAGAGGTTGTCTTTTCAAAATAGACGTACGAGTGCTGCCAGCATTGCTGCAAAGGTTAAAAGGGTTGGGGGTCAGCATGTCATTACTCAGACCATATGCCGCACACTGCTTTAAAATGGTCTGCATTGCTGTCATCCCAGAAGGAAGCCTCTTCTAAAGATGATGCACAAGAAAGCCTGCAAACAGTTTGCTGAAGACAAGCAGACTAAGGACATGGATTACTGGAACCACGTCCTGTGGTCTGATGAGACCAAGATAAATTTATTTGGCTCAGATGGTGTCAAGCGTGTGTGGCAGCAACCAGGTGAGGAGTACAAAGACAAGTATATAAATGCAAAGAAATATTATTATGTGTGTCTTGTCTACAGTCAAGCATGGTGGTGGGAGTGTCATGGTTTGGGGCTGCATGAGTGCTGCTGGAACTGGGGAGCTAAAGTTCATTGAAGGAACCATGAATGCCAACATGTACTGTGACATACTGAAGCAGAGCATGATCCCCTCCCTTCAGAAACTGGGCTGCAGGGCTGTATTCCAATATGATACCGACACCAAACACACCTCCAAGATGACCACTGCCTTGCTAAATAAACTGAGGGCAAAGGTGCTGGACTGGCCAAGCATGTTTCCAGACCTACAGTAAACCCTATTGAGCATCTTTGGGGCATCCTCAAATGGAAGGTGGAGGAGCGCAAGGTCTCCAACATCCACCAGGTCTGTGATGTTGAGTGGAAGAGGATTCCTTGCCCAAGAGAGTTAAGGCAGTGCTGTAAAATAATAGTGGCCACACAAAATATTGACACTTTGGGCACAATTTGGACATTTTTCACTTAGGGGTGTACTCACTTTTGTTGCCAGCGGTTTAAACATTAATGGTTGTGGGTTGAGTTATTTTGAGGGGACAGCAAATTTACACCATTATACAACCGACTATTTTACATTGTATCAAAGTGTCATACCTTCAGTGTTGTCCCATGAAAAGATGTAATAAAATATTTACAAAAATGTGAGGGGTGTACTTTATATATATATATATATATATATATATATATATATATATATATATATATATATATATATATATACATACATACATACATACATACATACATACATACATACACATATATACATACATACATATACACATATATATATATACATATACACACACACACATATACACACACACACATATATATATATTTACTATTGTTATTTAAAGATTACTTTTATTGTACATTATAAATTAATTAGTAAAAGCTGAATTAGCACTGGCTTACCATCACTTGCAAAGCTTTAGATTATAAACCCTTAGCAAGTGTATCAAAGGCTACGAGCTCTTTAACTAGCACATATTTCATATTGAAACCCCTGAGGCCAAGTAGCTTTCTTAGCGTGCATTACATGAATAATATTTTACATGAAAACTAAAGAGGCTAAATGCCACTCCTTACCGTGTGCTTAAGAATAAAACTTCACACAGCTTAACTTACTGTGTGTTACAAAGCCTAAATATTAAAAGAATACTCACCAAATAAGAATATCCAGTCTATAAACTGCAGGCATCTGCCCTCAGGGGGAAAAAGGGTTGTATCTTTTCAACATTAATACTCTTGCTAGCAGAGTCAATGATCAGACACGGTCTGCAGTAATTCATAATTTATCAGCAAACTCAATTATATATATAGGAACAGAAATAACTGAATTACAAATGTGTGGTGGATAATGGCTAAGAACACAGATATATATATACTGGGAGATTGTCCTAGAATCTTCCAAGTTGTCTATTTATTTCTGCCCCTTTATGTGTTGTTGCAAAGACTGAGGGCAATTTACTTGCCCAATATGGAACACCAATTGTCAATTACACCCTTGCAGATAAATAATTATCAGATGGAATGAGATGAGACTCTATCACTCCCAGGAATGTGAAGCCGATATAACAGACACCGTTTGTGTGCTGGGAAACAGCAAATTAAGTATTTCATGTAGGCAAACAGTTCTTGCTTCTAAGAAAAAAAATAATCAAACTTTGACTTGCTTTCCGGAGGCAGATTTGGCTTCCTTGAGTGTCTTTTCAGGGGATGATTATGTAATACTGTGGCAAACTGGGCTGAGAGTTGCATTGCGAAAGTCCTTTGAAATACTCTTTATTGTGGAACTTGATGAAACAGTCTTGGTACCTTTATTAAACGAAACAGCAAATGTAATCAGTGAAATAGAAAGAGCCACAGAATGAACTGACTGAAAAGAACTTTGAGGGGATTTAAAGAATTCCATTATCATGAAAAAGTCCTTTTGCGTGGAACTTGTGTCGCTGATCCTAAAACCTTCAAATCAATGCCTGACCCAAAGTTTGCTTTCTTTGTGACCAAATTAGCTTTAAGCAGCAAAACTGCAGTCTTTTCACTTACAATGGTCTTTCGCTGTCCACTCCCCTGTGGTGGTTTACCTGGAGGTGGCAACAGTTGTTATCTCATCACTCTTTGAAGTGTACACAAACAAGGTAACTGCTGATGCAATTCTTAGGAGAGGCATCTGTACTCCGCTCGTATGGTGGGTTGATTGATTAAATGTTTTTCAGTCAACACACACCAATATTCTACACCCTCTTTGTGAAAGTGTTTGCCATATTCATTGCAGCCATATGGCTTCTCAAAGGGATTCATTTCTCCACAATGGTTTAGTTTGCTTACTTTTCTGGACAGGAATGACCCTCGCTCATTACTTCTGAAATGTGCTTGTTGATATGGATCGATTTCTGCACTGCAGCTCTTGTTATGCTCTTAGGTTTGCTGACAGGGCATGGATCAGTACTTGCATTGTCCACAACTGTGATTTCTTGTGTAGTTCATATGGAATGATTGCAATTTATAAGGCATCCACATGGGCCTGGACATTATTATTATTATTATTTTTTTTTTTTGACAAGGTCTGTTTATTAAGCACCAACACAACCTCAAAGGGTTTACTCCACATCTGTCTCATCTCAGATTGCATTTCTTTTCACCTGTGAAAATGTTTTTGTGGATCTTAAGACTACTCTTGTGATAGAATTGTTTCCCACATTTACAACAATAGGACTTTTCTCTCAGGTTGATTTCTTCATTATTATTAAGAACCTCACTCTTAAGTTATGGCATCCTCTGTGAACTGTCACTTTTTATTCTTTTAGCTTCACCACTAGGGTTCTGTTCCTAACAGCACCTCCTTTTGGAGCTTTGACTTGCAGAATGCCTAAAGAAGCTTAAATGCTCTTTTTAACAAGCCCTGCAGATCCAAAGAACACTAGGATCATTTCAGGTTTTTTTTTCTCCACATCTAGGTCCATATTTCTGATTGGATCTCCTGATATTCTGTTATTTTTTCTCTCTGTTTTTGAGGCACAGAGTTATCACTTTGGACTGATGCCTCAATTATTCGGGCATTGTCATAGTGTTTCTGGTTTTCTGGCTGTGAATTTTCTAAACGTTAGTACTGGTATACTGTACCGTTTCCACTGGTTTGTTGCAAAACCTACATTGGTTGTTTATTCCATTTCTCCCAGAAAATGTTGCTAATAACCTTGTAATCCACAATCTTAAGTGGCCATTAGCAAACATTCATTCCTACATCTCATTTCTCCTCTCCCAAGCCATTATTAAGGGTCGGGTTTTGGTTCACATTAGCTTATAGTAGGAGGTCTGTGCATTTCCTACTGGACTTGTGGTCTTCTACAGCCGTTTTTTTTTTTCTCCTCTTTTGATCTTTGATCCTTCTTATTATCTTCTGTACACTATATCAAAAAATTGTGTCACCTCGCTCTGTGCAAACCCACGATTTTATGGATTGCTTAACCAAGCTTTATGATGAGAGGTTGATTTTTGGTTTCCAGGGTGTAATATTTAAAATGTGGCAATCCTGTGAGCTCAGAAAGAATGCTGGCAGTCCTATGATTGAAGATCTATATGTGTAATCTACTTTTACTTGATGAATTCCACTTCTGCCCAAGGAAAGTAAAGCCTTGGTATTCATTAGTTTTTATATATTAGTTGGTTGGCATGAAGCAACTTTGTTTTTAAATCAAGACTGATGAGGTCTTTATGTAGCCAGTCTATGACCTTTTTGTGTATTCATTGCTGATCTTCAATCTCTGCTCTTTTCGGTTCATGAAAGCACTCTTCTTTCAAGTCTCCTCCTGGTCAAGTTCTCATATTGGATAATCTTCAGCAAGGTTGATTTCAACTTTACAGTAATGAATGTTACTTTGGTATATTTGTCTAATCCGAACACTTCTCTCTTATGTGAATTCTTTTGTGGCGCTCAAGATTGTCTCTACGTGGAAACTTTTTGCCACATTCAGAACAGCAATATGGCTTCTCTCCTGTGTGAATTCTTTTGTGACGCTGAAGTTGGCCCCTCTGTGAAAACTTTCTACCACATTCAGAACAGTAATATGGCTTCTCTCCTGAATGAGTTTTAATGTGTATCAGAAGAGTATTATTGTCCGAGAATTGTTTACCACATTCAGAACAGCAATATGGCTTGTCGCTTGTGTGAATTCTTTTATGGCGTTGAAGATGGTATCTGCGTGAAAACGTTTTGCCACATTCAGAACAGTAATATGGCTTCTCTCCTGAGTGAGTTTTAATGTGTATCAGAAGAGTATTATTGTGTGAGAAATGTTTACCACACTCAGAACAGCAATATGGTTTCTCTCCTGTATGAATTCTTTTGTGGCTCTGAAGTTTGCTTCTCTCCGAAAACTTTTTGCCACATTCAGAACAGCAAAACGGCTTCTCTCCTGTGTGAATTCTTTTGTGGCTCTGAAGTTGGCTTCTCTGTGAAAACTTTTTGCCACATTCAGAACAGTAATATGGCTTATCGCCTGAATGAGTTTTAATGTGCCTCAGAAGAGTATTACGGTAGAAGAATTGTTTACCACATTCATTACAGCAATATGGCTTCTCTCCTGTGTGAATTCTTTTGTGGCACTGAAGTTGGCTTTTTTCTGAAAACTGTTTACCACATTCAGAACAGTAATATGGCTTCACCCCTATGTGAATTCTTTGGTGGCTGAGAAGATGGGTTCTCTGTGAAAACGTTTTGCCACATTCAGAGCAGCAATACGGCTTCTCTCCTGAATGTGTTTTAATGTGTGTCTGACAATTACTACTGGAAGAGAATTGTTTTCCACATTCAGGACAGCAATATGGCTTTTCTCCTGTGTGAATTCTTTGGTGACTCTGAAGATTGCTTCGCCGTGAAAACGTTTTGCCACATTCAAAACAGCAATATGGCTTCTCTCCCGTGTGAGTTTTAATGTGTGTCTGAAGAGTACTACTGTAAGAAAATTGTTTTCCACATTCAGGGCAGCAATACGGCTTCTCTCCTGTATGAATTCTTTGATGGCTCTGAAGTTTGCTCATGTCAGAAAACTGTTTGCCACATTCAGCACAGCAGTAAAATGCGATACCTGTATAAAGTTTAAAAGAAAAAATAAAGACAATTTTAATCCGCTGCTTTGATACTGACAATTATCTTAAAAAACTAAATAAAAATTGGTTTAGTTTTTGAACAAACTTTGGTAAGCATAAACAATCATAAGACTTTGTCCTCACAGGTGGCACAGTGGTAGTGCTGCTGCTTTGTAGTAAGGAGACTGTGGAAGATTGTGGGTTCGCTTCCCAGTTCCTCCCTGTGTGGATAGCGCTTTGAGTACTGAGAAAAGAGCTATATAAATGTAATGAATTATTATCATTATTATTAAGTAGCATGTAGAAAGATTCACAACTTATTTTTATCATCTGTATTACAACTACTTACCACATGAGCACAATCAGTGGAACAAAGAAGTTAAATTAGTAAAATAAATAGATCCCATGTGACAGCACAATCAACAAGATTACTTTTCACAACTTCTAAACACATTACAGATCATCATCATTGTGTTATTATATTCTTAAAATATTATTTAAAATTATATATTTTTTTTCAATTAACGGTCATAAAAAGTGATAATCTTCAGTTATAATTATATTGGAGAGGTTTGGGTTTAAAATAGAGTGCAATACCAATCATATAAAATGCACTTTTATTAATCAGAATATGTTTTGAGATGTCTACATAATTAGCCTAAAGCCACTTGACTCCATAATCTTTTTTTTATTTGAAAAAGGGGAAGAGGGTAACAAAGCAAAACATTTTTAAATGTAAATTTGACAAGCTGGAGCTATATGAAAAGAACAAAGTAAAACTTAAATTAATAAAACATGCAGGTAACTGAAAAAAGAAAACCTCAGAGGCCCATATGTCACTTGACTGATCATTTGAAACAGCAAATTGGACAATTGTGGCCAAAATGCAAAATATACTTCTGGCTTTATACCACCTGGACCAGGGACTTGTTTTTTTTTTTTTTGCCAAATGGATTTAAAAATGGATACTTTGTTGGAATTCTGAAAAAGAAAGGATTCATATAATGTGCTATTATATGGAGGTGACACAGACAAATTTTCTTCAACCAATCTCCATCAACGCATAACAAAACCTGCCCATTCAAAACACCTCCAGAATCAAGAACCTTCAGACAAAGTGGACAATGAACTAGGACCAAAACTCCACATTTTTTGACTAGCGGTACAAGAGGTTGCAGCCACACAGCAGTGCCTTGAGGCAGCTCGATGAATGTCTTTAATCAAAAGGAATGATTCTTGAAAACCGGCTATATTAAACTTGATGAAAGATAATAATCAGCAACACTCAAATGCTTGCAAGTAGAATACAGCAACCATACAATCCAAGAAAAGACACAGAGATCAGACACGAGAGAGCAAAACAAAGGAGAGCAACAAAGGGGAACTGTAAATGAAATACATTACAAGGGGCCAAAATGAGTTTACCCTGTAACCCATCCAGCAATCGTGAATAATGTTGACAGTAACTCTTGTCACACATGTGCGCATGGGAGACGGTTTATAGGCTCAAATGTTGTTATTTCTCAGCCAGACCAGGGGTTTCTACTTCCTTCTAATACTCTCTAAATCTATCCCTCTGCGTGCAGACCAACTGAAGACAGTACCTCCCAGTAGCAGCACCTCTGCTCCTCCCTCTGAAGATAGGACATCATTATATGGTGCCAGAAGTGACATCTGGCCCACAACCCACCTCTACAAACATCGTCTCCTTTTCCAGCCTCCCGAAACTCCACTTCCACCTGCTTGTGCAATAATATATATTTACACACACACACTAGGGGGTTACCCCCTGCTCGTTTTGCTCGCCAACCCCCTTTTTCTGCACTACACGCCAGTCACTTCGCGTCTCTGCTACTCGTTTTGTGAAGAGGGGGACTGAACGCACCCCAAGGAGACACAGTCGTTCCTCCAAAACCCCCTCTTAAACGGTGACACAATGGGAAACAAATACAGATGTTTTTTTTACCTCCTCTTTGCTCGATCAGCTGCTGGCTTGCTGCTGCTGTCGTGCCACATGATCTGCATCTCGCACAGGGCTTCGGACTTTTAAAAGCCGGGACATAAGCTCTTGATATTTTTTAGTTTATAATGTAAAAACAGAATAAGAATCTGAAAATCTAACAACATCACAGTAAAGTTCAATACATTCTGAAAAGAATGACACCAAACATATACAGTGGGGCAAAAAAGCTTTTAGTCAGCCACCAATTGTGCAAGTTCTCCCACTTAAAAAGATGAGAAAGGCCTGTAATTGTCATCATAGGTATACCTCAACTATGGGAGACAAAATGAGGAAAAAAAATCCAGAAAATCACATTGTCTGATTTTTAAAGAATTTATTTGCAAATTATGGTGGAAAATAAGTATTTGGTCACCTACAAACAAGCACGATTTCTGGCTCTCACAGACCTGTAACTTCTTCTGTAAGAGGCTCCTCTGTCCTCCACTTGTTACCTGTATTAAAGGCACCTGTTTGAACTCGTTATCAATATAAAAGACACCTGTCCACAACCTCAAACAGTCACACTCCAAACTCCACTATGGCCAAGACCAAAGAGCTGTCAAAGGACACCAGAAACAAAATTGTAGACCTGCACCAGGCTGGGAAGACTGAATCTGCAATAGGCAAGCAGCTTGGTGTGAAGAAATCAACTGTGGGAGCAATTATTAGAAAATGGAAGACATACAAGACCACTGATAATCTCCCTCAATCTGGCGCTCCACGCAAGATCTCACCCCGTGGGGTCAAAATGATCACAAGAACGGTGAGCAAAAATCCCAGAACCACACGGGGGGACCTAGTGAATGACCTGCAGAGAGCTGGGACCAAAGTAACAAAGGCTACCATCAGTAACACACTACGCCGCCAGGGACTCAAATCCTGCAGTGCCAGACGTGTCCCCCTGCTTAAGCCAGTACATGTGCAGGCCCATCTGAAGTTTGCTAGAGAGCATTTGGATGATCCAGAAGAGGACTGGAAGAATGTCATATGGTCAGATGAAACCAAAATAGAACTTTTTGGTAAAAACTCTACTTGTCGTGTTTGGAGGAGAAAGAATGCTGAGTTGCATCCAAAGAACACCATACCTGCTGTAAAGCATGGGGGTGGAAACATCATGCTTTGGGGCTGTTTTTCTGCAAAGGGACCAGGACAACTGATCTGTGTAAAGGAAAGAATGAATGGGGCCATGTATCGTCAGATTTTGAGTGAAAACCTCCTTCCATCAGCACGGGCACTGAAGATGAAACGTGGCTGGGTCTATCAGCATGACAATGATCCCAAACACACCGCCCGGGTAATGAAGGAGAGGCTTCGTAAGAAGCATTTCAAGGTCCTGGAGTGGCCTAGCCAGTCTCCAGATCTCAACCCCATAGAAAATGTTTGGAGGGAGTTGAAAGTCTGTGTTGCCCAGCGACAGCCCCGAAACATCACTACTCTAGAGGAGATCTGCATGGAGGAATGGGCCAAAATACCAGCAACAGTTTGTGAAAACCTTGTGAAAACATTTGACGTCTGTCATTGCCAACAAAGGGTATATAACAAAGTATTGAGATGAACTTTTGTTATTGACCAAATACTTTTTTTCCACCATAATTTGCAAATAAATTCTTCAAAAATCAGACAATGTGATTTTCTGGATTTTTTTTTTTCTCATTTTGTCTCTCATAGTTGAGGTATACCTATGATGAAAATTATAGGCCTCTGTCATCTTTTTAAGTGGGAGACCTTGCACAATTGGTGGCTGACTAAATGCTTTTTTGCCCCACTGTATGTATGTAGGTTTTAAAATAAGCCCGATTTAAAGCGTGACATAAAATCATTGCATTTTTAGGCTTAAACTTTTGGACACACCTCTGAGGTTGCATGATAATTTGCTCGGTCTTCATAAGAGAAGGTCACAGCAATATGCCATTTTTTTTACTAGAGAAATGTAGACAAGGGGATGTTTATCAGACCAAAATTCTCAGTGTAGCATTACTGAGTTGTATGAAATAAAAAAAATAGGATGTGCAAACGTTTGGGTACCCTTTTAATCGCATTAATTTGAGGACCTGTAGTCATTTAATGCTGGCTGGTTGCAGCACAAAATTGCTTTGATTAGCTCATTAGACCTTAAACTACAAAGACAGATGCAATCAATCCTGAAAAAGGTTATTTAACATAGGCAATTGCTAGCTGTGCTGATCCTTGGTTCTCTGTTAAAGAGTGGCAACATGGGGACCTCTAAAGAACTCTCTACTGACCTAAAAGGAAAGATTTGTAGACCAAGAAAAATATTTGAAAGGCACAGCTGAAGGCTGGTTAGAATGGTCACAGACAAACCACAGACCACTTCCAGAGAATTACAAGAGCATCTGGCTGCTGATGGTGCCCTTGTACGTTGTTCCACAGTACAGCACACTTTGCACCAGGAAAAGCTCGGTGGAAGGGTGATACGCAAAAAGCCTTTTCTGAGTGCTTGCCACAAGAAGAGTCACATGAGGTATGCAAAAGCGCATCTGGACCAGCCAGAAGCATTTAGTAAAAAAAATGCTGTGGATAGATGAGACAAAGGTAGAGTTAATTAGTCACAACCAGAAGCGGTATGCATGGCAAAAAACACACACAGCATTATAGGAGAAGTAAAATTTGAATGTAAAATTTGGTGGAGGGTACATTACAATATGGGGCTGTGTGGCTAGCAAAGGTACTGGAAACATTGATAAAGTTGAGGGCCACATGAATTCCTCCCAGTATCAGCAGATTCTTGTTCAAGAGCCAGTCACAAAGTTGAAGTTATATGCCGTTCAAGGAATTCATGCAAAGGAATGAGTACAATGTTCTAGAATGGCCACCCCAGTCCCCAGACCTGAATATCATTGAAAATGTATGGATTGATTTGAAGCAGGCTGTCCACACTCGGAAGCCATCAAACCTGCCTGAACTGGAGGCATTTTGTATGGAAGAATGGACCAAATTACCACCAGCCAGAATTCAGGGACTTGTCAGGGGCTATAGGAGGTGTCTATATGCCATAAACTGTCCCATCCTAACCCCACCATTCACAATACAAGTGTCAATATGGTGAAAATATGAAAAAATACACCCAAAACATGAAAAGCAAGCAGATATTAAACAATTGTGGTTTAAAAAACATTCTCAGCACAATGAGTGTACCAAGCTCGTGTTCACCCTTCACAACTCTCTAAATCACGTGTTCATGTAAACATACAAAATACACTCTTCACAAAATGAGCAGCAGAGACGCAAAGTGACAGGCGTGTAGTGCAGAAAAGGGGGGTTGGTGAGCAAAGTGAGGAGGGAGCAAACCCCCCCAGTGTAGGATATAATTTTCCATAGGTTTTTTTTTTTCCTTTTTTGGTAATTGCATACATTGTCCTTTTCTATAAGGGAGCACTTGATGATAGTTTAATGGAAGAGTCCTACCTGAAATGCAGTTTTTAGGGTAACTCTTTACTAAACGCATCTTGATACACATGACAATCAACAGATAAAATAATATTCAAACACACAAAGAATGTTCACGGGGATATGCAAACAAGTCCTATGACAATCCAAACTCCACCTTTGAACGTCTTTCTTTTTCCATCAGCTGAAATACAGCGCTAACTGAGCAACCTCAACATTTACCATTAAATGATAGACATGTCAAAGCCAGAGAAATCCAAACTTAAACAATACAAAAGCAAAACACAAAAAGGCCGGCTACATGAGAAAGGGAGCTGAAGCAAAAAAAACAAAGTGAAGAGCTGAGGTAGCAGCAAGTCTTTAATTTTCCCCTCAGGCGAGTGCAGCTCTATGAAAACATTAGAACAATGACAGAATTTCCAAATAACCACTTTCTTTGTGTTTTTGTACAAATTACTTGTACATAAAAATATGCCAGACTCGAGACTGTTCGCTAAAGATGCACAGAGATGGACACTTGTTTGGATCAAGTAGCTCTGAGAATGTGTTGCTTAAAATTCAATTTAATTTAAATCACTTTACAAATGCAAAAAAAAGTTTGTGAAGCCTATGGAATCTTGTGAATTTCTGCCCAAATTCCTCCTGACAATGCAGTCTGATCTTCAACTACAATACAATAACAGACAAACACAATCAACCTGAACTCATAACACAAAAACAGTTGAGGAGTCACTGCTGAACATGTCGTTTAAAACTCTAGACTCCAGACTAGTCAGGAGCTCAACCAATAAGATGAGACTGGAGGAGTGGCTTGGAGGCACCCCGACAAGTAAAGGGGAAGAAATGTGGGTGCTGGCAAAGTTGCCTCTTCTCGATGAAGATCTGCTCATGAACATATAGAACAAGAACATAAGAAAATTAACAAACAATTGGAGACCATTCATCAGTCAATGAAGTTTGTTGGTTTAGCTAACAGCTAAGCTCTACCAACATCACATCCAGGTTACTATTAAAGATTGTCAAGAGGAGATTATAAGAAAGGAAGAGGAGAATAAAGCTGGAAAAGGAAATAAAAGCATTTTTTAAAAAAATCTGTGCTTATGTAATGCTTTCCCTCCTTCCAAATGTTACTTGCCTTTTCATTTTAATTACGTAATTTCATGTCTTGTTTAGATTGAGGCAGGGCCACACTGATGTCACTCCTGAAGAACCACCCCCACACTTTATATTTGACACCAGGGAGGTGGTCCTTCAGTGGTTCATAGACATCCGATGAGAGCTTTATAATAATTATCTAAGTAATCCAATTTGGGCCTGCTCATGCCGAAGACTCCTGTTGAGATTCGAGTCAGGTTGCCTGGTGTGAGATCTATCTATAGGTAGGTTAGTGAAGGTCCTGAGGCCTCATTTATAAAGAAAAAATCTGTGTATGCAACTTCCCCGTCAAATGTTGAGATTTACAAAAGAATACATATTTCAGAGAAACTGGGATATGACAACACCTTTTATCAAGCAGGAAAATACAACCAAACCAGCTAAATGACAACTCGCAAGCATAAAAATTAATTTCACTGAGCTATTATTATAAAGTGCATGGATGTGAGAAACATTACACCTCAAAAATGATGACCATGATGTACAGACTGCATTTTAGTTGACTTTAAGAGCGCCAATGATACATACTTGCACTAAAGAAATTCTGTTTTTTCATCAGTTTATGTCACTTTCAGGGAACTGGCCAACACCTCAACAGCATCTCGACCAAACTTCACTCCATTTTGCCCGCTGTGATGCACTACATTTGGTTTTTGTTTGGTGTGGGTGTACATAAAATATAACGTGATATAAGAATACGTTTGTTATGTCACTGTGCTCTGTGCAAATCTATCTTATAAAATGTGTTTTTTTTCTGCTCACATAGACAGCTGATACAAAGCCAGATGGAGCACAGGGGTTCACCACATAGAACTGCTAGGCGAGCAGTACGACATAAGACAGATTGGAACAAATAGAAAGCGTGCAGTTAGACTGAGAGATGCTGTGAACTATTTTCTAATATGTTAAGTCAGCATGGAACTGTATGCTTGTTTAAGCAGCGTTACCTTGTTTGGAAGTGCGTGTTTGCCTGAGAGAGGCCCTGCACATGAAGAAAGAGTATAAAGCCTTGGAACACTGCCCGGCACACCTTTGAAGCTGACGGACAGATGGGAGATAACGTATTCCGGTCCTGAAAATGCCTTCCACTGCACGGACGAGATCGACAGACGCGACACATCGGGCCTTCACTCCCAGACTAGGTTTCTCATTGGCTTCCATCATCTGTTATGCAGCGTAAGCCGATGCTAAACATAGCTAAGTTATTTCTCTGGCGTGATTTCTTACTGCCGTATCATTAGGGAGGGGTATCATCTTTTATGTTATATCTTTAAAGATTCGGGTTATGCAACACGTCACAATTATGAAAGAACTCATTAACAGCTAGACACACATGATTCTACCAACATAAAAAGGAAATTTGCAGCAGTATCCAGCTTCCCTAACACAATTGGAGGAATTTACTGTGCTCATATCGCAAAAAGGGCACCTAACAAGATTGAAGCTACTTTTGTTATCAGCAAGCAGTGACATGCCAATAATACACAAGTCATCCAAGATGAGACTGACAAACATCGCCTGGCTGAACCTGAGATTCATTTATTTTGAGGCAAAGTAGCTTTGACAGATGTGATGGTGCTGTATGTGGTGATCTGCTTGTTGGTTAAGTCACTTGCTGAACCCTCAGTGTTCGAACTATTCATTGCAAAAGCAATCGTGTCATAATGTGTGGCAAGTAACAGTGGCTTCCTGCTCTGACAATTTTGACTTACATAATGAATGTTATCATCTCATGGTAGAATCATGGTTTGGGACCATTTTGCTTTTCCAGGACAAGATTCAGCTACCGTTATCAATGTAACACTGAATTAAAAATTGTTATAAAGAAACCTGATAGGAGAACGTCAGGATAGTAAAAGCTTAACAGACATTGGGGGGTGAAACAAGACAAAGAGCTGAAACAAAGGAAGAAATCTACACGTGAAAGGGCTAAACAAAAGAAAAATGATGCTCTGGACTGGCCAGTCAGAATCAAGAGCTTTACGTTAAGGCAGCTGATCAGAAACATCAAGGAAGTGAAAACTTTGGAAAGGTGGAATGGACTAAAATTGAAGGCAGGGCAGCAACTGCAGGAACTGTTTAGTGGAGGTCATTAGAGCGAAAGGAGGATCAACAAGTTAGTAAAGGCAGGGGGTCACAAATAGACTATTAATGTTTAAACAACATATTCAGGAATTACGAGAAGTCTAATTGTTTGATATTATTTAAGATGATTCCGTTTGTCTGTTTTGGGAATTTAATCGAAGACCAGACCGCACTGCTAGGACGAATTACTGCAGAAATAAAGAGAATTCCAAAGGGTTCAGAAACTTTTTCATGCAACTGTACATTTGTTTAACACTTATTACTAAAGACAGGTTTAGCGAGTTTGCATAATGTTACAAACTATAATAGAAGAACAGAAAATTCCAAAACTTAAAACTTATAAAAATATACTGAATTGGTGTTTTTCATTGTGTGTTTAATATAGTTTAAAACCTCATTTTGGGTTCTCTTAAACTTTCAGGCCCATAACCCTGACCCTAAAATGTACACCAATTTTTATTTTTCACTTATTTGTTTTAGATGATGTTTTAGGTGGTGACTTACCTTCCTGAGTTCTAGGAGATGAAATTCCTTCAGTCCTCTCTGTAGCAGACTGTAATGATTCATATTTTACATTGATAGAAGACTCTGGCGATGAAGAATTTCTACTTTGAGAAGAGACAAACCTGGTCCCTACTCCATCTTCATGTGCATAATGAAGGTCGACTGCCTTGACACTCTCCATACTCCAATAGTTGTGCATTTCAAAGCTGACAAACTTCTCTTCAACCTCTTCTTTAATATTCTCTGATCCCAGTTCACAGTCCTCTTCCTTAATCTCCAGACTCTCCCATTCACATTCCTCCACCTTAACGTTTATTGTCTTTTCCTCCATGACATTCATGTCAGCCTCACACATCTCCTCTTTCACATCCATCTAAATGTTACAGTAAATGGCAGATTTTTATTTCTCTGTGGATAAAGCACAAGATTCAATTTAATTAAAAGTGCATCATTCAAATCTAAAGACATCTGATTTTTATGAAGTCGTCTTAGTTAAACCTGATGTCATGACAGTTCATAGAAAGTTGACAGTAACTCATCACTCTCCATATCAAATTAGGTGTAAAACAAGTTTGGAAATGAAAGGAAGGTCCAACACACTAGAAGATGAAGACCATCATGCAAAGCTGCGTGTCAGCAATATTCAATATGATTAAACATTCAGTGTTGTTGGGGTTCCAAAATTGCATTATCAGTTCATGTTAAAGCAGGTTTAAACAAGTCAGGCCTCGGAATTATGTTAAGAAACGGGTATATGAAGGAGGAACTGGTAAGTCATCATCACCCTAAGCTTGAAAAATCCAAAGCCATTATTTAAATTGTAGCCTTCATTTATATAATCTTATCAAGATGGAGGCAGTTGGCGGTGTGTTCCTGTGAAGCTAGTCAACTAATGTGACATACCCAACAACTAACTTCAACTACCCTGGCGACTCACTAAGATAAAATTAAACATATTTGATTTAGTTTTCAGTCATAGGAGCAGACTGTGGGTGCAGGAGAGCTGACAAGCAATGAATGTTGCCCTGAAGTAGAAGGCATAGAATTAAGTGAAGAGGAATAAGAAACACGCAGGTTTTGAACCTAACAAAAATAACAAGATGCCCCACTTTCAGGTGTCTTGTGTTTCATATAACATAATAAAAAATAAAAAATAATAAACAGGAGTTTGCTACTGAATAGCCACAGCTGTTAAGCCTTAGTAACATCAGAGGTTTCATCAGATAACATGCTGTTGGCTGTTTAAAACAGGGATGAGCACAATTCTGCTGAATGATCAGCACACAATCACTAAATGTGACATAGGCAGAGATTTTCAAAATGTTTAAATGAACCTGGTCAGGTGATGAGATCACCAACTGCGTTTGGCAAGCATGTGCTCCAGGAAAAAAGGCACATAATGCGACATTGGCTCTTGGCTGACGTGTCACTGACAATGCTTACCTTTGATATTTGATGGCAGGATAGACAAAAAACATTGCCTGTTAATGGACTAAAACCAATCAGAAAATTGCTACACAGTCCCCCTGTTAATGTTTCATTACAGTAACAGGTTTTATAAAACCTCTCGTTCCCATTTTAAAGTGTTTGATTCTGTTGAACTGTGAATTTCCCTTCTGCTGAAGACAATAGCTAATTGACCCGACTTCAGCCATTATGACATTCTTTATTGCACCGCCATTACAGGGATGGACAGTAATAGTGTGTAAAAGTGTAAGTGTGGTAAAGAAGGTCACAAATTTGCTTACCATATTAGATTAATTCAAAACACATGACCCGAATTTAAATGGTGTCTTTGTGAAAACAAACAGCAGCTATCTTTGGTTATCTCAATATAAACTGCTTCAAAAAACATCCATCCATCTATTTATTTTCTCAAACTGCATATCCAGGGCAGGGTTGCAGGTAGGGCTGCAGCAATTAGTCGACGTAATCGACGACGTCGAATATACAAAATCGTCAACGCAGATTTTTTTGTCGACACGTCATAAACAGAACCTTCAATAGAGGCTCCAGTCACAAAGAACCACATTGGTTTTGTTTTTGCAGTGCACTACATGAACGTCTGGGGGCGTTTGTTATTGTTTGTCAAGAATGCACACAGTACTACCAAAGAAGAAGAACGTCTGAGGAGAAGAAGAAAGTAGAGGAAAATAAATGTGGTTGCAATGGCGAGTCGGATAACAGAGGGGGAAGGAGATGGAAAAAATTGAGACAGAAACATTCTAAAGTGTGGGAGCACTTCATCGAAAAAGAAAAAAGTTGAATGCAGATTATGCAAAGCGGAGCTTTCTTTTCATGGCAGCACCACCTCGATGCATGAGGATCTGAAACGCAAGCATCCTGGAGCTGTGATGCCGCCGTCTCTTGAGAGGTAAGTTTTAGCGAGTAAAGTCAGTGTCACATGTTAACGTTGATGGTTGTAGTATACTGTAATCCCTCGCTATATCGCGCTTCGACTTTCGCGGCTTCACTCTATCGCAGATTTTAAATGTAAGCACATCTAAATATATATCACGGATTTTTCGCTGGTTCGCGGATTTCTGCGGACAATGGGTCTTTTAATTTACACTACACGCTTCCTCAGTTTGTTTGCCCAGTTGATTTCATACAAGGGACGCTATTGGAGGATGGCTTAGAAGCTACCCAATCAGAGCATGTATTACATATTAACTGAAACTCCTCAATGCTATAAGATATGCATCCCGCGCGGAGCTTGATTGTTTGCTTGTCTCTGCCCCTCTCTCTCCCTCTCTGACATTTTCTGCGCCTGACGGAGGGGCTGTGAGCACAGAAGCTGTTTGCCTAGTGGATACGGACGCACCTCTAAGAAATGCCGCTTTATTGCGGTGCTTCCAAAAGCACACTTATTGATTTTTTGATGGTTTGCTTTAATCTCTCTCTCTCTCTCTCTGACGTTCTCTGCCTGGACGGAGGAGATGTGAGCAGAGGGGCGGTTTGCACAGAGGCTGTTTGCTTAGATGATATTGACGCTCCTCTAAAAATGCCCGGCAAACTTAAAAGCACACGTATTGATTTTTGATTGTTTGCTTTTCTTTGCGAAGCTCTCTCTCTTTCTGAAATTTTCTGCTCTTGAAGAGAAGATCTATTTGCATTCTTTTAATTGTGAGAAAGAACTGTCATCTCTGTCTTGTCACGGAGCACAGTTTAAACTTTTGACTGAGGCCTTGTTCACACGGGCGTTAAAATTGAGCGTTTTTTGCGTTTGTAGCGTCCGGTGAGCGCGGATCAAGCGCTGAGTGTTTTCTACGTAGGAGTCAGAGAGTGTTCACACGGGCTTTGGTATACGGCATCAAAAAGCGTTGCATGCAGCTTTTCTTGCCGTTCAAAACGAACGCAAAGGAAACCGCTTCTAGTTCGTTTTCTGCGCGTTTATTTTACGCTCGGAGGAGCGGGGCATTTCAGTGCATTACACCGGTGTAGCGCACACTCGACTACTGGTCCTTACCTCAAAGTGACAAGTAGTCTCTTGAGGCTAACACCAAGTCGCATATTGGTTGATCGGCGTGCAATGTGGCATTGCACCAGCTGCAGCAGACAATCAAAAGTGGAAACCGACATCCGACAGTAATTTAAAAACTTGCGCAGAAATTTTAGCATTTCTTCATAAAGCACAAAAACTTCCTTTAACCCGACGTTGTGCAGTCAGAGGATGAACCCAGTAGCGGCGATTTTTCTCTCCCTACGCCATATTATGAGTATTTTTAAAACAAGAAGATTAATACCTAACATAGCAAAATGGTCCATATTGAAAGGAGGCACCTCAAATAAAACGACAAGGGCTTTCATATCCAGTTCCCGACACTGCCTCCACAGGTTAACACACAAACCACAATTTGGGCTGCAGGCTGGCGTTAGATAGAGACAAACGAAAGCCGGTGTAGAAGTCAATCGATCGCCACCACAAAATGCAACATAAATGTCTAGGACGTTCAGAGCAAGTTCGTTTATCCAAAACTTAACGCCCGTGTGAACAAGGCCTGAAGGGTGTTATTTCATGTCTAGAGGGCTCTAATAATGTTAACAGTGTGGGAGAGTTTATAAGGGCTTAAAATATATAAAAATAACTACACAAACATATGGTTTCTACTTCGCGGATTTTCATCTATCGCGGGGGGTTCTGGAACGCAACCCCCGCGATCGAGGAGGGATTACTGTAATGTGTATATTGTAGTGACCTCTGCACCAGGCTCGAAAAACTAAGACGAACTTTTAAAAAAAAGGCATAGTAAAGTCTCTCAAAAGTTTTACTTGAACAGTCAAGAAAAGAAACGCCGACCTCGAACACAAACCTTCCAGCCCCCCCTCTCATCCCAGGCCCAGCAACTAAACCCCCCCATACTGCATCAATCAATACCCCGCTGTCAATCTTCCGTGCTGTACTCCACCCTCCCTCAATCGGACCTAACAGTCACACACACAAAAAAAAAAAAGAAAAGGCTTCAACCTGGCTTCGACGCTACAATATCAAGGTTTCAACAATGATAGTTAAGTGAATATAACTTCAGTTATGTTTGCTAACGTGTTTGGAGCTATAGTAAACAAGTGAATAGTTGTAGCGGAGTCGTCCTCATTTATTTTTCTTCTTTTTTCGTATAATATTTGAGTTCATATGAATAGTAAACCATCTCTAACTAACGTTAGCTAACTTGTGTTTTGCAGCATATCAGTAATTGGCTTGTTACATATTTTAGTCCGTTATTTTTTTTTTTAATTTTGGTATAATATAGTACATGATGTGATAAACTACAACACTTTTCCTTCAAAGTGTGATGATTGGAACATCTTTCTCTTTTTCTCTTTATGTTGCATTGGTAATAAGCAAAGGTGTGTACACAAGTTTATCCTGAAGAGAGGCTCTGGCACTGCTTAAATGGCTGAAGTGTTTACAGAAAGCATCCTGTACATGATTGTCAATGACATGCGACCTATATCTATGGTTGAAGATCGGGGCTTCAAGCAGATGATCAACACATTTTATCCATGTCAAAATGCTCCCGTTCCTACACTGCAATCAGGAATATATGAACTGAATCTTTTATAAACGGTATATTATTGTTTTATTTTATTTGAATTAAAGCTTTACTTAAACTTTTGGACTTTAAGACACACCAGTGGCCATTTTTGGTGAAGTTAAATGCACTTTTTTTGTTTAAAGACTATGTGCACTTTAGTTTGAATTGTTTAATGTATTTCTTTTTTATTGTGATATTCACACTAATATAAAAACATCTGGGGCCTCATGTATAACACCATGCGTAGAACTCACACTATAACATGGTGTAAGCACAAAAGCGGGAATGTGCGTATGCACAGAAAAATCCAGATGTAGTGTGCGTACGCAAACTAGCACGTTCTTCTGCTACGTAAATCCCGATCAGCGTAAAAAGTAACGCACGTGCACGCGCCTCGTCCCCCAACCCAACTCCTCCCAGAATTACGCCTCTTTGAATATGTAAATCAATATAAATAGCCCTTAAGCTCAGCGTTCTGTGAAAAGACAATGGCAAAACCACAAGGAAAAATACAACAATTTCAGCGAATATCAAGTGGAGGAAAAGAAAAATGTACTATTTGTTGGTTTAAACAGTGGTATAAACAAGAAAAGGAAGCTGATCGAGTGACATAGCGTGTTGGAGAAACTCGAAAGCTCAAGTTCACAAAGTCGCACAGTGCCTGAAATAAAAGAGAAGTCACATATCAAAGACGCCGTGAAAAGGCGAGTCGTAGCCCACCGTCTTAGTGTCATATGAAAGCTTATTAGGGTACAGAGAAAAAAAAAAGGCACACAGTGGGGAAAAAAGCACAAAATGTCAACTTTAATCTCGACATTTCCAATTTAATCACATAGTTAATTTTGTCATTAAAGTAGAACATGATAAACTTCATCTTAAAATCGTTTAATTAACCAGTTTCTCAAATCCCATCATAACTAAAGTAGCACATTAAATGTTTTGTTTTGTATTTGATCTTCTATGTGCTCTGTGTGTGTGAATCACTACGTGCTTCTTAAACAGGCTTTCTCTTCCTCTGACAGGGCACAGAATCCATTACATTTGTGATATTACAGCTCTCTGAATAATTAAAATACTGAGATGTATACGTGATATCTTTTTCATGATGATAGGAATGAAAGCATGTTAGTAAACATGGGAACACGGTGGCGCAGTGATTGTGCGCGACCTTCGATGAAATTATCGCAGCAGTAGTGTCTCTTTCAAACCTCCAATTTCTGTCCTTACTTTTCTTTCTCCAATTACCCAATCGCAACAAAATCAGCTCTGTAATGTAACAGACGTTAAGCCATCTGTAAGCTTACAACGACGATTCTTTAAAACTTTTAAGGAACATTGAAATATCTTCGTAGTACGTTGTGTAACCCAGATGGGGGTGGTACCCAGCCGGGACGCCCAAGATGACCGGAGGGGGTCTTGTGCCTACTCCAGACCTTGAGGGGGCGACCGCCCTGGGGGCCATGGGTACAGAGCTGGGAAGCTCGACCCTGTAGGGGCCCGTGGTTACCGTCAGGGGGCACCCCAATACCTGGAGGACCCTGGACCTCCCAGGTGTGGCGGAAGTGCTGAGGGGAAGAGAAGCGGGGACACCCAGAGTGCTTCCGGGGATACAGCCGGCACTTCTGCCACGCTGGGGCCTGTCGGTGGGAGATTGCCAGGAACACACCTGGAGCACATCCGGGTGCTTATTTAAAGGGGCCGCCTCCCTTCAGAGGATGACTTAAGTCGGGTGGAAGACGGACGAGGTCTCTAGAGGAGAGAAGGAGGCGGTCTTACCTGGTTACCTGTGTCTTTCAGAATTGACTTTAAAATTCTGCTTATGGTTTATAAAGCCTTAAATAATCTCGCCCTATCTTATATATCGGAATGTCTGACACCTTATATTCTAAATCGTAACCTTAGATCCTCAAATGAGTGTCTCTTTACAATTCAAAAAGCAAAACTTAAAAGAAGTGGTGAGGCGGCCTTCTGCTGTTCTGCACCTAAAATCTGGAATAGCCTGCCAATAGGAATTCGCCAGGCTGATAGTGGAGCACTTTAAAACACTGCTGAAAACACATTACTTTAACATGGCCTTCTCCTAACTTCACTTCAATTTAATCCTGATACTCTGTGTATTCAATTCATTATAAAAACTATTCATGGTGGCTCTAAAATCTGTACTGACCCCAACTCTCTCTTCTATTTCTTTTTCTGGTTTCTTTGTGGTGGCAGCCTGCGCCACCACCACCTACTCAAAGCATCATGATGTTCCTACATTGATGGACTAAAAGCCAGAAGTCTACGTGACCATCATCATCAAGTCCTTCCGTGAAAACCCTAAATACAAAGAGGACTGTTTGATTTATGTTAGGTAGAATGCCCAGAGGGGACTGGGTGGTCTCATGGTCTGGAATCCCTGCATATTTTATTTTTTCTCCAACCATCTGGAGTTCTTTTTTGTTTTTTCTGTCCTCCCTGGCCATCAGACTTACTCTTATTCTATGTTAATTAATGTTGACTTATTTTCCTTACTGTGTCTTTTATTTTTGTATTCTTCATTATGTAAAGCACTTTGAGCTACATTTTTTGTATGAAAATGTGCTATATAAATAAATGTTGTTGTTTTTGTTGGTCTGAAGAGAAAGCGAGAGAGAAGGCATTGTTGTGTTGGCCTGGACTGTGGGGTACTGGCGTCTGTTGAGCTGAGTTGTAAATACGGAGAACCTCAATAAACGTATGTGGGGTGATTACAACGTGTCTGCCTGTCTGTGTCCAGGTCACGTTCCACAATGTATTTAATTATTCTATCCATCTATCCTTCCAGTGTCGCGCCAGCCCAGCAAGAATAGATACAGCACGAGGTAGGATCAATCCGTGAACTAGCTAGCGCTGTGACACCGTGTCCTCACATGTTTTAATTATTAACAACACAGATTATTTAAATGAAGTTTTATCTGTATAATATAATCAACATATTTTGCTGCTTTTCATCTTAAAAATGATATGGTCATGGGGTAAATAGGTAAATACGCACTTTATAAAGTTGTGCAGTATTATAACTGTATTGAAAGTTTACAGTGAGGTGATTGTACTTATAAGTACAAACAGTTCTACAAGGAGCGCTTGATGGTCTGATTGAGTGCATTTAGAGTTCTTGTGATGAAACTGTTTGTGAACCACGAGGTCCGTCCAGGAAAGGCTCTGAAGCATTTGCCGTGGCTGAGGTAGCGTGTGCTTGATGCTGTATCCCGATAATTCTCTTTGCGATCAGCTGCTGCTGTGATTCACACTCAGATACAGTCATATAAATACTCTGAGTGGTGCAGTGAAAGAAATACGGAAAAAGATGATCCGCTGTGGCAACTCTTAACGGGAGCAGCCGAAAGAAGAAAAGAGAACGCTAAAGCATTTATGGTATTTGGAATACTATGGATATTCCCTGGACCATTATATTGTTACAGGTTAATTACAATCAGATGCATTATACTAATAAATAATATGTAGTTAGTTTCAGTGTATTTATAAAGCCGCGTCAGGAATGTGGATCTGAAAAAGAAAGATAAACCACACAGGAAAAGTAGCACTGATTTGACGCTGCGTGCTGCCAGTCTGCAAACCCGAGCACAGAACTTGCATACGACAAGGTACGAGGTACCATGGAAATGTGCATGGCTTTACGCCAAGTTTATTAGGTTTTATACATCGCGATTTGAACGTGGAAACATTCTTATGCAACATTACTGTGCGTACGCACTGTTTATACATGAGGCCCCTGATTATTTTCAAATTCATATGTTTCACTGGTTGTAATTTTAATTTGATTATTATTAAAATTTAAATTGTGTTAATGCAGAGACATCAGGGTGACATTCACAGGTGGACAGACGTGAGCAGATGAGGTAAGACATGCACTGGAGCCCAGAACAGGATGTGCAACTACAGGTCGCAGGCATCAAAATAGTCAGGAATGAAATAATCGTGACTAATCGACTAATTGGAGAAAAAACTGAGCAATTAGTCGACTACGAAAATAATCATTAGTTGCAGCCCTAGTTGCAGGGCAGCTGGAGCCTATCCCAGCAATAATTGGGTGCAAGGCAGGAACAACACCTGGACAGGGTGCTGGTCAATCACAGGGTGAATGCATATGCATACGCTACCCTACTAATTTATATTTGCCAATCCAGCTAATCTGCATGCCTTTGAAGAGGAGGAAACACAAAGACACAGGGAGCACATGCAAACTTCACTCTGGGTGCAGAAAATATTTGAAAATGAATTTTCTGACAGAGGAAGCTGACATCCTGCTGTTTTCGATAACAAGAAAATTAATTAATGCATTCATCACATATCCAAAGTTGGGACCCAGTATCATAAGTATAACTAAAACACTCCTTAAACGTGTCCACCAAGGTTTTATGCATAAAAAGAAGCATTTAAAACACTAGTTCTTGAACACTTAAGACACTTATGGATGGATGAATGGATCTTTATTAGTCCAAAGTGGACATTTAGGTTTATTGAGGAAGCCCAAGAATTTTAAAAATTAACCCCCTAAAGCAAAGGCAAAATTAGCAGAAAAAAAAAAATGAAAAACCTTCTGACTTTGCTAAAAGATTACACAGCAGTCACAAAGTGTCTTTACAAAGGTGTACTGCCATTGGTGTAAAAGAGCCCCAGTAGCAGCGTTTGCTGAATAATTTGTTGCATGACAGTCTTCAGTGTTAGCGTGTCACAGAAACAGGATGTGCAGCCTTGTTCATAATGGCACTCAGTTTGGTTTCTCTCCTTTGCTACAAACTGCAGCAGGTGCAGGGGGCATCCCATAGTTGAGCCTGCCTTCTTAATCCGCTGGTAAATCAGGTAGGCCTCTCCTCCAGTGATGTTACCAGCCCAGTACACCACAATATAGAAAATCGTAACGGTCATCCCAGCATTACAGAACACGTAAAAGACGTCACTGGTGTGTATGGTTGTGTGCAGTACACAAGTAAACACAAAGATATGAGATGACATTTGACAACAAGTACACTGAACGAACATCCACTGTATGACTGCAGGTAAATAGCAGACAGCAAAACAGAATACAGTGACAGTGAAACAGTTGAACAGCAGAGGCATGACAATAGAGTGTTTGTCATCCTATCATTGGACTGTTCGGCAACTTTTTATGCTTTTTAAACTTCTGCAAGTTTTTATGGTACATGTGTGTTGAATTTTTATGGTTTTAACTTCAAAAGTGTGAGTTTTGGATATAACACTTGTGTCGCCTGTGCTAGTTAGTGAGTGATGTTGTGCTGGTCTACTTGGTAATCAGTCAGTTTGGTCGTAGGAGGACACACAGGGATAATCTTGAGCTGAAGTGTCACTTGTGACGGCAATGTTTTTGTTTTCTTTTTTTTTCTTTCCCTTTTTTAAAATGTTCTTGTCAGAAGGTGATCACTTTACTGGGCCATAACCACCCTGTGTAGTCACCAAGAGAGGCAGGCAAGGTAAACATCTTAGCTGGTTTTGGTTTTTAAGTGGATTTTATGGTTTTGGTTTTACTTTGTAGTAGTGAAGGAGTCTGGCTGATTGGGATTAAAGCTTGTGCCATGACCATTTTGGTAAATCTTGGCCCTGCTTGATATTCAATCCACAAAATGCTTCTCACACAGTGACGGGTTTTCTCTTTATTGCTAGCAGTGGCTTTGGTCTGTAGGGTTTTTTTTACTGGTAGATTTTTGTGTGCTTTTTAAATTGTAACTCACAATACATTTTAATTTTTTCCTTTCAACATTTATAATGAGTTATCTCTCTATTATTAAAAAAAAATCTTGGAAGGAGACAAGACGTGATTGTCTCAGAGACACTTTCACGTCCCGCGAGACGAGTCTTCGTGCCCAGCGATGTAACCACATCCAGGGCCGAAAGCCCCGCGAGACAACAGCTTATGCAAAGAGATTTGAAAAAGTCCTGTGTGGTTATGTCAGACACATTTCTTGTAGAGAGAAAGAAACGATATTCACTTACGGGCAGTTATACATTGAGTTGTCATGATGTAATTCCAAACACGGAATCAAAATTCAATGCAATATTGACGAAAAGGTAAAAGCGAAAAAGAGATCGAATATATGGACACAGATGATATGACAGAATTGCGCCGCGCAACTTGCAGATCCATCAGCATGGCAGCAGCAGCAGCAAGCCAGCAGCTGGTCGAGCTGTATGCGTTTCCCATTGTATCACCATTTAAGAGGGGGTGTCAGAGGAGCGACTGCATCTCCTTGGGGTGCTTTCAGCCCGCCCCTTCACAATGCATGTGGTAGAAATGCAAAGTGGTTGCCACGGAGCATGAAGGGGCATGGGTGAGCAAAATTTGATTCAACTTGTACTTTGTTTGACTAGTAAACAATGCTGATGAGGTGGTGGTTCAGGTTTTATTATGAAACTTTAAACCAGTTCTTAGCAATAAAAACAGCCAGTGACATGAGTCCATGTTTTGATTTGGGCATCCCCTGGCCCTGAACTAAGTTGTTACAGGGTAGCGTAGTCCTAGTATAATAAGATATAGTGTAATGCAGCTACATTTAATAAAGTAGTAAAGAAAAAGCAAAAAACACAACATTTAAACACTGACCTCTGACTGAGGTCTGGTCCACATCCTCGGGACTGTCCGGCAATTTAAAGGTCTTCACGGGCAGGTAGGTTATCAGATGTAAATACGGAAGAGTTGTAAAAACATATTTATAGCTAGACAGATTATGAATAGCGTGGGACAGCTGTAGTACAGCACATAATGGCCAGTGCATGGTGCGACACTCAACCAGTTTTTATTTTGGATAACCTTGTCAGCAGCAGTGTTGGACAGACTGACAGCATCCATTTTTTGCTATGCTAGAACACAAATCCTGTCTGCCAGGTAAAAAGTCTCAGTTTTCATGGCCGGGGCCCTCACCGGAAGGAAACCTGCATACCTTACCCAGTAATATAATCGACAGCAGACCATGAAACAGCCAAAGAGATCTTTCAGGGGCACAAGTTGGACACTGAAATTCAAGCAAAGGATTGTAAATCAAGGAGGAGTTATACGTATGGACAGAACTTGTAACAGTAACAATGGTTTGTCAAGAGGATGGGCTTTTGTGCACCCAAAAAAAAAAAAACAAACAATGGCAAGACCTCTATTCATTATTTAAAACCCCTCTTACGACCCAGATCATCTCATCAAGCTTACAGCTCTCGATCTGGCCAGAACTTTGGCTTACCACAACTTATAGGGTGTGGCCATAACAGAGGTTGGAGCATTTGCTTTACTCCGAGGAGCAATTGTGCTGGATTGGAAAAGTGGAAGACTTGTCTGCATTGGAGTTGGATGAGGGTGACATTAGTTCAAACTGTGCTGAAGAATAGCTGGTGCACAAGCTGGGATGGTATTTTAAAGGTCACACATTCATCTTGCTTGATGCAGCAACTAACTAATCACCAGTTGGTCAGAAGACATGACTTTGTGAGCAACAAGAGAGTTGACATGGTGTGTTAAACCTAAAAAAAAACTGCAGTACCACCTGCAAACGACAGCTTTGACCAAGGCGAAAAAGGAGGCAAGCTCCCAAAACAAAAGTACACTGAAGATCTTGCCACTTGTTTGAAGAAAGCCAATCATGAGAGGAACAAAGCCTCGTTCACCTCAAACTATAAGTACACCTGCTTGGACTTCCAGAACTACTAACTGTAATTTAACTGACAGAACAAAGCAGCAAATGGTTTATGGTATTGATGTCACCATAACTGAAAGGTAGTAACCTTGTCAAGGTCCATTTCTTTTTGTTAAACGTTTCTCTCTTAACTCAGCAGGAAAGTGTAGAGCAGCATCTCACTCTAGCATTCAAAATCTGTAGGGCTTGTAAGGCAGTATAATCGGCCGGTGAGCAGATGAATGCCACCGTGCAGGCAACAGATGCTTTACACCAAGCTAAAGAATGTATCGATCTTAACCACATGAAACGAAAGATCAGAATTTATAAGTTAGGTGCGTTTTTTTGTAATGAAGAGAAAAAGTTAAAGTAAAACGACGTCATTTTCAGTTCTGTGTTTTGTCATTGGCCATCGTCTATACATATTAAATATATATAAACAAAAAACCTGTGTGTTCAGCTGAACACGGAAAGTGCCGAAGCACCTATAAAAACGGCAAAGATGACTTCAACACTTAAAGTAAGTTCTATCTGCTCTTTATATGTTGTGTGTCCTGCAATATGTACAGTTCAGGTTTTCCGGCCGACAGTGTACATAGTTTCACCTGCCAAAAGTGTTTAGTTAATTTAGAGTTGGTCGGGAAAATACACGAATTGGAGGACCGTGTTAGGAATCTGATAGTGATTAGGCAAACCGAAAATTGGATCGACTCGGTTTGTTTAGACAATTCAGCTACATCTGATTCGGCTTCAGTCTCTCCAGGTCCCACTGTAGTCAGTGCGAGGCCGAAATCAGCAGCACCAATTCAGCCACAGGTCGAGTGGGTAACAGTAAGACGGGGGTCTAAGAATCCAAAATGTAGTCCCCGGCACCCAGGTCACCAATTCGGACCCAGAACAGATTCTCAGCTCTCCGCAGCGCGCCTGTGGAAACTGAGAATAATAAAGTGCTCATAATTGGCGATTCCATAGTGCGGAATGTTAGAATTCCAAACTATGTTAAACCAGCAGTTAATGTTAAGTGCCTCGCAGGGGCCAAGATTTCTGGCATAGAGGCCGCATTGGACCGTGTCGCCGATGAAGTATCTACCTTATTGCTGCATGTCAGCACTAATGATATTTATTTACAGCAATCTGAGGTATTAAAGCAGAACTTCATCTCTCTATGCACCAAAGCTAAAACAAAATGTCAGAATTTAATTGTATCTGGTCCCTTACCAAGATTATATAGAGGGGATGTGATTTATAGCAGATTGCATTCCTTTCACTGCTGGCTAGAAACCTGGTGTGCAAATAAAAGCATAGCATTTGTGAACAATTGGGATGATTTTTGGGAAAGGCCTGGATTTTTCAGAAGAGATGGTCTTCATCCTAACTGGAGGGATCTTATGTATTATCCCAAAATATGGCAGCAAAACTGCCTGGTTGACTGATTAGAGCACCATCCAGGCCGCAGTCATGTGATCTTAAATCACAGGCTGTTGTTTATCCCACCTGTTATTTTCCTGAAGCTGTTACCCATAATCCCTGTTGTGGGGCATCCAGTAAATTTAGTCTTGATACAAACCATAAATTAATTGATAACCAAAAATAAGGTGTATAATTAGACCAAGGGATAAAACCAGACACTCCACCAGGGGCATCTGTAATAGAAATTTAATTCAAATTAAAACAAAAATATATCAGCAGTTCAGAAAGAACCATGCAGTTTTAAATGCTGTTTATTGAACATTCGCTCTCTTGGCACTAAAGCTGTTTTGGTAAATGATATATATTAAGTACAAAATCTGATCTGTGTCTTCTTACTGAAACCTGGCTTAGTAAATGTGACACTGTTCCCTAGCTGAGCGTCACCAGATGGATACTCGTTCCTTCATAAGTCTAGAGATTCTGGTCGAGGAGGAGGCCTTGGAATAATTCATTGTAACAAAATGCAAATCACTCCTAAAAATTTAGGCAACTTTACATCCTTTGAGGCATTCATTTTAAATATTAAAACAGATTCCAACACAATTATAGTGCTAGTCTACAGACCACCAGGGCCATATTCATTGTTCATGACTGAATTTAGCAACCTTCTGTCTGATTTGGCTATAAATTATGATCACGTAGTTCTGATGGGGATTTTAATGTACACATTGATGTGGAAACTGACACTTTTAGCAAATGTTTTACTTATTTGTTAAATTCAGTAGGATTTTGTCAGATTGTCAAAGGTCCAACTCATAATCATAACCATACATTAGATTTAATTATAACTTACAAAGTTGAAATTCAAAATTTAAATATTACTCCATTAAATGTAGTTATTTCCGATCACTTCTTAATTACATTTGATTTAGTTCTGCCCATGCCAGCACTCACAGATTAAAACAAAGACAGTGCGACATCTAGATTGTAATTCTGCTTCAAAATTTATAGATACCTTGAGTAAGTCGAGTGTAATTGTGGAAAACCATTTAGATCAGTTAACATCAAATGTAAACGTGGAAAACAATTTAGATCAGCTAACATCACATTATAATGTGACCTTGAGAGATGCTCTGGACACAGTGGCTCCCCTAAAAACAAAAGTGATCAAAGCACATAGAAACTCTCCCTGGTTTAATGAAAATACTCGAGCTCTTAAATTAGAGTGTCGAAAACTGGAGCCAGATGGAGAACAACAAAGCTACATGTCTTTCAAATTGCATGGACAGAGAGTGTTAATAAATATAAAAAGCCCTCTTTAAAGCTCGCTCAGAATACTATTCTACATTAATAGATAGCAATAATAAAAATCCTAGGGTACTTTTAGAGCAGTGGCTAAATTAACAAATGGGAATTCAGATCAACAGTGCAAAATACCAACAGATATTAGCAGTACAGACTTTATGAACTTCTTCAATGAGAAAATTAAAAATATAAGATCCCAGATCTCAGCATCACAGTACAAACCAAATACTAGCTTAGCAGACCCTGCACATTGCATTCAGCACTTTAATAATTTTAATCCTGTAACTGAGCAGGAAGTCTTAACTTTAATTACTAAAATGAAGCCCACTACTTGTTCCCTAGATCCAGTGCCAACAAAACTAGTAAAAGTGCAATGGATGTTCTTGCAGCCTATTCTAACATTATCAATAGTTCATTACTGCATGGCACAGTACCTGATGCACTAAAAGTGTCAGTCATTAAACCTTTACTTAAAAAGTCAGACCTAGACCCACACATACTAAATAACTATAGGCCTATTTCAAATTTACCATTTCTCTCTAAAATACTAGAAAAGTAGTCGCCAGTCAGCTTCAGTCACACCTTACGCATTACAATTTATTTGAGAAATTCCAGTCTGGCTTTCGCACTGGTCATAGTACAGAAACGCACTAACACGGGTTGTAAATGACATTCTGATATCCTCTGATGAAGGAAATTCCACTGTAATTATGTTGTTGGACTTAAGTGCAGCATTTGACACCATTGACCATTCTATTTTACTGCACAGGCTAGAAAGCGATGTTGGGCTTACAGGCCCGTGCTCGCTTGGTTCAGTTCTTATTTATCAAATCGATTCCAGTATGTACAGAAATGTGCTGACAGTACTCCATCATTATACACAGAAGTTCAATATGGTGTCCCAGGGCTCAGTACTGGGACCTTTACTGTTTTCACTTTACATGCTTCCACTGGGATCTCTCATTAGGAAACATAATGTTAATTTTCACTCGTATGCAGATGACACCCAGTTATACCTTTCATTTAAATCAAATGAAGTTTCTCCGATGTTGTCTTTAATTAGTTGTGTTAGTGAATTAAAGGAATGGATGAATGAGAACTACTTGTCTTTAAATACAGATAAAACAGAGATGTTAATTGTTGGAGGGAATGACGCTGATCACAGCAATATTTTGTCATCATTTAACTCAGTTGGAATCCCAATTAATTTTACTGAATCAGCCGCAATCTAGGAGTTATCTTTGACTCTAGCATGTCATTTAAAGCGCATATTACAAAGTCGTCCAAAACATGTTTTTCCATCTTAAAAATGTTAGGAAATTAAGGCTTTCTAAATAAACAGGATTGTGAGAAATTAATTCATGCATTTATCTCTAGTAGGATTGACTACTGCAATGCGGTGTTCACTGGCTGTTCAAACTGTTCTCTATACAGCCTCCAGTTAATCCAAAATGGCTGCAAGAATTATTACAAGAACAAGAAAATATGAACACATAACCCCAGTTCTTAAATCTTTACACTGGCTCCCAGTTAAGTTTAGGGCAGATTTCAAAATCCTCCTTTTAACATATAAAGCATTAAATGGCCAAGGTCCGCTTACTTGTCTGAACTTATCATGACTTACAAACCTGAGCACATTAAGATCTCAAGATGCCGGTCTGCTTAGGATTCCAAGGATTAATAAAATAACAGTGGGAGGTCGAGCTTTTAGTTACAGGGCCCCTAAACTGTGGAATGGTCTTCCTGCTTCCATAAGAGATGCCCCCTCGGTCTCAGCCTTTAAATCCCGGCTGAAGACTCACTACTTCAGTTTAGCACACCCTGACTAGAGCTGCTGATTAACTGTACATACTGCATCTCTGTTGTTAGTCATTAGCACTAAACATAAGTAACATGATAATTATATTTGAATACTAACCCTCACCTATTCTGTTTCTTTCTCGGTACCCAAATGTGGCATTGGTGCCACGCCCCCTGCCAAGTTGTTTGCCTGCCTATGGTAAAGTCATCCCTGATGGAGGATCACAGGAATCATGGGAAAGAGGGTCCTTTCATGGAGCAACGTTACAGCCGTGGCATGGCCAAATGGGGAGGCAGCTAGATGGATGAGGTCTCCAGGACTCTAAAAATATCCAAACCTAATTATGTCATATCATCTACTGTTAAACCGTAATTCTAAAATTTTATTATGCTGTCTTAAGGAATTGTTCTGTTCTGTGTATCGTATTGTATTGACCCCCTACTTTTGACACCCACTGCACGCCCAACCTATCTGGAAAGGGGTCTCTCTTTGAACTGCCTTTCCCAAGGTTTCTTCCATTTTCCCTACAAGGTTTTTTGGGAGTTCTTCCTTGTCTTCTCAGAGAGTCAAGGCTGGGGGGCTGTCAAGAGGCAGGGCCTGTTAAAGCCCATTGCGGCACTTCCTGTGTGATTTTGGGCTATACAAAAATAAATTGTATTGTATTGTGTGTGTATGTATGGAGCAGTCTGCTCTGCTCACGCTTAACTACAGCCAACAGATGACGCTTGCATGCACGTCAGTTCTCACTATGAAAGGTGTGTGCGTGTGTGTGTGTCTGTGAAAGTGTGTGTGGAGCAGTCCACTCGGCTCATGCTCAACAACAGCCACGGACATTGGTGTGAATTCTATGGACTTGCAGGTGTGACTTCCACTTGGTGAGATGGCGCATTCATGGACTTTTACATTTTTTCCAGCGATTGCATGCACCTCACTTCTTATTCAACCCAAGCAGACAAACTCAGCTTCAGCTTTGATGTACATGCATGTTAGATATTCACACAATGACCTACCATATACTTGTCTAAGACAGGTTTCACCATGTCCTGCTCAATTTGTCCCACAGCTGCACTCGACTACACATCCGTCTTGGACAAGATACGACCTGTCCTAGCAAGTTCACCAATATAGTAAAACTGCTTGGGGGTCTTCAGGTTGTTTTTTTAGTCCCAAACACCGCACACAGCTAATATACATGTATTAATATTTACATATCCATTCTCTATTATGCTTATGTTATGAAAAAATTGTATCTTTTTTGCAGCAAAAGTGTCTGAGGTAGTAGTGAAAATAATCTAACACTACACTGAATCAAAACAGAGACAGTGAGAGGTTAAATATAGAATTTTTCCAATTTATAAGCATCAATTACAAACTTTATATATCTTATCATATTTCTGGCATGTCAGTTGAAAAGTGAAACTGAGATCCCTCATTCCACCTACATTAACTTGATGTCCCTTTGCGGCCATCTTGTTAATTCTTTTAATTAATTACCAGTGTTAAACAATAGCAAATCTGATAATTCACTGAGGAATTGATTCACATTTCCTACAGCAGACACCATTAAATGGTGCATTACAGAAACTACAAAACAGGAAGAACTGAACTGATCAGTACCATAGAATCAATGCAGCGAATAAAGTAAATGCAATGGTGTCTACCTCATGAATTTAAACTGCCAGCATTAAAGAAATTTCATAATTCAAATAGGCGAAGGGCATTTTCAAGAATTTTCGGTTTGTACATCTTTGTCAGTATGGTAACTGCAGAGCTGCTCACATTATACATGGTTGCTACCACTGTAATGGAGACTTATGTACCATGTAAGCAACCAAATACACAATTTAGTGAACTGACGGCAGCCTGCATTTAACTGAGCTGCTCAACACAAATGTTAAGGATGTGGTGGTCCTGCTACACTGAACAATCTGAATATAGTGAAAGGACTTCATAATAATAAACACAGATGAGTATTTCTAAATATTGTAATCCCTAATTTAAAGAGAACTAAAATGTGCAGTCTCTGTGAACATGTGTAATAAGATACCCAACAATGTTGTGGAATATTAATTATTGTAATCATCTCCCACCCTCTTAATTTTATTCTTTTGTAACATCAACCGATTTTGTTCACAGCAATAACATCAATTTTGACCTCACAGTTTGAAGACCAAGAGTCATGCATGACATAAGCATTAAGCATCAGCAGAGGGTTAACAAAATAAACTTTCTAAACAAGGGGGGCTTGATGATGGAGGACAGCTAAATGGTACAACTCTTAATGAGTGTTTAAAGGCTTCACATTAAAATTTCTAAAACAGAACTTTATTGCTATTCCTAACAACTCAAATCCAGATGTTAAGTTTATCAGCTTGTGGACGTATATGTTCCGCACAAACACACATCATCATAAACGGTTTAATAAATTAACACATTAACAAACCCTTATTAAACAGCTGTACCTACAGGTATTGTGACCATGGCATGGTGCCTCATTCTTCCTTAGCGCTCCACTGTCTGGAGACTTGTGCTCCAGCTGGACCAAGTTGCCATAGGTAACCATCATGGTTGCAGTGGGGCAGATGAAAAGCATCCCATTATTGACCTTCACAAATATACCGATTAAATGAAAGTGAGTCTTGCCCAGGGGTGACCCATACAGCCTGGGTGGCCTCTGCATAATAAAACTACACGCAGATGTCACCAAATGGAGCTTAGCTTTCACCTCACCACCATGGTTTAGTACAACACAAACTGAAGTTAGTGGGATTTAGGAAGAATACCTGTATAGTGCAGGAACCAGCTATAGACCACCATAGGGTACACTGACATTCAAGTCCATGCCCACACCAAGCAGTTAGATTTGCCAGGCCACTAAACCTGGGCATCTTTTGAGAAGTGGAGAAAATAAAAATAAAGCAGAACACATGAAAGCTGCATACAGTCTTAAAAAAACAGACCACAATTCAAATTCATTCTGCTAGAACTGTAAGGCAGTAACACAAACCACAAATCTCTATTAATTTCTCTAATACTCACTACAAGGCATTGCTGGCTTGGCTTTAGCATTGAAATATGGAGGTTTGTTATATTTTATACAAGTTAAAATAAAAGAAAAAAAAGACACTGAGTTGAGTGTCCATCCAAGCAACGAATGTAAGTAAATGTATGATGTCTGCATTGGATTAAGCAGCTGTGAGGCCACTGTATGTAACTACAGATAACTGATGGACAGTCATGAACAGTAAATTTCTACTCCTATGGGCAACTTACTTCACGGTAGCGCCGTATGTCAGTTTTCATTCTAAGCTCATATTCTCTGAGACTCTTCTCAACGACCATGCACTCCAGTTAAAGACAAAAGCGAACTGAACAAAAACAAATCAGACGTGTAAAGTTCGAGTGACTCCTCACTGCTGATGACCGTGCGGTCATTAAAACAACTCACCAACTGCCTTAGAACTAATGATGGGCCGCTCGATACTGACATTTCGACACTGTGTCGAGCTTTCGAAGCGCTGCTTCCAGGCCTGTTTCAAATGCGGCCGAAAAGTGATTTTGAGGCACACTAGCATAATGACGTCATTGATATTTGCGCAGTCAATTTGTTCACTGACTCGTCTGCTGAACTGCTCTGGCTCAAAGCGTAAAGGTAAGGTGTGCTGACGCGAGTTCCAATCCCAATTGGGGCTCGCATATGTTAAAATAAGGACTTTGTATGAAACAGTTATGTAGTACTTGTCTGTATGTTAATAATTATATTTTGGAGACATTATTAATGATTTACATGGGGCACCTTATTCCTTGGTGTGGAATCGTGTCCACCTAGAATCTGTAACAAATTGATAAGCATATTTTGCGTAAGGTAGCACATATTATAACAATCCAGAGTCTATTCTACCCCATGTCAATCATATCAGTGAGGCTAAGAAATGCTTCACTAAAGCCGATGTGGTCATTACACCAGTATATGTGCAAGACACTCCTCATTAAACGTTTTACTATTCAGTAATTCTCTGATCTGTAGCTGATTTGTATTATTGATTTCCAAAAAGCAATGCGAGTAAAAGCGTGTGCTGCATAACTAATCACAACAGTCTTTCAGCGCAGTCAACAGTGTCTTCTGCAATTTTAGAAAAAAGCCTCTGGATTTCTGCATTAATGAGACAAAAACGTTGTAAAGAAACTTTGCAAATTCATCCAGAGGTGAACATAAAGATCACTCAAGAACTGACAAGAAGGAGCAGCTGGATAAGAACATCTGGAACCAAACTATCAAAAAAGCACCTGGCTTTGTCAGCAACATCCTTTCCTTGTGAATACATCTTATCGAAGGCTACGCTGGGGGTAAATAAGTAATCTTCTGAACTGCAACACAACAGAGTAAATCATTGATGTAAATAGAGTTATTGAAAGACTAAGCTTTCGTCGTTTCTATTTTCTTAAGCCATCTTCCAGTTCCACAATCCCCCACATTCACTGTCACATTTAACATTCCCTGATCCTTAACCTGTCTTGTTACCCAAAGCATCAACACTCAGTTTCATTCAAGGCTTTACCGTCCTTCATTTCATACACATAAAATAAGACACACATTTCCTCTACATACGTGTCCAATAATAATAGCAAACTGGCAGAAATGAGAAAAAGCACAAGGTGGGAATATTCATGTCAAGAGCCTGGGCATCAGGGTGAGAATGTGCCTTGTCACCCATTACGTGAGCTCGTCTGCCACACGTTACACTCGGGGGCAAATGCAATGGAGAATACCGACAATGTACACCTTCAGAAGTGGAATAAATCGACTGTGTAAGTAGAACATTTCAGATAAACGATGAGTTTTGTTAATCATAAACAATGCAACATAACTATTATATGTGTTGTTACATTTTATTTATACTCACCAAACGTTACGTATCTACATGGGAAATGAACACAGGTAATATGTTTATAATCATTCTCACTAAAATACACTGTCAAAATATATTAATGAGCAAACTGAGACACATTGGCCTTTAGGAAATATAAAAAAGCGTGTGCGCTGTCATTTAGGACAGAATGCTTTGTTAACGTGACGCACTCTCTACTGACGGGATGTCATGAAAAAAAAGAAACAGCGCAGTCCATGCAAACTCAAATCCTCCTTGATGTTTGACCTTATGATTAACTGTCAACATCAAATCGATAAAGTCATTTTAAGAAGATGACAAGTCTGCTATAGTCAGTTTAATTGACGCTCCTTTTAAAAGTTTGCATATACAGAATATAAAACTGAATCTGAATGATGCGGGACTTGCGAGTAGTAACGAATAATATGTGACACTGAGAAATTATAATTCCTAATAACGGGAACAAGTAAAAACTACGACTTCCTAAAACGGACACTGTAAACGTAGGCATTTCAATAAATAATTTAGGAGACTTGTGTGTGCATTTCAATATCAATTTAAGAACTATGTAGGCTACCTGTTATACTATAAACAGTAGCTCAAGCAGCACTTAACAGTAAATAGTCTAACAGGACAATGACTGACTGAAACGAAGATGCTGCGCCGCAACAATAAAGGTTCACACTGTCGTTCTGCATGTTTAGAAGGCGCTGATTGGCTGAAACTGTTTATAGCAAATTGTCCCAAGTTGGAAGTGCCGTATAGCGATCAGAAACGAAAAGACACATTTAGGCATGCTGCACAGTAGTTTGTTTTTCTACAATACAAATTCAGTACGACACCAGGGTCTCCAAACACACAAATATGAAGCTTATTACGTTTTACAGATAAACAATATAATTAGGGACGTGTACCCCCTGGCCGACTACGGCGGCCCAACCTTTCCTCGATAGCTCGAATCTCTCAGCTATCCGTCCAAGTTGGAAATTTTTGTTAAATGGAGGAATTGAAAGGAAAAAAAAAAACCTTTCACAAGAGGAGGATCAATGACCTAAACCCCTGGTGTTTTTACTGAGAGACAGTTGCAATACCATTGAGCCACCTAACTGGGATAATTAACGAGCTACGCACAACTGAACTACTATCTCTGTTCTTACTGCGGCGGATGGAGACAATATATTGTTTGACATATACACGTTAAATTGGTTTAACTGAAACGAGAGTATCATTGTTGCATTCTCTTAATGAAGGCAAGAAATTATATATATAGATGTATACTATATGACGTACAGTTTTGAACAAAATTAAGCATTCCATAAAAAGGTTGCGATTTACGATTTACCTAATATATTATATATATATATATATATATATAAGTTGATATACGACAATATATCTTTGACACTATGTATCAGACAAAGGAAATCACAGCATTCCACAAGAACAACAATGGATTCTCAGCAACTACCTGAATTGTAGTTTAAGGCCGTCACTTAACTATATCAACTGAAGTGTGTAATGTCAATATGAACTACAAAATATAACTAGAGAGTTAAGTGTCAGATAGACTCTCAAAAATAAAGAGCTCAATGCCTTTGAGTGTGTTGAGATGTCACAAAGATTCAGTAACCAGTGCGCATGTCTGCTCGGTGCTTTGAAGCCCTTTCATGATGCAATCCCAGTGCGCATGTCTGCTCAGTGCTTCTAACCAAGCTTGACGATTCCAGTGCGTATGTTGGCTTAGTGCTTCGAATCATTATTCATCGAGCTCCCGCTTGAAGTATATATGGCATCAACAGAGTTCATAAACTCGACAAAATTCCCAGGTGAAATGAATGTTTATGGATGATCAATACATTTTAAATAATTGTGCCCGATAATACTTTGTGATAAAAAATAAAAATATAAATTATATATCACACAAATGCCGATTTGTAGAATGCATAATGCTGCAAAGAAGAGCTTTAGTTATACAGGCGACAATACATCTCTCACTATAATACTCTCATAAATATCCATTCTTCGTCTCATGCAACACTGAACGTACATCATATAGTATACATCTATATACAATTGTTTTCGTCTTCATTACACACATACATAAAAAAACATACATTATATACATCCACTCTGCCAAAAACAGTAGTGGTGCAGCGGTAGCGTTGCCGCTCCATAATAAGGCTTGCGTGGGTTCGGATCCCACGTTCACCCATTATGAATTGTCTCCCAATAGAGTCTGTCTTTCTTTTTTTTTTTTTCATTTAACAACAAATTCCACCGTGGATCGAGAGCGAGCAAGGCGAGAACACTAGTAAAGATATATCAAATGGAAATGGGCATCTTGTTTTATGTCTATAACAAAAAAAAAATATATCTGAGTGACGATTTCAACTGTTATTGTAGTTGTTGATGGCGTGTTTAATCAGGTGGAATTTGTTCTTACTTTGAGTCTGGGGTGGGGGCTACACAGTAAATGTGTTAGTAACTAGGATTGCACGTCTAGAACTGGAAGATTGCTTAGGAATGATACAGACTGGACAACTATATGTTTTATGTTTTATTATTGCACTGTACTGTGACTAAGATAACGTTTTACTGATCGCCTGTCCGAACCTTAAAGATGTGTTCACGAGGAAGGGATGCTGCTGTTAAAAACAAATGCTTCTTCAACAGCAGGCCCAGATGTGTTTATCCCGCTGCTTTTTGTTGCCTCAGCACTCAAGAGGATCTTTAATGCCGACCTTGATACGTGCAATGCTCACATTGGAGTGTCCCGTGTGTGTGTGTCTCAGTGTGCCAGTGACTGATCATGTTTCCATGACTCTCAGCCTCTCTGATGTGCTCCGGATTGAAACCTTTAAATGTTTGGTGCAGCAGAGCAAATTCAACCTGATCTACCACAGTGGGTTTGTTATCACATAATTCAATGGAGGAGTTCATGGACATCAAATGGCAATGAATAGAAGATGGATTAATGTAAATACATGAGCTGCCTTACGCAATTAGTCATCGCATTTCTCTCTTATATGATCCTTCCAAAGTATCTATAAAAATTTATTTAGTTCAAATTGGTTATAAAGATTACATTCCTGATCATTTTTTTATTAATAATTTTGATGAGTCTTTAATTCGGATCGAACTCGGGCTAACACTACGCTCAGAATTTGAAAAGCAACCACCTTAGTCAGTTGAGCCACTGACGGCGTCATTTCTTTGTAGCAAACTCGTTACGTTTGTGCTCCACAAAATATTGTAAAGTATTAAGAATTGAAATATTTCAATACTTGATCGAATAACGTCTGTGATTTAAGGATTTCACCTCTTCTTTCTCAAATGTGCTTACTACCTATATCATGACAAAGTACAGGGATAAACCTTTATTTTCCGTCTAGTCCGTTTTAATTAAGTCAGAACAAAGAAAACATTTAAGGCTATTAAATGTGATCTCAAGAAAAGATGAGGTTTAAATATAATACTAATAACAGGAGCGATTATAATAATAAAGTGCAAAAGTAAATATTCATTGAAAGAGCCGGGGATCCATGAGTGAGGCGTCTTGTTTTGTTTATCTCTTGCTATCGTTCTTGCATTTTATATAGTGGATCAAGAGTTTGTGTAACGTTAATGAAAATGGCCAGGAGGTGTCACTAAAGAGGTGAGTGTCAAATGCTTCGAAGCTTCGATACGATTTCCGACACAATTGCTTCAAACGTTTTGATGCTTCGTGAGGCTTCACTCCGCCCATCATTACTTAGAACTGGACGACGTGGAGAAACAAACGCAGAAAGCAATGCGCCGTACGTATGAAATGGCAGTCTCCTTGAGTGCAGCGATTTGAGATAAACACGACAAAAGAAAAACCCGGAAATGAATGAATAAGAGCTGGCGGTGTGTCTGGGTGCTTTGAAGCACACATGGGACTCGGCTACGTGAAGTGAACCGCAGATATTAATGAACAGCAAAGGCACGCAGGTGACCACATTGGGATTTAGTCAAGCAAAATTCGGCGGTGGACTTTATGGACACGAACGCGCCGCTCGCCTCTCATTCAAGTCGCGCAAAGTAATTCTGATTAGAGCGAATGAATATCCACACATCCATAAAGTGCGTCCCCAAAACCCAGTTAACTTACTGTCTGTCTCTTGATGCTGGAAAGCTCTTTATGAACTCATTCACACTCCTGCCTCATTTCACAACTGTATTCCTTCCGTATTGTGCTTCTCAATTCGAGGCGGAAGAAGCGTAGCTTCACCGTCGCTCTGGGTGACGTCACATATGCCTTTATAGTTCACGTGACAGTTGAGCGAGCGGGTGTCGTGTACTGGAGCTGGTGAGAGGCTGGGTGGCTTAGTGTCCGGCTGCTTATAGGAGCCTATTTAACCAACAGAGTTAATGGAGGAGCTGCGTTTGTTTGTGGCTGTCATACACATGTATAGATAGACGCCGGATTCACTGTGTTGCCAAGTCGACACGATGCGTCAGCGCATCCGCCCTATTGCGAGTGGTAAAAGTGCCATTTAAACTAATACAGGTAGACGTGGAAACCGGGTTTTCTGATGAAAACACAATAACGTTTAAAACAGTATCGTTTACATAGAACTGATTTTGGCGAACTGTTTAAATCCAATTACTTATATCCATGTATACACTAATAATGGCAATTATTAAATAATAATAATAATAATAATTTATTATTATTATTATTGTTATTAAATAATTCCTCCCATGTAAGTAACTTTTCTCGAACTAACTTCTTCCATCTTCGAAACATTTCTAGACATTGTCCTGTTCTTACGAAACACAGTACTGAAGTATTGGTTAATGCTTGAGTCAACTCACGTATAGATTATAGATAGATACTTTATTAATCCCAACGGGAAATTCACATACTCCAGCAGCAGCATACTGATAAAAAACAATATTAAATTAAAGACTGATTAAAGTGCAGGTAAAAACAAACAATAACTTTGTATAATGTTAACGTTTACCCCCGGGTGGAATTGAAGAGTCGCATAGTGTGGGGTCTCCTCAGTCTGTCAGTGGAGCAGGACGGTGACAGCAGTCTGTCGCTGAAGCTGCTCCTCTCTCTGGAGATTATTCTGCTTAGTGGATGCAGTGGATTTTCCATGATTGACACGCTCAGCGCCTGTCGCTCTGCCACAGATGTCAAACTGTCCAGCTCCATGCCTATAATAGAGCCTGCCTTCCTCACCAGTTTGTCCAAGCGTGAGGCGTCCTTCTTCTTTATGCTGCCTCCCCAGCACACCACCGCATAAAAGAGAGCACTCGCCACAACCGTCTAATAGAACATCTGCAGCATCTTATTGCAGATGTTGAAGGACACCTGTCTTCTAAGGAAGTATAGTCGGCTCTGTCCTCTCTTGCACAGAGCATCAGTATTGGCAGTCCAGTCCAATTTATCATCCAGCTGCACTCCCAGATATTTAAAGGTCTGTACCCTCTGCACAGTCACCTCTGATGATCACAGGGTCCATGACGGGTCTGGGCCTCCTAAAATCCACCACCAGCTCCTTGGTTTTGCTGGTGTTCAGGTGTAAGTTGTTTGAGTCGCACCATTTAACAAAGTCCAGGATTAGGTTCCTATACTCCTCCTCCTGCCCACTCCTGATGCAGCCCACGATAGCAGTGTCGTCAGCAAACTTTTTCATGTGGCAGGACTCCGAGTTGTATTGGAAGCCCGATGTATATAGGCTGAACAGGACTGGAGAAAGTACAGTCCCCTGTGGTGCTCCTGTGCTGCTGAGCACAATGTCAGACCTGCAGTTCCCGAGATGCACATACTAAGGTCTGTCTGTAAGATAGTCCACGATCCATGCTACCAGGTATGAATCTACTCTCATCTCTGTCAGCTTGTCCCTAAGGAGAAGAGGTTGGATGGTGTTGAAGGCGCTAGAGAAGTCCAGAAACATAATTCTTACAGCACCACTGCCTCTGTCCAAGTGGGAGAGGGATTGGTGTAGCATATGGATGATGGCATCCTCCGCTCCCACCTTCTCCTGGTGTGCAAACTGCAGAGGGTCGAGGGCGTGTAATGCTATTATTGTAATTCTGTTCTATCTGGCATCCCACAAAAACATATCCATACAACTTCTACAAAATTCTGCTGCCAGGATAATAACCTGCTGTTCTAAATTCAGTGCACATATTACACCGATTCTCTCTCAGCTTCACTGGCTTCCTGTTGACTACAGAATACAATACAAAATAATGCTCTTAACATTTAAAGCTCCCCCCAACCTCGCTGATCTCCTACAGACTTACACTCCCTCTCGCTCACTCAGATCCTGTAATTTGAGAGTATTCGGTCTGGCAATCTGGTGCAGCCTTAGTTTGTGGAAGACAGGCACAATTAAAGACATGAGCAAAAAATGATGGTTGTCAATTTCAAACTGTGTTTCCTTGATGTGCTCCTTGAGGACAAACACATCATCTGAACCAATCTCAGCCTGAACAAACTGATTGATCAAAGATACACTGACAGCTTGCCCTAATGTCAACTGTCGGAGAACACGCTCAGCTACTTTGACCACCTTGACTGTACCCTCAGAAGGAATCATCAAACCTCCTTTGTTTTTTAATGTGAGCAAGTGGTAGCTTTGATCATATGATGCCGGTACAGCACCTGTTACCAAACTAGCACGGCACACATCACAGGACAGCTTTCTCAAAATCCCGTCTAAGGGCTACCTCCCACTGCTTTTTGAGGTGGATTTCTTTGGGAAACCTTCAAAGTTTGAGAAATGTTAACAGCTAACAAAAATCTACATAGATTGTGACTAAATACGTTAAGCCAACACGTTGTTTGGAGGCTCACTTGAGCACATAAATGCATAGTTTTGCTAGCTTAGCCTGGCGTAGCTAAAGTTAAGATTATAAAACGGTATTTTCTAATGGCCAAATATAACCAAAACAATTGTTCAGCCTTACCTAGTAAATGTAATCCCCTGGGATCTGGTTTGGAGCGTACAGCGGTTTGTACAATCCCAAGCAGCACATGCGTGAGGCATCTTTATCCATTACTTCACTCCACAGCAGTGCCAATTGCAATAGATAGATAGATAGATAGATAGATACTTTATTAATCCCAAGGGGAAATTCACACTATGGTGGCGACGTTGATGTACGATGCTGCTGGTTATGCAACGTCTAGTAATTCTATGTCTATGGTGGCTGCCACTCTGGATGACATCAGCCATATGCCGTTATAGGTTTACGTGACAGTTGAGAGAGCGTGTACTGGAGTTGGAGAGAGCCAGGATGGCTCAGTGTCTGGCTACCTTATAGGAGCCTATTTAACCAACAGAGTTAACAGTGGAGGTTTGTTTTTGTGATTATTAGAGAGTCAAGGCTTGGTGGCTAAAATCCCATTGTGGCACTTCTTGTGTGATTTTGGTCTATACAAAAGTAAATTGTATTTTCTTTTTAAATTAGAGTAAAAAATTTACTTTTCTGTTTTCTCTCCTTCTCTTTTTATTTTTGTAAATAATTCTTGTAATCTTTAGTAAAATTATTGGTGTCTTCTTTTGCTTTTTAATATAATAGTAATATAATAATAATAATAATAATAATAATATTATTATTATTATTATTATTATTATTATTATTATTATTATTATTATTATTCGTTCTCTGCATCTCTGCAATCTTCAAAGAAATTTGTCTTAATCACATACTCTGAAAGAAATGCCCACCATCCATTCTGTCTATTCAAGTCTCTCTTAAATCCTTCTGTTGCTCCAAAACCTGTGTCAGTCTCTCCTAATGATTTTTCTTCCTTCTTCTCTTTCATAGTTGCCATTTTTAAGAAACACTTCAAGACTCCAAAACATCTTCTGACTCTCCTCTGTGTCATTCTCCTCTTTCTTCCTTCTCTAGTGTAAATGACTCTGACATTTCTGACCCACCACCTGTGCTCTGGACCCCCTTTCTTCACACCTTTTCTGCAGTGTATCACTCCTTTCTTGACCCACTACATCTTTTTTTCTTTTCAATGCCTCACTGAGCTCCAATATCTTCACTACTGATTTCATGAAGTCTCATGTAATTCTTATTCTCAAGAAGCACTAGTTCAAGTCCTAACTTTCAGACCAATCCTTTTGTGTCTGTGGAGAAATACTCTGGAGGGGACAGGAATGAAGGTCAGCAGGAACAAGACAGAAAACATGTGTGAATGAGAGGAAGGTCTTTGAAATGGTGAGGATGAAAGGAGTAGAGCTGGCGAAGGTGGATGAGTTTAAATACTTGGGATCAACAGTACAGAGTAATGGGGATTATGGAAGAAATGTGTAAAAGAGAGTGCAGGCAGGGTGGAATGGGTAGAGAAGAGTGTCAGGAATGATTTGTGACAGAAGGGTATCAGCAAGAGTGAAAGGGAAGGTCTACAGGACAGTGGTGAGACCAGCTGTGTTATATGGGTTGGAGACGGTGGCACTGACCAGAAAGCAGGAGGCAGAGATGGAGGTAGCAGAGTTAAAGATGCTAAGATTTGCATTGGGTGTGACGAGGATGGACAGGATTAGAAATGAGGACATTAGAGGGACAGCTCAAGTTAGACGGTTGGGAGACAAAGTCAGAGAGTTGAGATTGCATTGGTTTGGACATGTGCAGAGGAGAGATGCTGGGTATATTGGGAGAAGGATGCTAAGGATAGAGCTGCCAGGGAAGAGGAAAAGAGGAAGGCCTAAGCGAAGGTTTATGGATGTGGTGAAAGAGGACATGCAAGCTATGGGGGTGACAGAACAAGATGCAGAAGACAGAAAGATATGGAAGAAGATGATCTGCTGTTGTAACCTCTAACGGGAGCAGCAGAAGGAAGAAGAAGCAGAAGGTCTAACTCCTTTTGTCTACTCCACATAATATGTCTACAGGTGTGCTTCCAGGATCAGTGTTGGGTCCACTTTTCTTTCCCTGCACATTTGTTCCTTTGGCAATGTTATTTCATCTCAAGGCATCTCCTACCACCTTTTTGGTGATAATTCCACTTATTTCTCTCTTACAGTCCACAGGTCTCTGCCCAGATCTCCAGTTGCCTCTCTGCCATCTCACCCTGGATGAATGAACATCACCTTAAATTGAGGATCTAATCAAAGACTTTGCAATTAGAAAAAAAAAGTAAGAGAAAACTTTTTAAATATAAATAAAGTGGAAGTGTACAAAAATAAACATTTTATGTTACTGTAAGTTTTGTTTCATTTAGGAAAATAAACATTTTATTTTATGGTTTATTATTGTTTATATTTTGAATTAAATATATATGGGTGCTGCGGTGGGCTGGTGCCCTGCCTGGGGTTTGTTTCCTGCCTTGCGCCCTGTGTTGGCTGAGATTGGCTCCAGCAGACCCCCGTGACCCTGTAGTTAGGATATAGCAGGTTGGATAATGGATGGATGGATATATATGGGGGCACCAAAATCTTTTATGTTCTTAAATCTGGTCCTATTCCTGTTGCTTCTTCATCCAGTGTGATGTGTAAACTTGCTTCATTGTGTAATGAAAATTAGAAAAATAACATGCTTAATCCAGCCCTGAAGACACAACCTACAATGAAGCTCTACAGAACGACAAAGTATTTCTATAATATTCTCGTTATGCTCAACTAATGTGAAACTGAAATTTAAATACAGCAATGTAAGTTGTGCGCAGTTCAGATTAGGACATGATATATAGTGGAATGTTTTTTTCTTTCTACTTTATTAAGTGCACGCGGAGAGTGTCAAATCAGCTTGGTTATGATATCACAAACACCATAAATGGTTCACACATGCATGAAACAGATCAGGCAGCACTGTAAAGTGTGCAATGAAGTAGGCTTTCAATACACATGCACACGCAGATCGATATGGGCAACGTGGATCGAGTAGTGACAATGGGTCCAGCTGCAGAGGTCTGCGATTAAGTAGCTCCACTGGACGGCCAAATGTATTTCAGGCTTTTTTTAACTTAGTTTACTTGACTTGACTCAGACAATCCTCCCCTAACCCTAATCATAACCATAATGTAACCAAAGGTGTCATCACTGGCACATATAAAATAAAGCAACAACCTCCTCATTGGAGATGCACACTAGAGGTCTTCAGCTAGGAGTCTGTTGAAAACGTTGAATGCAAGATTAAGATAAGCATGCTGGGTATCAAGAAAGGCATCTGGTGTTCCATTGGTTCATCCTGCTTTATCAGACTGTACTACTGTAGCACAAGCTGATAGATCTTATTTTTTTTAATTTTTTTCATTTTTTTTTCTTTCATTTTTATTACTATTTAATTTAATATTGTTTCTTGTATCAGTATACTGCTGCTGGATTATGTGAATTTCCCCTTGGGATTAATAAAGTATCTATCTATCTATCTATCTATCTATCTATCTATCTATCTATCTATCTATCTATCTATCTATCTATCTATCTATCTATCTATCTATCTATCTATCTATCTATCTATCTATCTAGATCTGTATACCCTACCACACATAGTATTGACAGCTTTAACAGCTAAAAGAAATCCCCTAAAAAATCAGGAGGAAGATAACTGTGTGCAACAAAGAGACTTGTATCATTATTTCATTTATTTACTAGTGGGCTGCACCCCCTGCTCACTTAGCTCGCCAACCCCCAGGCATCCGCTACACACCAGCCACTTTGTGTTTCTGCCACTCACATATGTGGATTTCACTTTCACCAAATAACAAATCTTTTAATTCTTGCAGATACGCCTCTTCATTGGGAAGAAACTCTACTTTTCCCTGATGGCAACACAACTTAGGCAATCTACAAGTCTTAATCAGAACAATATGTTCAATCTCTTTTTGCTGTTCCTTAATTTCACCGAGTAATAATTTCCATTTGTTTGTGCTAATGTGACCTTTACTATCATTTTTTTTAATATAATTTAATTTTAGTACTTTCATTATCTATAACCTGCTCTGCATGTGTATCTCACCAGTGTTTTTGAACCTCTTTACGACATTCTACTTTGTCTTCTACTCTTTGTCTTTTATTTCCCACCCCGGGAGTGGTTAAATCTCTCAGCACAAAGTCTCGTCTCACGGGACATGAAAGTATCTCTCTGAAAAAGTCACGTCCCAGGATTTTTTTATATAATAGAGAGATTTTATTTTTTGTATATGCCTCATAATTATATTTATAACAATTTTTGGAAAACCTCAACAAATGCAGCTAAAAAACATAAAGGTGCATGCATCTAACAAATCAGTTATTTGAAAGATCATATAAATAACAGCAAGTAATCATAGATGTGAGAAAAAAAAACACGTTGCAAATTGCGAAACCATTGAATATCTGGATGTCCGATCACAAACACCAGGCAAACGGTTAAAAGACTCCTTCAAGCACTCCAGGAAAATGATTGAAAACTCCAGACAAAATGTTGAACAAACCCATTATAAACTCAGGCAGTGTGAACAAATGTAGCATAACTGTGTTGTGAGCATGCGCAGTAATCCTAAACAGCACTGTTTCGACAGATGGCATGTTTCGGTAGAGCACTGGTCTCTGTGTGAAGAAAAACTTCCTAATGTTTGTGCGCAATTTACCCTTAACAAGTTTCCAACTGTGTCCCCGTGTTCTTGATGAACTCAGTTTAAAATAACAGTCTCAATCCAAGTGGTCTTTTGTAAGTTTGAGATTAGCTGCGATTTCCTCCACCATAACTACAATTTGCCTGTTTTCATGTTAGTGTACATATGAACAGACACGTTGTCAAGTTTTTAGAAATTTCAGCCGATCATTTTTGCCATTACTCCTATGTGCTGTTTTCCGCATCTTTGCTCTCGATGTGACCTTTATGGCACGTCCACTCAAGTACTGAATGTTCTTCATTTGTGGACAGCTGGTCTAAACACATTTCCTTTTACAGCTTTATGCATCTCTTCTTTTCTTCTAAGAAAAGGTGCCTTGATGAGATATTGAGACCGCAGCTACCTTTACAAATGAGCTTGATGGGCTGATGGTCTCTTCTGCTTTGTCAAATTAGAAGAGACAAGTTTGCCAGCATCCACATTTTGTGTGCCTTTTTGTTGGACTGGGTGTCTCCAAGCCACACCTCCAGTCACCTCTCATTGGTTGAACACCTGACTAGATGGGCCTGTAAAGGTTTAAATGACATGTTCAGCATTGACAGTCCCATTGTTTGTGTGTTATGAGTTTAGCTTGATTATGTCTGTCTCTTATTGTAGTGCAGTTGAAGATCAGACCACATTGGGAGGAGGAATTCTGGGGGAAATCCAGGAGACCAAAAGGTTATCACATATTTTCTGATTTAAATTAAACTGAAATTTTTAAACATCACTTCCTCAAACTCACTTAATCCATTTGAGTGTCCATCTCTGTTGAATGTGCATTTTTAGCTAATGATCTTAAATCTGGCCTATTTCTGATGTACAAGTGCATCTGGCACATTCTGCTGGAAGGCCGTTTTAAAATAGAAAAGAAACTAAATGTGTTAGGTTGGTGGTGGTCATATTCAGTCCCGGGGGTCGATTGGGGCTGCAGGTGTTTTATCTCCCACAACATTTTCTTTTAACAGGGTCCTGTTGGCAATTTATAAATTACTTATTGTGGTTTGCTACATTTTTATTGGATTTGTAGGAATCATTTCTACAAGTTTTTCATCTTGAATTTTAAAAATGTCTGATCACAACAGTTTCCGTGCCACTTTTTCAGGTGTTCTGGTTATTTAAGCCATTCTGTACTAATGAGCCCCGCTACTTGGTCTGACAAAGAAAGATCTTTGGGCTGTATTGTTTTTTTTTATCAATTTTTTATATCATTTAATAAAAATAAGATGGGCGGCACGGTGGCACAGTGGGTAGTGATGCTGCCTCGCAGTTAGGAGACCCGGGTCCGCTTCCCGGGTCCTCCCAGCGTGGAGTTTGCATGTTCTCCCCGTGTCTGCGTGGGTTTCCTCCCACAGTCCAAAGACATGCAGGTTAGGTGGATTGGCGATGCTAAATTGTCTCTAGTGTGTGCTTGGTGTATGTGCCCTGAGGTGGGCTGGCGCCCTGCCCGGGGTTTATTTCCTGCCTTGCACCCTGTGTTGGCTGGTGATTGGTTCCAGTAGACCCCCATGACCCTGTAGTTAGGATATAGCAGGCTGGATAATGGATGGATGAATAAAAATAAGATGATAGCAATCAATCAATCAATCAACTTGATTTAAAGTGCAAAATCACCATGCAGCGTGGTCCAATACACTGTACAAAGTTAAAGAATACACAGGAGAAGATACAAAGTGAGCAAAATGAAAACAGAAATTAAAACAAAACAACATCAATGTTGAAGGGAAAAAATAAAGTAAAAAAAACAAAACAAACATTTTCTGATCTCCAGCCTTTACCATTCAGTGTTATTTTGCTCCTTTGTCTATGGCATTTCTTGTTAATTGTTATCAGTATGCAAACTGTTGTGGAGGATCATGCCCGGCCGGGATGCCTCTTCAGTGTATGTTCCAGGGGAGCAAGCATGGGCTACCCAGAACCTCCCCCGGGATGCTAGATGTCAACCCCCCTGGGTTGCAGCGGTGCCTCGAACTCCTGCAGGGCTTCATGGGAGTTGGAGTTTGGTACAGCCCTGTTGAAATCCGCAAGCACCCCAGGGGGGTTAAACGTTAATGTTAACATTACTCAAAGTTATTGTCTGTTATACCTGCATTTTTATCACTCTTTAGTTTAATATTGTTTTTTATCAGTATGCTGCTGCTGCAGTATGTGAATTTCCCCTTGGGATTAATAAAGTATCTATCTATCTATCTATCTATCTATCTATCTATCTATCTATCTATCTATTATATAGTGTCCTTCCTATCTATCTATCTATCTATCTATCTATCTATCTATCTATCTATCTATCTATCTATCTATCTATCTATCTATCTATCTATCTATCTATCTATCTATCTATCTATCTATCTATCTATCTATCTATCTATCTACTTCAACTTGCAAGGCTTCATCTACTTTATTTGCTACATAGTATTTGAAGAAGCCCATTTGTAATGTTCTGAAATTTCTTTTTTTTCTGTTTATACTAACCTAAACTTTAAATTTAAACCTCTGGCAGTTAATTGCTTACCCATTCACCATTTTAGGTCATTCATTGCATTTCAACCAATTTAAATTTGAAGAAGAACTGAGAAAATGAAGGTGTTCTAAATCCTTTGACAGGTAGTGTGTGTATATATACTGTAGAGTAGTTGATCTGGTTCAGGATTATTATCTTGCATACACAGTATAAAGACATTCCTATTCGCTTGCAAGACCAACAAGCACCACCACGCCACCCAAATCTCGCTTCATAGGTTATGTAAAATATAACAAGGATGCTCCAGATACTCTTCTCTGGATAACTGGGTTAGGAAAATAGAGGTTTGAAAAATACTCTGACATTACTGACAAGTTGCATTGGCCTGAGGATTAATCACCCATAATATGAACTCACATTCCATCATGCAAATGACCAACTTCAGGGGACCCTTTAAAAGGAGAAAACCTGCCAAAGACTGCAAAGAATTCCAAATGATGTGTATGATGTGCAGGTTCTGGAAAAGTTTAAAACAGTACAGTAAAAGTATTTTGGTATTTTCTGTACTGGAAGTAAATGTAAGACTTTTGCTCAATAACAGATTTTATCAATTTTTTTATTGGAATTCCTGGAATTATTTTGGATCTGTGTCTTTTTGAGGGTTTTGGGACTCCAACATTATGAGTTTCATGTCCTTTTTTTAGCATTTGTAGCAAATGAAATGTAGTGAGAAGTCAAGCAAAATGACACCTTTTATAGGCTAACTAGAAAGATTACAATACATCTTGCCTGAAGAAGGGATCTGAGTTGCCAATTGTGATCTTTTTTAGTTAGCCAATAAAAGGTGTTGCTTTGCTTAATTTCTCACTACATCCATAATGGCTAACACGGCACAACACCCTAGTACTACTAGCATATTAGAGAAAGATAGATTTTTTTTTGCATGTTCCTTTGACACCATCTTTGCTTTCTTACAAGAGCCTCCATTTTTGGTGGCCATTGTGTCTGTAGTGTCTATGTAGTGTGTCTATCCAGTCTTAAGAAAGCTGTAAGATGTTTCTGCCATCATGTTGGTGATGGTATTAAATTTGACTTCAGCACTTTAGGGGTATCTGAAATTGTGGACAAATCCCTGCCTTCTTGCTTTTTCAAAAAATAATTCATTTTTGTTCTTTCTGATTTCACGGTTTAGGATTTCAAGCATCTCAGAATTACTCCTAGGAAATGCACTGACAATCTGACTAGGATACACATCTATCCTACCTCAAAGTAGGACATGAGAAGTAGTTCTGAATCTTTGGAGTAGGAGTGCATGTTTGAGAATTACCTATGTCATGGTTTTACAGCACCTTGTGCTGCACATTTGCATTAATAAAGGTGCTTTGTAGTGTCAATTGAAATCATTATTACGTTTTATAGTTTTGTAATACTTATGCTAAAGCTTCAACAGAAAGATTATTATAATAATCATTGGGACATGATTACATTCAAGTAAAAGGTTGTAGATGCCACACGGGCTGGACTGACATCCTGGCCAGGAAAGGAAGCAGACCCGGAAGGAAGTGATGGATGGACAGCCCCTATAAAAGTAGAGATATCACTAGGGAACTGTTATTCCCCCAGCATGCTAGATGGTAGCAGTCCTGGATATCCACACCCAGCTGGAGACCTGCATTGCATACCGAGAAATATAGTCTGGCAGGGCAGCCCTCCTGGGGCCACAGGGTGCCACAGTAGGACGTTGCATGGAAACAAGCTCCCTACTCGAATAATGGACTTCCGTGTGACCCGCAAGTACTTCTGTCGGGCAATCACCCTGGGTGCAGAAGTACTCCCAGGTCTATAATAAAAGGGACCGCACTCTCTTTTATGGGTGGTAGACAGCCAACACTTGACTGGAGGAGGGCAGTGCAGTGGTGAAAGAAAAAGAGGCCACTGTTTGTGCTTTTTGTAATACCTTTGGAGGTATTTTAAATCAAACCTTCATTTGGTTTGGATTTGGAAGTGTTCTTCTTGATCGTGTGAGGGTGTGGGCAGTCTGACGACTGGGTGTCCGTCACAAGGTTTATGCCACTCTTTTGGAGTACTCATATGCTAAAAAGGCCACTATGGAGCAACATCAAGAATGATACTGTAACGAGCGCCGAGATGGAAAGGCCGAAACCCACTAAAAGAGAATTCAGCCCGATAGCAGGGGTGTTTATTAAACAATGAAGCATAGCCATTCTTTCAGAAGAATCACCTTGCCGTTGTTTTGCTCAAGAGGTCTCCTTCTTAAGGCTGAGGAGTGGCAGTAGGAGTTGAAGGAACAAGGCTCGATGCAGGATCCCTACCTTGCCTGTGAGGGCATCAGCGACCTGAGCCTGGATTTAACAGGGTGGCTGTACCTATCGTATACAATATGGAAGAAGATGATCTGCTGTGGCAACCCCTAATGGGAGCAGCCGAAAGAAAAAGAAGAAACTGTACCTGTCATGTGGGGGTCTCCTCTGGCTGCAGGATCCCATCTGGGGCAAGCAGAGGATGCATCGGTTTTTAGAAGAATGCATCAATTTTACAGAATGATTTCACTGCCATGATTTTTAACCTCATTTTAATGGAGTTATTAACTTCCACAGTGATCACTTTGATTTTATGGATTAGCTTTTTGTTTATTAATGGAAGAGCACTGCAGTATTTTGCACTTTCTTGGTTTTAAAATAAAGCATTGTGTGTGGGTGTCCTCATTTACCTGGCTCATGCTCTGATATTTTATCAACGATTCTGGGCTCAAACTTTTCATTTACTGTGAACCCCACATGAGTGTGTCACAAATGATACCCAGTCCTGGTTTCACCTGCCACTGCCCACCTAGGGTAGACAAAAATAATTGCTCTGTTCCCCTAATTTTCTCATTTCTAATTATTTCTCCCAGATCAATGCACCTCTTATAGGCCTGTGCACTAATATGCCACTTTGTTCATTCCCCTGTTTAGTCATTTTCATGCACATTTTATAGTCCAGTAGCTTTAATCTAACTGTGAAAAAGTGTTGGGGCAAAATCTGTCTATTAAAGTGGCATTTCACATTGCAAGGCATGGCGCTCTGTTTTATAAATTAAACTCTTCAGTATTGTGAGAACTGAAGATTATCACTTTTACTTCCATTAATCAAATATATACAAATATAAATATATTTATATTATATATATATAAACTGCTCAAAAAAAATTAAAGGAACACTTTGAAAACACATCAGATCTCAATGGGAAAAAGAAATCCTCCTGGATATCTATACTGATATAGACTGGGTAATGTGTTAGGAACGAAAGGATGCCACATCGTTTGATGGAAATGAAAATGATCAACCTACAGAGCCCTGAATTCAAAGACGCCCCAAAAATCAGAGTGAAAAAATTATGTGGCAGGCTAGTCCATTTTGCCAAAATTTAATTGCAGCAACTCAAAATTGTACGCAGCACTTTGTATGGCCCCTGTGTTCTTGTATACATGCCTGACAACATCGGTGCATGCTTCTAATGAGATGACAGATGGTGTTGTGGGGATCTCCTCCCAGATCTGGACCAGGGCATCACTGAGCTCCTGGACAGTCTGAGGTGCAACCTGGTGGCATTGGATGGACCAAAACATAATGTCCCAGAGGTGTTCTATTGGATTTAGGTCAGGAAAGTGTGGTGGCCAGTCAATGGTATCAATTCCTTCATCCTCCAGGAACTGCCTGCATACTCTCACCACATGAGGCCAGGAATTGTCGTGCACCAGGAGCCACTGTACCAGCATAGGGTCTGACAATGGGTCCAAGGATTTCATCCTGATACCTAATGGCAGCCAAGGTGCCTTTGTCAAGCCTGTAGCGGTCTGTGTGACCCTCCATGGATATGCCTCCCCAGACAATCATTAACCCACCACCAAACTGCTCATGCTGAATGATGTTACAGGCAGCATAATGTTCTCCATGGCTTCTCCAGACCCTTTCACTTCTGTCACGTGCTCAGGGTGAACCTGTTCTCATCTGTAAAAAGCACAGGGCACCAGTGGTGCATCTGCCAATTCTGGTATTCTATGGCGAATGCCAATCGAGCTGCATGCTGCTGGGCAGTGAGCTCAGGGCCCATTAGAGAACATGGGGCCCTTGGGTCACCCTCATGAAGTCTTTCTGGTTGTTTGGTCAGAGACATTCACACCAGTGGCCTGCTGGAGGTGATTTTGTAGGGCTCTGGCAGTGCTCATCCTGTTCCTCCTTGCCCAAAGGAGCAGATACTGGTCCTGCTGATGGGTTATGGACCTTCTATGGCCCTCTCCAGCTCTCCTAGAGTAACTGCTTGTCTCCTAGAATCTCCTCCATGCCCTTGAGACTGTGCAGGGAGACACAGCAAACCTTCTGGCAATGACACGTATTGATGTGCCATCCTGGAGAAGTTGGACTACCTGTGCAACCTCTGTAGGGTCCAGGTATCGCCTCATGCTACCAGTAGTGACACTGACTGTAGCCAAATGCAAAACTAGTGAAGAAACAGTCAGAAAAGATGAGGAGGGAAAATGTCAGTGGCCTCCACCTGTTAAACCATTCCTGTTTTGGGGGTCATCTCATTGTTGCCCCTCTAGTGCATCTGTTGTTAATTTCATTAACACCACAGCAGCTGAAACTGATTAACAACCCCTCTGCTACTTAACTGACCAGATTAATATCCCATAAGTTTCATTGACTTTATGCTATACTCTGATTAAAAAGTGTTCCTTTAATTCTTTTGAGCAGTATATATATATATATATATATATATATATATATATATATATATATATATATATATATATATATATATATATATATACACACAGTGTTGTGAAAAACTATTTGCCCCTTCCTGATTTCTTATTCTTTTGCATGTTTGTCACACAAAATGTTTCTGATCATCAAACACATTTAACCATTAGTCAAATATAACACAAGTAAACACAAAATGCAGTTTTAAATGATGGTTTTATTATTTAGGGAGAAAAAATCCAAACCTACATGGCCCTGTGTGAAAAGTAATTGCCCCTGAACCTAATAACTGGTTGGGCCACCCTTAGCAGCAATAACTGCAATCAAGCGTTTGCGATAACTTGCAATGAGTCTTTTACAGCCTGGAGGAATTTTGGCCCACTCATCTTTGCAGAATTGTTGTAATTCAGCTTTATTTGAGGGTTTTCTAGCATGAACCGCCTTTTTAAGGTCATGCCATAGCATCTCAATTGATTCAGGTCAGGACTTTGACTAGGCCACCCAAAGTCTTCATTTTGTTTTTCTTCAGCCATTCAGAGGTGGATTTGCTGGTGTGTTTTGGGTCATTGTCCTGTTGCAGCACCCAAGATCGCTTCAGCTTAAGTTGAACAGATAGCCGGACATTCTCCTTCAGGAGTTTTTGGTAGACAGTAGAATTCATGGTTCCATCTATCACAGCAAGCCTTCCAGGTCCTGAAGCAGCAAAACAACCCCAGACCATCACACTACCACCACCATATTTTACTGTTGGTATGATGTTCTTTTTCTGAAATGCTGTGTTCCTTTTACGCCAGATGTAACAGGACATTTGCCTTCCAAAAGTTCAACTTTTGTCTCATCAGTCCACAAGGTATTTTCCCAAAAGTCTTGGCAATCATTGAGATGTTTCTTAGCAAAACTGAGACGAGCCCTAATGTTCTTTTTGCTTAACAGTGGTTTGCGTCTTGGAAATCTGCCATGCAGGCCGTTTTTGCCCAGTCTCTTTCTTATGGTGGAGTCGTGAACACTGACCTTAATTGAGGCAAGTGAGGACTGCAGTTCTTTAGACGTTGTCCTGGGGTCTTTTGTGACCTCTCGGATGAGTCGCCTCTGCGCTCTTGGGGTAATTTTGGTCGGCCGGCCACTCCTGGAAGGTTCACCACTGTTCCATGTTTTTGCCATTTGTGGATAATGGCTCTCACTGTGGTTCGCTGGAGTCCCAAAGCTTTAGAAATGGCTTTATAACCTTTACCAGACTGATAGATCTCAATTACTTCTGTTCTCATTTGTTCCTGAATTTCTTTAGATCTTGGCATGATATCTAGCTTTTGAGGTGCTTTTGGTCTACTTCTCTGTGTCAGGCAGCTCCTATTTAAGTGATGTCTTGATTGAAACAGGTGTGGCAGTAATCAGGCCTGGGGGTGGCTACGGAAATTGAACTCAGGTGTGATACACCACAGTTAGGTTATTTTTAACAAGGGGGCAATTACTTTTTCACACAGGGCCATGTAGGTTTGGATTTTTTCTCCCTAAATAATAAAACCATCATTTAAAAACTGCATTTTATGTTTACTTGTGTTATATTTGACTAATGGTTAAATGTGTTTGATGATCAGAAACATTTTGTGTGACAAACATGCAAAAGAATAAGAAATCAGGAAGGGGGCAAATAGTTTTTCACACCACTGTATATATATATAAAGAAAAAAGGCAAAGCCCTCACTGACTGACTGACTCACTGACTGACTCATCACTAATTCTCCAACTTCCCATGTAGGTAGAAAGCTGAAATTTGGCAGGCTTATTCCTTACAGCTTACTCACAAAATTTAAGCAGGTTTCATTTTGAAATTCTACACGTAATTGTCATAACGGTCGATAACAGTCGACAAAGTCCGCCATGTTGAACTTTCTTATTTATGGCCCCTCCTGTCAGAAATTTGGTAGGCGGCTTCCCTGCACTAACCAAAACCGCTGTACTTACTTATTTCAGTGGTATGACGCCCATGTCTGCCACCATATTGAATTTTCCAAACGTCACTAATTCTCCAACTTCCCGTGTAGGTAGAAGGCTGAAATTTGGTACTTATTTCGGTGGTATGATGCCACTGTCGGCCACCATATTGAACTTTTAACGGAAACTGATGTCCGTACTTATTTCGTTGGTATGACACCACTGTCGGCCGCCATATTGAACTTTCCAACGTCACTAATTCTCCAACTTCCCATGGATGTAGAAGGCTGAAATTTGGCAGGCTCATTCCTTACAGCTTACTTACAACAGTTAAGCAGGTTTCATTTCGAAATTCTACGCGTAACGGTCATAACGGTCAACAACGTATGCCATGTTGAACTTTCTTATTTACGGCCCCATCTTCACGAAATTTGGTAGGCGGCTTCCCTGAGCTAACCAAAACCAATGAACGTACTTATTTCAGTAGTATGATGCCACTGTTGGCCGCCATATTGAACTTTTCAACTGTATTTGTTACTTATGGGCCCATTTTCAAGAAATTTGGTACGTGGGTTCCCAACACTAACTGAATCCTACTTACGTACATATATATGTCCATAGCCTGCAGCTCAGTCGCCGTGTGAGGCGGCGTTGGGTCCCCCATCCCAACGCTTCCCACGTTGTTGGCTGCCTGCCTATATAAGACCGTCCGTCGCTCCGGTCTCTACATTCCCTTCCTTGCTTCGCCATGGTATTCACATCTCTCTGCTGATAACTACAGCCTTTTTATTTAATCCACGGCTTCTCCGCTGTTTTATTGTTTGTTTATTACAATTATAATTATTGTGTAGGTATTTTACACTTACTTTACATTGCTCAGGTACCCATTTCCATTATCATTCCAACCCCCATTACCATGTCTAACGAGATGAACATATTGCACGGCCATATCAGGCTCACTCTTGATATCCGGAGGAACATTGTGTCTTATGTATTGAATGACTGGGACAGGTTCAAGGTGTGGACTGATGACGGTACAGGAGATAATTATACTACACAGGAGCACTAGAAGAGTGAAATGCTTAAGCCCTTCACCTATGGTTCTGCATGTGAGTTGATGGCTGCCACTGAATTGTTCGGTTGTTGCTTTCAAGTGTACCGAAATGGCCAAATAGTTTACACCTTTCGACAACCTCCAATGCCTCTTAAACATCTTAGATTGACAGGTGACGATTTCAGTAGTGGACACTTTGACGTTTATGAATGTTTAAACTCTCAAAAGCTGGATGTGATTTTATCAATGAAACCGGTTGTGTGCTTACAACGCTTGACAGATGCCAAATGTCACTTCAACACAAGTCCTGCAAATACTGTCGTAATTGAAGCAAACCATGAAACTCAAACCAATTATGACAGCAGCAATCCAAGCTGTGAGATTTGAGACAAGATTACTGTTCACATGGCCAACTGTACGTTGCATCCTTAAGAGTAAGCTCAGCGCACAGCTTGGTCATGTTACAACCGGAGGGCCAATCTGATAACATGATATACAAAGAGATCCTTAACAAATAATTATTGGCATAAGTTTTAAAAGGTTTAATTTTCTTCTTAATAAAAATTTTAATGCATTACTTCGCCGCTGCGAAGCGCGGGTATTTTGCTAGTATATATATATTGTCACAAGAATGAGTCAAACACATCATGAAGGTTTGGGGCAGCGACACATACATTGTGTGAATTGTGAATTTCCCCTTGTGATTAATAAAGTATCTATCTATCTATCAACAACAACAACAACATGTATTTATATAGCACATTTTCATACAAATAATGTAGCTTAAAGTGCTTTTATATCTATCTATCTATCTATCTATCTATCTATCTATCTATCTATCTATCTATCTATCTATCTATCTATCTATCTATCTATCTATCTATCTATCTATCTATCTATCTATATTGTTCCAAGGATGCAAAAAAGGTTTAAATTAGGTTGAAATTAGAACAGAGATTTTCACAGATTTGAGTCCAAAACAGAACTGAGGGTATGGTATCAAAGATGGCATCTTTATTAGCCAGTACAGGAAATTACATCATCTGCACCAGAACCAGAAGTGATGACATTGGAGGTACCAGAACCTTAAGTGATATCATCAGAGGCGTCGGCGGGATTTCCCAAGAAAGGTCTGCAAGGAACAGAGAGAGACAGTCAGTGCACCCCACCGCCTCCTGCTCTGGCATTGAATTATTATTACTCAGGCCCTTTAGCTGCCTCCTACTCACCTCATACATATGACTTGGGTGAGTCACAGCTTTGCACCCAAAAGATGAGGCTGAGTCTAAGGATTTCAGGAAATTCATCTTTATTCAACTTGAAACAGGAACTGCAAGGTTATTTATTGCAGCGGGAGCTACCACTCTACTACACACAGACACAACAAACAGGCAGGTCTGGGGCCAGGTCAGTGGCCAAGTTATACTGTCCCCTGCATCACTCATCAGGTGACACATTGCACGAGTAGGCGGTGGGCTTGCCGTTGCCTCTGTGGAGTTGCGAACCAGTGAGGCATTATGAACCTCCGGTTGCCTAGGCAATGGACAAGCAGCCCCTAAGAGACATGCCAATCGCATTTCGGCGTGTCGCCCTGTTGGGGAGGGTCTCAAAAGAGTTAAAAAAAATATCACAACACCTCCCCCCCTTAGCTTTGACCACACTGGACAAGCCATGCTCAGCCAGTCGCAAGAGAATGTTATCATCGACGTGCACATCAAAAGCAAATGGCTATGAACTAATAAACCCCCAAGTGAGCCGGGCATTTGCATCCTTCTCTTTGTAGAGTCACTGAAGTGGGGCATGATCAGCCACCAGGGTAAACCGCCGCCCCCACAAGCAGTACCCCACAAGCAGCTCCCTGTGAAGCAGTTTCCTGCTGACATACGTGATGGGGTGTTCTTCCCCCTTGAAACATTGAGAAAGTGCTGCTCCTAAACTTAAAGCACCTGCATCCATCAGTAGTACAAATTCCTTCAAAAAGTCTGGATTCCATAGAACTGGGAATGAGGGTAAAATGGTTTTTAAGTCTTCAAAGGCTCTGTCACAGGCATCGGTCCCAACAATTCTGCCCTTTGTCAAGTCAGTATGGGCGGGGAGCCTGATGCACAAAATTGGGATTAAACTGCCTGTAGTACCCCGTGAGGAAGAGGGAGGCACAAACCTGCATTAGCGTTTCGGCATGTAGATACGCAAGCACCTTCCCCACTTTGTCCATCTGAGGCTTGAGCAGGCCCTTACCCATGGAATACCCCAAATAATGGATTTCCAACATACCCATCCTGCACTTCTTAAGGTTAGCCGTGAACCCCACCAGCCTCAAGCTGTCAAACACTGCCAGCAGGAGGTCAATGTGAGATCTCCAGTCGTTACTGAAAATGACCACATCTTCGAGATACGCTCCCACGTACATGGAATGAGGGCGCAGGATCTGGTCGGTCATCCTTTGCAAGGTCAAGGGAGCCCCATGGAGACTGAAAGGGACCCTGATTAACAAGAACAACCCGTCTGGGGTAGCAAATGCGGTATTCTCACAATTGGACTCCTCTAGGGGCAACAGCCAGTACCCTTTCATGAGATCCAGGGTGGAGATATATGAGGTGTGCCTGAGTATCCCCAACAAGTCATCTATATGCAACAATGGGTACGCGCCATATATATTCAAAATCATCAAGTGTTTGGGGTTTGCTGAATTAATTTCTAGCATTACTTTTTTGATTTAGGACAATTTTCAAGTTAGTTAAAATTAAGATCTTTTTCTGATGCTGTCTTGGTTTCATGGGTGCTGCCATTTTGTGGTTCAGCTGCCCTTGTGTTTTTACGGAATGGGCATATTAATGTGTGGTGTCATTGTTATGACCGTGTGGTTAAAGACTAGTTTTCCCCATGAACTTCAATTTTAATTTAGGATTTTGTTTTAAATTTGGCGAAAAGGTTAGAACACTCAGATAGTTTTTGACACAAAGTTATTCTTCTGGCCCCTTAACCTTCCATTTAATGGATCCTCCTGAGAAGGAGCTGCAAATGCTTAACAGAGAATCACTGTGCTTTTTGCAATGCTGGTCCAACCATTTTTTTCTCCTCTCTTTTGTCTTATTGTTGTTGACAACACATTCCTGATTAAATGGGATACCCCAACAATTTGGTATATTAATGGTAATCATACCTGCTTACTCTAAAAACAGTACAGGCCATCAACTCAGAGACCAGTGGTTGATCATAAATCACTTTCCTCTGTCACATAGTTCCATCCTATTGGTTGACAGGTGTTGTATTAAAGATTCTTCCTCTTCTTTTTTAGTTCTTACTTTAGGATGGTCCAAGTGCTACATCATTAAATGCAGCTGGAAGGTCAAGAAGAAAGCTGTTCTCTGAAATGCCTGCATCGCCTCATTGTGACGATGTGGGTTCGACTCCATGCTCCCATCGCTGTTCGGGAGCCCTTGAACCCAACACCATCGGTAATGTCACCGATGAGCTAGACAGTGGAGGCAACAACAATTGAGCAAGGGGATGGTACAAATGTGCTTTTATTTAAAATCAAATCAACAAAAATATTCAAAGTGCAGTGTTCCAAGTAAAGTGCTGTGCATTCAAATGTCTTCATTAAATAACTAATCCAATAAGAAATGTGGAGGTTAAAAATACACGAAAACAATCCATAAAACCAGAGGTTAAGACGTTCATCAGGTAGCAGTCTTTTAAAATCAACTACAACCCCGGTGCCTCTTTTAAACTAGCGTTAGCGTCTCACCTGCTTCTCCCATACGGGCCTTGCAACAGGCGAGACGCTCTCTGCAGCTGGCTTTTTTCACTCACACACACAGGTCTGGAGACCTCCCGATCCTGGCTTCAGTCTGGCATTCATCCCAGGCCTGAGACTTGGAACCTTGATTTCCAGGACGCCCATATCAAGTACTTCTCCTCCAAGTCTCCCAACTCCTGCTGCCTTTCCGGTCTTCTGCGGCCAGTCGCCCTTCACTGGTCACTTCCGCTACATGATTGCTCAGCGGGAGCAACTTCTACTTCAACTCCTGGATGTCGGCCTAACACCCAGGCTTCCATGCAGCTGCCCGCGAGCTCGTTCGCTCGCTCACTCGCCCACACGCTCTGTGTCTGTCTCTCTCTCCTTCTCTCTCCTCACTGCTTCCTGCGTTTCCTTCTCCTTTTTGTTCTGTTACCTCTTAACCAACTCCCGCTTCCTTTATATTGAGATCGCTGCAAACCCGATGATTATTTATTTAAATACTAACTTGCGGGTGTTTGCTGAGCGAGCTGTGGACCCATAACACCGCACCCATCCTTTTCAGTGATTTTTCCCCTTCCTTCTTGTTTTCTGACACTTCAGAGATTCCAGTTTTGCGTACTTCATGACATTAATTGTCCAGTTTACAATTCCAATTCATTTTCCAAGTAAGCCACTATGTTCCACTTCCTAGGGTGTCTATGAATTACTAGTTCAGCTTCTCTCTCAGTCGAAATTCAACATAATATAAAAAATAAGACACATCTAGCAGTCCAATGTGTGGACCGCGGACAATGACTTGATGAAGCCTGTGAGATTAAATGTTTTGTTTTCAGACAACAGTATGATATGTGAAGTTACATTAGGGCCAATTGAAAAGTAACGAGACTGTGTCAATTTCTCTTTCACGGAGGTAGACATGGGAATGCTGTGCAGGTCTTTGTGAATGGCATACATTACTTTGTGTGAATCTGCAGTTGGACCGACCATATTCTTTAGCGTTCTGTCACAACAAATGGAAGAACCTCATATGTGCCATCATGGCGGATGAAGAAGAAGCTCCTGTGAGAGTGTGACAGAGGTGTGCAAGTGAATTTTGTGTTAAGCTTTGGAGAGCAGTAAGGAAACTCTTGAAATGTTGCGGAAAGCATAAGGTGATGAAATGATTAGCCATGCTGCTATATTTCAGTGATGGAAGCACGTTAAGGTGGGAAAAACACGAATGACGAAACAATTTCAGGGAGGCCATCCACTGCATTTACGGATGTCAACATTGCCAAGGCTAATGAACCATAACAAGAAAACAATGTTAACATTGCACTGCCTGAAACTTGTTCCGACTGCACTGGAACACCTTCCATATGGCTTGGATTTAACACTGTGTGATTTTTGGGCAATCCCAATAGTGAAAAAACGACTACGTGGAAAGATGTTCTCCTCTGATGATGAAGTGTAAATATGCCATGGATCTGCCTCAGTAAAAGTGATGTTGCAAAATGATTTTCGAAATGTTGAAAAATGAAGTCTTGTTACTTTCAAGAAGCTCTCGTATTTGAGAATCGGTCACTTCTGAGGAAATTTCATTTGGGGCTGACAATCGTTAGGCTTGCGTATGAGTGCTACTTACTAAATTTCTTTCCAAATAGGTCAGTTTCCTGTTGTTTCTTAGCTTGACTGAAGATGAAGATATTGAAATAAATGACACCCTATGTGAGGTCTCTCCTCTTCTCCTCATCTAAGATCTTTGCCCATTCTTGGTGTTAATACCTTCCTTTATCAATACAAGTGATTTGCTTTGGAAATGACCTCAATGCTATTTGTGGTTCCATTGCAATGATGGATTGCCCGGTTTCCCGAAGTCGTGTCTAAAGCTGTCATTAAGGAAACAACATAAAAGCCAGTGGAACGCAGCAATCACTACTAACACTTTTGAATCTCTAACCATTTAAAGTGTTTCAGGGTTTTAATTTTTGGCACATCATCAAGTTTTCTTTGTTCTTCTGGATTCAATTTTTGGTTAAAGTTTGGTTTTCAACCTCTCATTCCATTTTCTTACCCGGTCCATTTTTGCCATTGTGACTTGCCTTATCCCGCGGCATACAGTAGCCTTGAACTGTAATCAAATATGTGTCCTAGGATGGCAAAATTCAAGGAAATAACAAACTCTCATATTAGAAAATGAAGAATTAAAACTCAGTATGACAGCTGGAGATCCCCATTGATCTTAACTGCAGAAAATATAAGTGGGGTCATCAGAATCAGTTGCTTGATTAAAAATGGGGAGGGGGGAGAGTGAATGAAATTTAGTCTGGCTGAGCATGACACACATTAAAAAGAGGGATTTGATTTGACATACAATACAAAAAAACCTCATGGATTAATAAAGTATGGACTTTTAACAACACATGTGAAGTAATAAATGGGGGTCCAAACAGACACAGTTTCAGACATGTTAAGTAGTGGAGTGGCTGCGGACCAAGTAGAATGTTCTATTTTCAGTTCGTAAATGGTCCCATTTTAAATCAGTATAATAGATATGTTATAATATATGATATAATTATATATATTTAAATATAATAATATAAAAATTATATACAATATATATTTTATCTCTGCGGTGGGTTGGCACCCTGCCCAGGATTGGTTCCTGCCTTGTGCCCTGTGTTGGCTGGGATTGGCTCCAGCAGACCCCCGTGACCCTATTCGGATTCAGCGGGTTAGAAAATGGATGGATGGATTTTATCTATATAATATAAAATTCTTTTTGCATTTGAAACATAAATTACGTATGACCACAGAACATATTATAATACAGAAACTAATCACCTTGTTTGTGGACGCCATTTTTATATCGTCTTTATGAATTGCTATTATTTGTGTGAGAGTTACTTTACTGATATTGAAAAGAAGTAAACACAAACATGCCGATCTATCCCATAGAAGTGCGCCCCACATCGCCCTCTCCCAGCCCTCCTCTTTGGACTCCAGCGCTGAGCCGCCCGCCGCCAGGTGCATTCTGACAGAGAAGTTTTATGTATTCGTCCATGTGAATGTCGCGGAAACTGCCACATTATAACTTTTTTTTAATTGGCAGTACTTGATATTAGAAGAGATGAGGAAAACAGCTTTGCGTCTTTCTACTTTTTAACTGTGCCGAGCTGTAAACAATGTGAAGACGACACTGCCTTCAGCGGCGAGGGGTCGTGAGAACAAAGTGGACAATCGGAGGCGCGGAATGTCGGGCTGCTCTGCCGGGTCGAGAGTTTCACAGTTTCGGGCGGCGTCCTCTCTTCTCGAACTGTTTGTGACACTTCGAGTGCCCCGTCGGCTCCTGGGAGACTGTAAATCTTTGCAAATGAGTGTGATCGGTGCCATCGAAGCAAAACTCTCTTTGTAAATTGAGCTTCACGGCTACTTACTGTCCCTTAAGGTGAGTTCAGGTCACTAAAATCCCGCAACATTCAAGGTTGCTTTTGTGATTAATTCTTTTAAGAAGATGGAGGGTTTACATCTAAGAAGATGTACCGACCTCTTCATGTGAAGTTTTGGACTTGGGAATTGTTTGGACCTTCTGCCCGTTAAGCACGGAAGGGCAGCGTCCACATTTCTCAGAATAATTTTTCTCTTAAATCACAGGCACGTAGTGCAACGATGTCAGGCAGATTTTCAGGATCGCATAAAAAATGTAATTTCTTTACCACACCGGTCATGTAGCGCCTTTCACAAGGGATCTGCTACCGAGAGATGATCCAAATACATTTAAGCTGCTGTTAGTGCTACTTACCTGTTGTGTTATAGCGCCTTTAAAATGTACTTTACTCGAAAGCACTCCAGTATGTTTTCTTGATGTTTTCTTGGAGGAAACAAGTGGATAGGACTGGTGAGCTTTGTTGGGCTGAATGGCCTGTTCTAATCTAGAGTGTTCTAATGTTCTAATGTTCAGTGTATCTTTACTTCTTACATGTTAATGTTTTACTGTTTAATAATTTATATACTACATTTTAGTTTTTTCCCTTGCTCACAGTGAGCGAAGCCACTGGGTAATCAGCTAGTAATATATAATATGTTATAATATATGTTATAGATATGTTATATGTCACACATATATGCTTGAGAGACAACTTCAAGGCTCATGTAAATGTCATTATACTCCTAGCTAGTGTTGGCGCTGTTGCTGAATGCCTTTTGCAGGACACATCCTTAATAATGTCACTTATAGTTCCCGATCACCTGAATCCACCTCTTTCTATTCTCCCAACTGAAAAACGGCTCCTCGTCAATCTTGAAGCCAGTGGAAGATTGACTTATATCTGAAAAGACAGAAATGTACCTTTTTGTCACTTTTTTACAATCTGCCATTTATATGGAGGATTACTATGGTGCCCCAAATCTTTATCTGTTTCTGTTATACAATGTTAATTAATTCTGAAGCAGAAGATTTTTTTATTTTCACCAAAATAATAGCAGACCTGCAATTAATCCAGCTACAGGGGATGCATAATCCAGTATGCTTCTTCATGCTGGTCCCAAGTCTGGATAAATGGGGAGGGCTATGTCAGGAAGAGCATCCAGTGTAAAATTTTGCCAGGTTAACATGGGGACAAGAGTATAAATTTCCATACTAGATCGTTCGAGCCCCGGGTTAACAACAACCAATACCAGTACTGTTAGCCAACAGGGTGCTGGCAGAAATTGGACTACTGTTGGCCAAAGAAGGAGAAGAAGAGGTGGGAGACGTGTCCGGAGGCAGGATGAGAGGAGGAAGGTAAAGAGAGTGGAACTGAGAGTAGGAACTTTGAATGTTGGCAGTATGACTGGTAAGGGGAGAGAGTTAGCAGATATGATGGAGAGAAGGAAGGTTGATATATTGTGTGTGCAAGAGACTAAATTGAAGGGGAGTAAGGCCAGGTGGATCGGAGGTGGATTCAAATTGTTTTATCATGGTATGGATGGGAGGAGAAATGGGATAGGAGTTATTCTGAAGGAACAATATGTCAAGAGTGGTTTGGAGGTGAAAAGAGTGTCAGACAGAGTAATGATTATGAAGCTGGAAACTGTAGGTGTGATGATTAATGTTGTTAGTGCATATACCCTGCAAGTTGGGTGTGTGATGAATGAGAAAGATATTTGGAGTGAGTTGGATGAAATGATGAACAGTGTACACAAGGGACAGAAAATTTTGATTGGGTAGGATTTCAATGGGCATGTTGGTGAAGGGAACAGAGGAGATGAGGAGGTGATGGGTAAGTATGGTGTCAATGAGAGGAATGAAGAAGGTCAGATGATAGTGGATTATGCCAAAAAGATGGACATGGCTGAGGTGAATATGTATTTTAAGAAGAGGGAGGAACATAGGGTGACGTACAAGAGTGGAGGAAGAAGCACACAGGTAGATTACATCCTTGCAAAAGAGTCAATTTGAATGATATTGAAAACTGTAAAGTCATGGCAGGAGAAAGTGTAATTAGACAGCATAGGATGGTGGTCTGTAGGATAAAGTTGGAGATCAAGAAGAGGAGGAGAGTTAGGGCAGGCCCAAGGATCAAACGGTGGAAGTTGAAAAAGGAAGACTGCAAGGTTAAGTTCAGGAAGGGGGTAAGACAGGCACTGAGTGGCAGTGAAGAGTTTACCAGAAAGATGGGCAACTACAGCAGATGTAATAAGGATGACAGCTAGAAGTGTGCTTGGCGTGACATCTGGACAGAGAAAGAAGGAAAAGGAAACCTGGTGGTGGAATGGGGAAGTATAAGAGAGTATACAGAGGAAGAGGATGGTGAAAAAGAAGTGGGAGAGTCAGAGAGATGCAGAAAGTAGACAATACAAGGAGATAAGGAGCAAGGTGAAGAGAGAGGTGGTGAAGGCTAAAGAAAAGGCGTATGATGAGTTGTATGAGAGGTTGGACACTAAGGAGGGAGAAAAGGACCTGTACTGACTGGCTAGACAGAGGGACCGAGCTGGGAAAGATGTGCAGCAGGTTAGGATGATAAGGGATAAAGATGGAAACATACTCACAAGATGGAAAGAGTACTTTGAGAGGTTGATAAATGAAGACAATGAGAGAGACAGAAGGTTGGATGATGTGGAGATAATGAATCAGGAAGTGCAATGGGTTAGCAAGGAGGAAGTAAGGACAGCTAAGAAGAGGATGAAGAATGGAAAGGCCATTGGTCCAGATGACATAACTGTGAAAGCATGGAGGTGTGGAGGCAGTGGAGGTTCTAACCAGATACCCTGAGGAGTGGAGAAGAAGTGTACTGTTGCCAATATTTAAGAATAAGAGGATGTGCAGAGCTGTAGCAACTAAAGGGGGATAAAACTGATGAGCCACAGCATGAAGTTATGGGAAAGAGTAGTGGAAGCTTGGCTAAGAAATGAGGTGATGATTAGTGAGCAGCAGTATGGTTTCATGCCAAGAAAGAGCACCACAGATGTGATGTTTGCTCTGAGATTGTTGATGGAGAAGTATAGAGAAGGCCAGAAGGAGTTGCATTGCATCTTTGTGGACCTGGAGAAAGCATATGACAGGGTGCCTCATATTGTATGAGGAAGTCAGGAGTGGCAGAGAAATATGTACTGTAAGAGTTGTACAGGATATGTACGAGGGAAGTGTGACAATGGTAAGGTTTGTGGTAGGAGTGACTGATGCATTCAAGGTGGAGGTGGGATTACATCAGAGATCAGCTCTGAGCCCTTTCTTATTTGCAATGGTGATGGACAGGTTGACAGACGAGATTAGACAGGAGTCCCCGTGGACTATGATGTTTGCTGATGACATTGTGATCTGTAGTGATAGTAGGGAGCAGGTTGAGGTGACCCTGGAGAGGTGGAGATCTGCTCTAGAGAGGAGAGGAATGAAGATCAGTAGGAACAAGACAGAAAACGTGTCTAAATGAGAGGGAGGTCAGTGGAATGGTGAGGATACAGGGAGTAGAGTTAGTGAAGGTGGATGAGTTTAAATACTTGGGATCAACAGTAACGGGAATTGTGGAAGAGAAGTGAAAAATTGAGTGCAGGCAGGGTAGAGTGGATGGATAAGAGTGCCAGGAGTGATTTGTGACAGACGGGTATTAGCAAGAGTGAAAGGGAAGGTCTACAGGACGGTAGTGAGACCAGCTATGTTATATGGGTTGGAGACGGTGGCACTGACCAGAAAGCAGGAGACAGAGCTGGAGGTGGCAGAGTTAAAGATGCTAAGATTTGCATTGGGTGTGACGAGGATGGACAGGATTAGAAATGAGTACATTAGAGGGTCAGCTCAAGTGGGACAGTTTAGAAACAAAACCAGAGAGGTGAGATTGTGTTGGTTTGGACATGTGCAGAGGGGAGATTCTGAGTATATTGGAGGAAGGATGTTAAGGATGGAGCTGCCAGGCAAGAGAAAATGGGAAGGCCTAAGAGAAGGTTTATGGATGTGGTGAGAGAGGACATGAAGGTGATGGGTGTGACTCACAGGACAGAAAGATATGGAAAACAATGATCCACTGTCGCAACCCCTAACAGTAGCAGCCAGAAGAAGATGCAGCAGACCTGCATTTAGCAGCCCTAATGTTACAATAGAAACCATCTTTCTATATAAAAGCGGTCGGGATTGTCCTTCCGTCCCATGAGTGCTATGCAGGCGCGGAGATTCACACATGCAACGTCGATTTTGCAATGCACTATGGGATTTGTAGTTTCGTTTTTCCAGGTAAAAGATGATTTTCTATTCCAGACTGTGTGATATCTTCTTCTTTCTTACTATATAAAAGCGGTCAGGATTGTCCTTCCGTCCCGTGAGTGGAAAGCGTAGCGGTATTCCACTTATCACAGACTTACTACTTGCAGCTTGCGGTACGAAGTGACATGATGTGAGCAGAGTTCTGGTGCTCCCATCATTCCCTTGCTTTTGTGCACGATGCACTGGAAAAATAGACAAAATGTCTCTGGAAATAATTAATGTTGATGGAGTACAAATGCCTCACCGCGTAGTAAATATCAGGGGGGTTCAAAAGGGCGACCTCAATATAGAAAAAAAGTTTAAATTTCATCACAAAAATAACAGAAACTACGAGTATTAAAGTAATACCGCTCAAATGCAATATAACCAAATTAATGAGGTTGCACTGTATAAAATATCAAATTGATCTACATATTGAATTGCCTTAAGAAGTGGTCGCCTTAAAAGGCGGGTCAGCCTAGTGCATAATATTGGTTGATGGTAAACCTCTGGGAACAGGAATAATAAACCAAACAACACATCACTTAAGAAATATTTTAATAGCTTTTGGAACAAATGTGTTTTTAAGTGAACCCTTGTAAAGATGTTCAGGTTATTCCCGGGTTAGGATTAGGGCTACAAAAACATAATCTCATTGCTGACTGGAAGCTAAAAACAAAACAGGGGGTTCTTTCTGTAAGAGCAAACGTTTTACACCTTTCATGCTACACTGTGAAGAGACAGAGGAGCCTTTACCTTCTTATTATCTCAAGTTTAATAAACAAAAGATCTACACAGCTTCCCACACATACAGCAGAGAATAGATAAATAGATAGAGAATATGATTGTGCACTTAATTTACTCTCTGGCACACATTAACCCAAAAGAGAAATGCTCATCCTTTGTCATCCAGAAAGTCCTGCCATAGATGGATATATCCAGGAAGTTTTAAAGATAGGCCTAATTCAATCGTCCAATCATCTTATGGGGTTGGGCCTTTTCTTTGTGGAGGTTTTGTGCCCATGCATGATTTACAGGAACTTAAATCAGATCCGTATATAAAAAAGCAATTCAAACATAACATTTCTTCAGTTTTGAATCAAGTGAACAGGTCTACTATTTTTACCAAGTTAAATTTGCAATGTGGCTGCAATTTAATCAGAAAATGAGATTAAGATGAGTGGGAAGCAGTAATTAATACTTCTGCTGGTCACTATGAGAAGTTATGCCCTTTGGTTTGGCAAATGCACCAGCTGTAGTTCAGAACTTTTATTAAGACTTACTGCCTTGGTTTATAATGACATATTAATCTTCTCAAATAGCATCAACAATGATATGAAACATGTATGAGAATTCTTAGGTATAACTTACGAGTCAATGCATTTACGAACACCTTGAAAAGTGTACAATTCACAAGGACTCCGTTATATTTCATGAGAAGGATTAGAGATGGACAAGCCAGCCTTTCAGTTATTTTAAACTGGAAACTTCCAGAAATGAGGAAACAGGAGCAAAGGTTTAGATCAGTCTGACCCAGCATAGTGATCAGAACAGACTGTGTTTGCAGGGTGATCGTGGAAGTATAAATGAATAATTCATGTAGGCTGCTCATTATCATCCACAATTCTCTGCTCACTATCTGCCACAAAGTAGCCAACAAACACTGCTCAAAAATGTGTGTAATGCCACGAAAAGTGCCTGCTGACACTTTAGTATGCAAGTAATGGTATGTGCATTCTTGCTCTGATGTAGAAGGGAGCTGAGTTTACCTCTGTTACAGCGCATCTATGTGAAAACAGCAGTGTCAGATGTGGGGGTGGGGTGTGTTTGGGCTCATGAACGCGGCCGAGATAATAAAACTGACTAATAAAAATAAAAAAGCTAACCTTTACAAGTATCATAAATTACACCGGCTGTTACAGACTGAAATCAAATGTATGTTTTTATTCTAAAATAATAAGACTAAGAGCAGTTTACTTCTCAAAACAGAGTGGTGCAGGATCGAACTCGCAACCTTCTAATTCCCAGTCGGCAGCCGATTCTATTGCTCCATGGAGGCAGTCATAATAAACACGTGTCAATGTCGCATGTTAAGGCGGATTTTTGTTTCTGCAGTTATATTTTTGAATAAAAGTGCAACTGTTGTGTTAGATTTGTACCTTCTGTGAAAATATTTCTTTGATATTTGGACTTCAGGCTTCATACATTATATAGTTTATGCCTACATTTTGTCATCTACTACTAGAATATAAAAAACGTTTCTGTTTTAACAATGTGTTTACACAGATTACTGTAGAAACGGAACAGACATGAAATTCGTGTGTTCCAAACAATGATCTACTATTTCCACTCTAAAACTCCACTTCACTCCCAGAAAATCAATCAAGGCATGAGCTGGGAGAAGTTTGTGCACGTTCTAAGTCGGTGGGGGGATGGAATAGCCGGCTACTTGCAGCTTTTCTTTTATTAGCACATTTAGATTAACAAAAGACGCTGGCGGAGAGGAGGAAACGGTTTTAAGAAGCGATTTAAGGTGGGACGGATTTACAAGTTTTTTCATAGGCTCTGGTAATTCTGGTGTTAATCAGGTTGTATGGTTGCCAATATTCAAATGTACTTTGCATATTATTTATGATTATCAATAATACATTATTTTATGTGTAACGCAACTCCTGCTTGTCTTTTTACTACACCTAATTGCCTGGGGTTATAGATATAGAAGGGAAGGTGGGGATAAGTTATATACTATACCTTATAAACAGTGGTAAGTATGTGAGATTAGGCATTCTGACAAAGGCTACTTATTAATAATACAATAGGGGAAAGTACAGCAATATATTACTCTATCAAGATAAAACAACCCCTCTGCTCCAAGGTTTCAAATTACAATTCACACATGATTAAAGTGCTTTTTAAAAGACTTTCATTTAAGGGTCTTTGCACACATTTTGGTCACAACACTTTTTCTCCATGGTCCACCCATGTTAGGGCACCGTAACATTTGGACACATCAATGGCAGGTCTAATAAAACCATCATATTTAGGACTTTGTCACATATCCATTGCATGCAATGACAGCAGGTGGTAAGGATCTTCTCCGGTGATTCTATGCCAAGCCAGTAATGCAGCCTTCTTAAGCTCCTGCTTGTTCCAGGGGGCTTATCCCCTTGAGTTTTCTCTTCAGCATATAGAAGGACTGCTTAATTGGATTGAAATTGAATGACTGACTTGGTCATTCAAGGATTTTCCATTTTTTAGCTTTGAAAAACTCCTTTTTTTGCCTGAGTAGTATGTTTGGATCAATATCAGCTTGTAGGATAAAGTCCAATAAGTTTGAAGGTATTTATTGGACCTTGAGAAAGTGTTGTGTGAACAAAATGTATGCAAATCCTCTTAAATGAAAGTCTGAAATGTGCACTTTAATATTGCTTGAATTGTTTGATTTATAATTTTAAACTGGGAGAAAAGCAAGGAAAAAAATGTGTCTTTGTCCAAAACATTACAGAAAGCACTGTATATATGGTACTTCTTACTTCACTTGGGAAGCCCATTCATCCTACCCCAAAATATGTGATTTCAACCACACACTTTCTTTTAATTGTATGTTCACGAAAGAAAAGACAAACATTCAATGCTGTAATAATCAAATTACCTTCATTCAGGCCGATATACAGATATCAATGCATCAGTATTCCAGAATACAGAAAAAAAATCAAAGTAAAAAAAAAAGAAAAAAATTTACGAATAAAACTAGAAATATACACAACTGTGGGGAATTATTTTGGAAGTAATGTGCTTTACATACAGTAGATTTTTTTTTTTTTAAACAATAGTTATTTTATTTAAGTAAAAAATACCTGTGTTGCTTTAAAATAAAACATTATTATTGATGCAACACAAAAGTAACAATGTTTGTAATGCATTCCGTTTTCTAATAATTTACCATATCATGTATTTTGTTTATAACTATTAGGTGATGTAACCAAGTGATAGTCCACAAGCCTGGGTGGGCCAGCAAAGTTGTCCATCTAGATTGTCACTTCCTACAAGGTTGTGTTTTCTTCTCCAACACATACTGTACCCGTGTACCAAGGCAGAGGATGATGCTTTTCTGAAGCCTAACCTTCTGAAAGAATTGTTTCCTACATTCAGAAAACCAATATGGCGTCTCTCCGGTGTGAATTCTTTAGTGGTTCTGAAGACTACTCTTTTGGCAGAATTGTTTGCCACATTCAGAACAATAGAGTTTCTCTCCTGTGTGAATCCTCTGATGAACCTGAAGATGACATCTTTTTGTAAACTGTCACAATCAGAAGAGCAATACAGCATCTCTCCTGTATGAATTATTTTGTGGTCCATTAAGTGGCTTGTTTTTCTAAACTATTTACCACATTCAGAACATGCCTTGCCTCCTGTGTGAATTTTTTTGCGACTCCCAAAATAGCCTGCCCCTGAAAACAGTTTGCCACATTCAGCACAGCAATATGGCTTCTCTCCTGTGTGAATACGTTTGTGACTTCGAAAATAGTCTGCTCGTGAAAACAGTTTGCCACATTCAGCACAGCAATATGGCTTCTCTCCTGTGTGAATGCTTGTGTGGCTTTCAAAGTAGTCTGCTCGTGAAAACAGTTTGCCACATTCAGAACAGTAATATGGCTTCTCGCCTGTGTGAATGCGGTTGTGGATCTGAAGACTATGCTTGTGACTGAATCGTTTTCCACATTCAGGACAACAATATGGCTTCTCTCCTGTGTGAATTCTTCTGTGGCTCTCCAAGTAGTCTGCTCGTGAAAACAGTTTACCACATTCAGAACAGCAATATGGCTTCTCCCCTGTGTGAATTCTTGTGTGCCTCTTAAGGTGGCCTCTTTGTGAAAACTGCTTGCCACAGTAGGAACAGCAGTGAGGTTTGCCTCCTGTAAATAAAAGGGGGGGGAAAAAAGATTATTTTCAATCAACTATTTTAGTATTGACATTAAGTCACAATGTTAAATAAATGCTGGATGAAATTAGAAACAATCTTTGATTAGAATAAGCAATTGTAAAACATGAGTTTTACTTCTGTGTTACAACATGAGCACAACTAATGTAAAACAGAAGCTGAAACAGTAGACGTGATAAACACAACTGAAAGATTACTGGACAAATTTTGTTAACTACATTACAGAACTGTATTGTCATCATACTCTCAAAATATTTAAAATGAGATAATTTTGGATTAATAGAAGAAAAAAGTGATAATCTTTAGCAGTTAGAGTACTGAAGAGTTTAATTGATAAATGTCTCTTTAATAGTCAGAATTTCCTGCAACATTTTTTCAGTTAAACTAATAAGTTAATGGACTGTGAAATGTGTATGAATACTAGTTGTTTAAATCACATTAACAAAGTGACATATTAGTGCAGAGGCCTACAAGTGGAACATCGATACAGGAGAAAACAAAAAAAAAAATTAGAAGATGAGAAAGTCTGGAATCAGAGCAGTTATTTGTGTGTTCCCTAGATGGGGAGTGCTAGGTGAAACCAGGACTGGTCACGTTTCTGACACAACAGTGTGGACTCTATGGTCTAAGGATGAGCCAAGAAAATGAGGACACAAACATACACATACAAAGAGTTAGGAAAAGGTGGTGCAAAGTGTTTCAGTGCTTTATTTTAAACCCAACAAGGTGCAAAAATAGTGCAGTGTTATTTCTTTAACAAACAAATAACTAATCCATGGAAGAAAGATGTTGAAACAGTAAACATGTAATAAACACAATGGAAACATTAGTGGACACAGATCACTGAGGAGGTTAATAAACTCCATAAATCCTCCATTAAAACTAGGTTAAAAATCATGGCAGAGAAACCATTTTGTAAAAACTCATTAGCCCTGATGTATCTTAAAAATTGATACCTCCTCTGCTTACCCAAGATGGGATCCTGCAGCCAGCAGAGACCACCAAGTGACAGGTACAGCCAGTCTTTAAAATCCAGGTTTGGGTCCCCGATGCTATCACAGGCTCCCAGTGGAGATTCTGCATGGAGTCTTGCTCCACCGATTTCTGCTGCCACTCCTTGGCTTTAACAAGGCAGCCCTCTTGAGCAAAACAGCAGCAAGGTGATTCTTCAGATTGAATGAAGCCAATATTTAGACAACATGGTAGGCAGAGGCACTGTTTATTAATGTGCCAAAAATTGATGCCATCCTGAATTGTCCTGGTCTGAAGAACAAGAAGCAGATTCAGCTTTCTTAGGATTTCTTCAGCACCCTTGTTGGATCTTAATACGATGACTTGAAACAAGTCCTTACATCAGCATCTGTATAGATAACTCCCCACTTTCTCTTCTTTTATCTTACAGGCTGATGCTTCGGATACAGGTCTTGGTGCCGGTGCCACCAAAGCAGTGACTGTGTTGAACACCCCATCATGTTCCTGAGCCATAAACTACTAGATAAGGAAAACCAGGTATGTGGCGGTGCAAAGGGAAGCCTTGGTGATTAAATGGGCTATTAACAGTTTGTGTTACTATCTCCCAAGACACGAGTTCACTCTGGTAATGGACCATGCTCCCCTACAGTGAATGGCACTTCCCAAGGAGTTGAAGCCTTACATGACCAGGTAGTTCTTGGATCTGCAACCTTTACAGTTCAAAGTCCATTATTAAGGTTCTCTTCATGCCAATGCTCTATTCTTGTTTCACGACCTCAAGGATTGGAATGCCCCTACCCAATGGGGCTTTGGGTCCTGTCACACACGTATGCATAGGAGACAGTTTAAGGGCTCAGATATTGGTAATTTCATGCTGGAAAGCAAAAGGGGACTGTTAACTAATGCTTTTTCTCCTCCTCCTCAGACCGGACGACGATTGATGATGACATCTAGAATCACTTCCGGTGTCCGCCTGCCTGGACTCACTTCTACCTCACAGAAGCCTTTAAGAACGGAAGTTCTGCCATCTTAAGACAGTCTATTTAACTCGTGTCGTGATTCCTACCCCACCCCCTTTTTCAACATGCTACTATCTGCATTTTTACTTATAATATATGGGGTTTGTCTTTGGCTGCCTCAAAGATCTGTAATCTCTTTCACCTCTTTGTTACAATAATATAATTTTCCTAGTTCTGAACCGCAATCTGATTGTTTAGGTGGTTACCTAACAGGTAACACTTGTGGTTGGCTGGCCAGATCCATTTTACAGTATCTATGATCTTCTCGCAACTGAGAGGACATGGCAGATGTTTGCTGACCATCTGACCAACCACAAGCATTACCTGTTAGGTAACCACCTAAACAATCAGATTGCGATTTAGACCCAAGAATGTAATACTCAGATCTTCACCCTGTCAAATAAGCAAACCAGCCGCTGTGGCACAACATCGAAGGGATATGCCTCAGGCACTGACTTCTGAGCTTCAATCCCTGTAAGGGGATATAGAGAGAGAGAGAGAGAGAGAGAGAGAGAGAGAGAGAGAGAGGCCACATTATTAGATACACCTTGCCGGGTTGGACCCCCTTTTTCTGTCGGAACTGCCATCATTTTTCGTGGCGTAGATTCAGCAAGATAGTGAAACATTTCTCAGGGATGTTGGTCCCTATTGACAGCATAGCATCACGCAGTTGCTGCACATCCATGATGTGAATCTCCCATTCCATCACATCCCAAAAGCGCTCTATTGGACTGAGATCTGGTGACGGTGGAAACCATTGAACTCATACAGTAAACACCTTATCCTGTTAAAAAAAAAAAAACAGATTGAGATGATGTGAGCTTTGGGACATGGCACATTTTCCAGCTGGAAGTAACCATCAGAAGATGGGTATACTGCTGTCATAAAGGTATGGACATGGTCACCAACAATACTGACGTAGGCTGTGACATTTAAAATGATGCTCAGTTGGTACTAAGGGGGACAAAGTGTGCCAAGAAAATATGCTCCAGACCATTGTACCACCACCAGCCTGAACCATTAAAATACAAGGCGGGATGGGTCCATGCTTTCATGTTGTTGTTGGCAAATTCTGACTATCATCTGAATGTTGAAGCAGAAATCTAGACTTATCAGACCAGGCAAATATTTCCAGTCCTCTGTTGTCCGATTTTAATGAGCCCATGTGAATTAAATGTCTCAGTTGCCTGTCTGTAGCTGACAGGAGAGGCACCCAGTGTGGTCTCTTGCTGTTGTTGCCCATCTGCTTCAAGGTTCGATGTGTTGTACATTCAGAGATGCTCTTCTGCATAACTCGATTGTAACAAGTGGTTATTTGAGTTACTGTTGCCTTCCTATCAGCTCAACAAGGCATTTTCACCCAGATAACTGCTGCTCACAGGATAATTTTCCCATTCCATGTAAACCCTAGAGATGGTTGCGTGTGGAAATCCAAGCAGATCAGCAGTTTCTGAAATACTCAGACCAACATGTATGGCAGAAACAACCATTCCATGTTCAAAGTCACTTAAATCACATTTCCTTCCCATTCCGATGCTCAGTTTGAACTTCAGCAAGTCATCGTCAAAATGTCTACACACCTAACTGCATTTAATTGACTGATTAGATATTAGCGTTAACAAGCAGTTAAACAGGTGTACCTAATAAATTGGCATGTAATCATTTTAAATCAAAAGCAGCTTATTTAATTCAAAGCCATTTTCCACCAGCATGCACAAAGTACAGTACATTAAGTTCATAATACCAATGCACACATGATAAAAGGCAAAATATGTACTACAATGAAGTCATAATGAAAAAGAACAAAGTACAATATTTTTCCTAAAACTACTGCCAAGTTGTTTTTTTTTTTTGTTCAGAAGATGGTAGAAAGAACCGAGGGCACTGTGCTTGAGTGAGAAAAGGGAATTAGTAACTTTTACCGTTTCATGTCAGTAGGCATTCATCAAATTCATTTATGATGTGGCAGATCTAATTGCAGATTTCATTCCCAAATTTTAAAATTCTAGCTGAAAAACTTACAGAAATTATTCATACATATCCAATAAAAATGTACCAAACCCTGTTTCATAATTTATGGATTGGCACCAAAACTGGGAATAACAGCATCATCAATTAAGATGGGACCCAATTAAAAGATGTGCGAGACAAAAATCTGCAAAGCCAATGGACCCCTAAGACTGAACTTGACCACCACCAACCTAACGCATCTGGTTTCTTTTCAATTTTATCACTGCCTTCCAGCAGAATGTACCAGATGCATCTGTATACATCAAAAATAGACTGGATTCAAGATTGTTAGCTAAAAATGCATATTCAACAGAGAAAACCAGTTTCAGGAGGTCTGCACCAGGGATCTTACCTTTAGATCTGGTTATGGATGTGTTGAGTCATAGGATAAAAGATCCACCCCCAGTGCTGATGGCTTTGTGTTGTGTAGCACCAGAAAAGATGAAGTGTAGAGGAAGTTGGAAGAATGGAGAAAAGTTTTGGAAGATAGAGCTCTGAAGATAATTAAAATAAAGAATATATGAGGTTTAATGGCGGCATGGTGGCGCAGTGGTAGCCCTGCTGCCTCGCAGTTAGGAGACCCTGGTTCGCTTCCCGGGTCCTCCCTGTGTGGAGTTTGCATGTTCTCTCTGTGTCTGCGTGGGTTTCCTCCAGGTACTCCGATTTCCTCTCACAGTCCAAAGACTTGCAGGTTAGGTGCATTGGCGATTCTAAATTGCCCCTAGTGTGCGCTTGGGGGGTGTGTGTGCACACCCTGCAGTGGGCTGGCACCCTGCCTGGGGTTTGTTTCCTGCCTTGTGCCCGGTGGTGTTGGCTGGGATTGGCTCCAGCAGATCCCTGTGACCCTGTAGTTAGGATATAGCGGGTTGGATAATGAATGGATGGAGGAGGTTTAATGATAATCAATTTAGGATACACGGAGTGCTATTGATACATTTAAATATCTAGGGTCAGTGGTAGCCCAAGATGGAGAGTAAGTTGCATAGATAACCAAAGAATGCAGTGTGGATGGAACAACTGGAAGAAGGTATCAGGAGTATTGTACCATCAACGGGGTAAAGTTAAAGGTCAGGTTTTTAAGACAGTAATAAAACCACCATTGGTGTATGGAGCAAAAACATGAGCAGTGAAAGGAGTGCAGGAGAAGTTGGATGTAGAAGAAATGAGAATGTTGAGATGGAAGTGTGGAGTTACAAAGCAGGACAGAAGAAATGAGACTATCAGAGGTACAACAAAAGTGGGAGAGAAATCTAAGAAAAGTACTGGAAAGTAGGTTTAAGTTCTATAGATATGTGATGATGGAGAGACAATATGTAGATCAAAGAGTGATGGGGATGGAAGTGCAAGGAAAGAGAAAGTGAAATAGGCCAAAGTGGGAGGTGGATGGATCAAGTTAAAGAAGATCTAAAGGAAAAGGGTCTGAACAGGGAGGAGGTGCAAGACCGTGCTGTATGGAGGTTGATCAAACATACCGACCCCTACAAGTAAGGGGGAAAAGAGTAAGAAGAAGATTACAATTACATCTAAAATGTGTGATTTGGACACCAAAATACTGACTGTCCAGGTTATCTGCCTAGGGAGATGAGTCACATCATCCCAATTAATGTTTCACTTTGTCACAAATGCTCTAACGAGGAATTCTTCTGGCCCTATAACAACAGGCACTATTAATATGTACCGACTTCAAACATAAGACTTTGGAAGGAGGAATGATAAACTTCCTTCAGTGTGGAGAGAAAAAGTTGGACCTGCTGTATTCGGATGTTGAATATGCCTTTATATGTAAATTTTCGCACTTATGGGGCAGATGTAACCACACTGTAGAGTGTAAATTTGCAATAGTAAATTTCACCAGAAGTACACACAAAGTTAAGGGCCAGGGAGACAAAGAGCTTTACCTTTGTGATGTGTAGAGGAGCCTTGGGGCCGTGTGGACATTTCAGAGAAGGTCTTACCTCAGGCGAGTGGGCGGCAAACATTTCGGGGATATATCCAGGGAAAAGCACTTGTGACTTAAATCATACCACATTATAGTCAAATAAACAGGAACAAGACCCCAAACTGTGGTAGTGCAATACGTAAAATAGAATTTACAGTAAAATACTGTATTTTGCAAAAATTAATCAAATGGCATGTCACTTTCAGTAATTGTTCCACTGACACACAAAAAATGTATTTAGCTCCTGTCTAGAAGAGTTTTTCTTCTTTACGTCTGTATATAGATGGTGACAAAAAAATCCAGTGACGGGCTATGGAGGAGCTTCAGTCTATATTCCAATATTTCAAATTAACATTAAGAAAAATAACATTAGACACCCTACCTTTTATCATTGCAGACCAGTTTAAATGCCTAGGGGTAAATATCACAAGTAAACATAAAGCTCTCTATCAACAAAATTTCACCGTCTGTATGGAAAAAAATTAAGCAAGACTTGCATAGATGGTCAACCCTTCACCTCACTTTAGCTGGAAGAATTAACGTTGTTAAGATGAATGTGCTTCCTAAGCTTCTTTTTTTATTTCAAAACATTCCAATATACAGCAATAATATTTTTAAGCAATTAGAATCAACGATAACCTCATTTATTTGGAACTCAAAACATCCATGTATCCAAAGAGTGACCCTACAAAGACCCAAGACAGAAGGTGGCATGGTTCTACCTAATTTTCAGTTTTATTACTGGGCAGCAAACATACAAGCTATAAAAACCTGGATACAAATAGATGAACATACACAGGCCTGGTCCGCAACAGAAATAAAATCCTGCAATACTTCTTTATATTCTCTGCTTTGTGCCCCAATAAATGCAAGTCATCAGCAATATACTGATAACCCAATTGTGCTTCACTCATTTAGTATATGGAACCAATGTAGAAAGCATTTTAAGATGAAGAAGCTTTTATCTGTGGTACCTCTACAAGAGAACCACATCTTTCAACCCTCGCAAACATATGCAGTTTTTAATATCTGGAAAAGATTTGGGATTAAATTGCTTAGAGATCTTTATATAGACAACATCTTTGCATCCTATGAACAATTACATTCCAAATTTAACTTTCCAGCTACACATTTCTTTCACCATCTTCAAATTAGGAACTTTGTTAAACAGAACCTGCCTGATTTTCCTCATCTTGCACCCTCGTCCATGCCAGAAAAAAATATTGCTCAATTTCAAGGAATGAGACACCATCTCAGCAATATATAAAATTATTTTACAGTCCCTGCCTTTCAAAGATCCAAGAGGACAATGGGAAAAAGATCTCACAATTAATATATCAGAAAAGGAGTGGAAAATAGCAATGCAGACTTCACTCGAGCTCCATTTGCATAAAGCATACAATTATTCAACTGAAAACTATACAATTGTGCACATCTGTCTCGCCTAAAATTGGCCAAAATGTATCCAGGGCAAGATCCAACCTGCGAATGCTGCAACGAAGTCCCAGCCACACTGCTTCACATGTTTTGGGCCTGCACCAAATTAACATCATTTTGGACCAAAATTTTTAATTACCTTTCAGACAGCCTTGGTGTGTCAATCCCTCCTAACCCATTAACTGCTGTGTTTGGTGTTCTTCCAGATGGGTTTAAAGTGGAGAAGGACAAACTGTGATTGCATTCACTACACTTTTGGCACGCCAGCCAATTTTGCTAAATTGGAAGACTCCTAAATCTCCTCTTTGAAGTTAGTGGGTAACTGATGTTTTATACTACAGTAATCCCTCCACGATTGCGGGGGTTGCATTCCAGAACCCCCCGCGATAGGTGAAAATCCGCGAAGTAGAAACCATATGTTTGTATGGTTATTTTTATATATTTTAAGCCCTTAGAAACTCTCCCACACTGTTTATAAATATTCTCCGCACAGTTATACAGTAAACCCTTGTTTATCACGGTTAATCCGCTTCAGACAGATAAATGAATTTCCACGAAGTAGGATTATTTATTTATAAATCTAATATTTTCGCAGTTAGAGCATAGAAAACCTGTTTACGACCTTCTAAATACGTTTTTTTAACATTATTAGAGCCCTCTAGACATGAAATAACACCCTTTAGTCAAAAGTTTAAACTGCGCTCCATGACAAGACAGAGATGACAGTTCTTTCTCACAATTAAAAGAATGCAAACATATCTTCCTCTTCAAAGGAGTGCGCCCGTCAGGAGCAGAGAAGGTCAGAGAGCGAGAGCGTGAGAAAAGTAAACAAGCAAAAATCAATAGGACTGTTGGGCTTTTAAGCATGGGAAGCACTGCGATAAAGCAGCCGCAATGAAGCGATCAATGTGAAGGTAGTCTTTCAGCATTTTTTGCAGGCGTGTCTGCGTCCGTATCTTCTAAGCAAACAGCCCCTCTGCTCACACCCCCTCCGTCAGAAGCAGAGAATGTCAGACAGAGAAAAGCAAACAATCAAAAATCAATAGGGGCTGTTAGAGCTTTGAAGTGTGCAAAGAACCACGGGAAGCATATCTTATATCATTGAGGAGTTTTATTTAATACGTAATACGCGCTCCGATTGGGTAGCTTCTCAGCCATCCACCAATAGCGTCCCTTGTATGAAATCAACTGAGCAAACAAACTGAGGAAGCATGTACCATAAATTAAAAGACCCATTGTTTGCGGAAATTCAAGAACCAGCAAAAAATCTGTGATATATATTTAGATATGCTTACATTTAAAATCCGCAATGGAGTGAAGCCGCGAAAGTCGAAGCGCGATATAGCAAGGGATCACTGTATTTGAAATTGGAAAATATCAAACATTCAGTTAAGAGGATCTGTACAGAATTTTTTTAAAACCTGGCAGGATCTAATCAATAATAAGCGCTTAAGGCACCGAGGAAGCAATTATCTCCGCATTCCTTTTTCTTCTCCATCCATCTCTATTGCCCTGTTAAACTAATCAATTTAAGTATGTTTACAAGCTTTAAGTTTTACCCCGTTGGCCATTCTCTCTCTCTCTCTCTCTCTCTCAGGGGTGGTGGTCGACTTGTTTTCAACCCTATTTTTTTTTTGTAAAAATTGATCTATTTGTATGGAATGATTACAATAAAATTAATTAAAAAAAAAACCACAACACACAACAACATTAAAGACTGGCAAATAACATGTTAGTATTTATCTCCAAGATAGGAGCAACATTTACTGCACTGGGATGGGTAGAAGTCGTCCACCCAGGGCATGTACTGATTTGTTTAGATTCAACACTTGCTCTTTCTAGTATTAAGTCAGTGAACTCCAAAATGTAGGCCTGATATATTACTAGACATAAAGCAACAGTTGTGGAAACTGAAGATTCTGGGCATCGCTGTTAATTTCCTATTCATGTACGCATTCTGGGAAATCGCGTAGCTGATAACTTGACTAAGCAGTCTCTTAGTAATAAAAAGTATACATGTAACAGTAACACTGAATAAGGGGAAGTAAAAGCCTTAATAAAAACAGAGCTAGGATAATAAAGGACGGCATCTACAGTCATATGAAAAAGTTTGGGAACCCCTCTCAGCCTGCATGATAATTTACTTTCAACAAAAAAAACAGTGGTAGGTCTTTCATTTCCTAGGAACATCTGAGCACTGGGGTGTTTTCCGAACAAAGATTTATTTTTAGTGAAGCAGCATTTAGCTGTATGAAATTAAATCAAATGTGAAAAAGTGGCTGTGCAAAAATGTGGGTCCCCTTGTAATTTTGCTGATTTGAATGCCTGTCACTGCTCAATGCTGATTACTTGCCAACACCAAATTGGTTGGATTAGCTCATTAAGCCGTGAACTTCATAGACAGGTGTGTCCAATCATGAGTGGTAAAGGTATTTTTAAGGTGGTCAATTGCAAGTTGTGCTTCCCTTTGACTCTCCTCTGAAGAATGACAGCATGGGATCCTCAAAGCAACTCTCCAAAGATCTGAAAAAGATTGTTCAGTAACATGGTTTAGGAGAAGGCTACAAAAAGCTATCTCAGAGGTTTAAACTGTCAGTTTCAACTGTAAGAAATGGAATCAGGAAATGGAAGGCCACAGGCACAATTGCTGTTAAACCCAGCAGGTCTGGCAGGCCAAGAAAAATACAGGAGCAGCATATGTGCAGGATTGTGAGAATAGTTACAGACAACCCACAGATCACCTCCAAAGACCTGCAAGAACATCTTGCTGCAGATGGTGTATCTGTACATCGTTCTACAATTCAGTACAATTTGCACAAAGAACATCTGTATGGCAGGGTGATGAGTAAGAAGCCCTTTCTGCACTCACACCACAAACGCTCATATAGACAAGCCAGATTCATTTTGGAACAAAGTGCTTTGGTCTGATGAGACAAAAATTTAGTTATTTGGTCATAATAAAAAGAGCTTTGCATGGCGGAAGAACACCACTGCATTCCAAGAAAAACACCTGATAGCTATTGTCAAATTTGGTGGAGGTTCCATCATGCTGTGGGGCTGTGTGGCTAATTCAGGGACTGGGGCCCTTGTTAAAGTTGAGGGTCGGATGAATTCAACCCAATATCAACAAATTCTTCAGGATAATGTTCAAGCATCAGTCACAAAGTTGAAGTTACACAGGGGTTAAATATTCCAACAAGACAATGAACCAAAACAGTTCAAAATCTACAAAGGCATTCATGCAGAGGGAGAAGTACAATGTTCTGGAATGGTTGTCACAGTCCCCTGACTTGAATATCATCGAAAATCTACGGGATGATTTGAAGCAGGCTCTCCATGCTCGGCTACCATTAAATTTAACTGAACTGGAGAGATTTTGTATGGAAAAATGGTCAAAAATACCTCCATCCAGAATCCAGACACTCAAAGGCTATAGGAAACTAGAGGCTGTTATATTTGCAAAAGGAGGCTCAACTAAGTATTGATGTAATATCTCTGTTGGGGTACCCAAATTTATGCACCGGTCCAATTTTGTTAGGATGCATATTTCATAGTTTCTGTTAATCCAATAAACTTAATTTCACTGTTGAAATACTACTGTTTCCATAAGGCATGTCGTATATTAAAAGAAAATTGCTACTTTGAAAGCTCAGCCAATGATAAACGAAAATCCAAAGAATTAAGAGGGGTTCACAAACTTTTTTATATGACTGTATATGAGAAAGAGCAAAGGAGAAGGTAGAAATAGGAGGTAGTCATAATCACATGTTTACATCTTGGGCACACAGAGTTAAACTTTTCACTGTATAGAATTAAAGAAAAACACACACACACACACACACGACACAGGGATATGCCTGCATATGACTGCAAAGTGAATCGTAGAGCGTAAGACAACAAGGGCAACCATTAAGGAGGATATCAGGGAGGCTAAAAGACAGTTGGAGAGGAATATAGCAGATAAGGCGAAAGGAGATCCCCAAGACATTTTTTCAGTATTTCAGTAGTAAAAGGACAGTCAAAAAGGAGGTCAAGTGCATCAGAAATAGTAATGGGGAATTAAAAAGATACAATGAAATAGTGGATGCCCTAAACTTACATTTTTCTGAAATCTTCACAAGGGGTGCAGTGGATAACCTCCCAGAGGTAAACAGGACTACTAAGGAGGTACTGAGGGATTTGGAAATTAGAGGGAGATGTGCTGTTCTGATTAAATAGGTTGAAATCAAACAAATCACCAGGACCAGATAATATTTACCCTCGAGTTCTTAAGAAGGCTAGGGAGTACATACTGTATCTAAACCCTCGACATTTTTAGGAAGTCACTGCACACTGGAGGGATTCCGAAAGACTGGAAAATGGCAAATATCCCATTATATAAAAGGGTGACAGGGCAGATCCAAGCAACTATAGGCCAGTAAGCTTAACATGCATCACAGGAAAATTAATGGAAGGAATTAAAGATAAGATTGAGCAACTCCTGGCAAGGACAGGAGTTATTCTGAACAGTCAGTATGGGTCAGAAGAGGGAGGTCGTGTTTTACTAACATGCTGGAATTCTATGAGGAGGCAACAAAGGGATACAATCAAAGTGGAGAATGTGATATTTATCTGGACTTTCAGAAAGCATTTGATAAGGTGCCACATGAATAAATATATATATATATATATATATATATATATATATATATAATATATATATATATATATATAAAAATAAATAAAATGATTTAGATAGGAATATAAGTAACAAGCTGGTTAAGTTTGCAGATGATACCAAGACAGGTGGATTAGCAGATAATTTTGAATCCATTATATCATTACAGAAAGACTTGGATAGCATACAGCCTTGGGTAGATGAAATTTAATATCAGTAAATGTAAAGTATTACACACAGGAAGTAAACTTGTTAGGTTTGAATACACAATGGACGGCTGGAAAATTGAGAGTACACCTTATGAGAAGGATTTAGGAGTCAGTGGACGCTAAGCTATCGACTTCCCGACAGTGTTCAGAAGCCATTAAGGCAGCTAACAGAATGTCAGGTTATATTGCACCTTGGTGTGTGGAGTACAAGTCACAGGAGGTTCTGCTCAACCTTTATAATGCACTGGTGAGGCCTCATCTGGAGTCCTGTGTGCAGTTTGGGTCTCCAGGCTACAAAAAGGACATCATAGAGCTAGAAAAAGGTTCAGAGAAGAGCAACTAGGCTGATTGAGGGCTACAGGGGTTGAATTATGAGGAAAGATTAAAAGAGCTGAGCCTTTACAGAAAATCAAGAGGTGACATCATTGAAGTGTTTAAAATTATGAAGGGAATTAGTCCGGTGAATTGAGACTGTTATTTTAAAATGAGTTCATCAAGAACACGGGGACACAGTTGGAAACTTAAGGGTAAATTTCACACAAACATTGCTTTTCCTGAAACATACATTACTGCAGTGCACTACATAAAAAAGGGGCAAAGAACACATCTGTTTGAAACAATGAAATCTATGAGATAGGAGATTACAATGGAAAGTATACTAGGACAGTGTTGGCAATTTAGTGCCTCAAAATGCTTATATTTGATATTATGGGACTTTGTTTTCCAGAATGCTTGAGGGGATAGGTTAAAGAACTGGGTGGATATTTTCTCATGTACCCAGTAGGCCAGTTGACATGTGCACAGTTTTTGTAACAGAAGAGCAAAACCTGATACTGAAGGACATGAATGTAGGAGAAATTAAACTTATTTGGGTGTTTTAAGCCAATGAACCAAATCAGAACAAATGCAAGCTACTGAACCAATAAGAGTAAGCAATAATTCAGCACTGCCACGCAAACTATGTTATTCATACAAATGACTCTCTGTCCATGTTCTGTAACAGCCTCTACTCAGGTCCCATCCCTTTGCCAACAGCTATATTAGTGTGCTCCCTCTTCATGAGGAGGAATTAAACTCTCAATGAACAAACTTCCTCCTGTCTGCTTTGTGGCTCAAGGAGGTCCTAATTTACCACAAAAATTTCTTAATTTAATATACTTCCAATTTATTTCTTCCACAATGGTGACCTTCCAGGCTCGTCTGAAGTGACCACTACCACTCCAGGGGCCTCATGCATAACTCGCACTAAAACTTGGCATATGGACAAAACTGGAAGCGTGCGTATGCACAAAAAAATTCAGGTGCACTTCCACTCCATAAATCCTAGTCAGCGTGGAATGTAACACACGTGCACACACCTACCGCCCAACCCAGACACCTCCCAGAAGTCTGCATATTAAAATATCACCTTCCATTAAGTGTTTGCTTAAAAGAATGGCAAAAGCACGTGGGGGAAAAAAAAAAAAAAAGGTATCTCAGCAAATGCAAAGTGAAAGCAAGGAAAAATGCACTATTTTGTTGGCTTACGCAGTGGTATAAGCAACAAAGGCGTGGTGGACACAGTCAAAAGTTCAAGATCATAAAGTCACACAGTGCTGAAATAAAAAAAGTGGTCAGATATTAAAGTCGACATGAAAAGGCAAGTTGCAGTCCACCGTCTGTTTACTCCGTTTCAGACAATATTACAAAAGCTGACCCCCGTGCCTAGGACATGGTGATGGTGCTGCTTTGCATAGCACATCTTCAGGCTCTGGCTGCACACACTCCTCTGCCTCGGAAACCACTGGCTGACCATCTGGCTATATGCAGACGGACACTGTTCCGAGTCACAACATGCAATAGTGGATGCTGGAAGAGATGTGGATAATATCTTAAAGCATATATGGGCTGTATTATGCGATGTTGAGTAAAAATTAAATGAACTGCTAAAAACAAAAATGCTGCACTGGATTACCAGTTTTTATATTCTGCTAATTACATTCAAATGAAGTTGTCATGCTGTTTGATTTGGCTGATCATACAGTGGGTCGGGTTCATCATGCTCGCACCTGAAGAGATGCGGCAAGTCATGGGTGCCATATTATTCAGCACACTACATCGCAACACACATTCTGTCCATGACAGTGCAGCACATTAGAATGGAAATGCATACTATTTACATAAGTAAATTACTTCTTTGAAGGCACCTTTATAGTGCAGGATCGGCACAGAGTGCTACAACAGATCAATTCTATGCTATTTATCCTTAAAAGGACTGCTTGCCTCCTAGTTGGAAAAAAGTACCTGTGATTTTGTTGAGCTGACATTTTTATAGGCTCTCCAGCTATATGCCTGCCTAATATTTTGGCAAATCATCCCTGGCTAATGTAACTTGCCTAGCCCCATTGCAATAGCAATGTGCATGCAGTTGACTGCTCCAATTACATTTGAAAAGCTAGACGTTGCTGCTGCAAAACAGAGCAGACACTTGCATACACGGGGTTGGAGGCTGCCGTGAAAATGTGCATGGCTTTACCTCTAGTTTCTAATATATTTCTGTGCATATGTAGCATTTATACACGAGGGCACAGAGATGCTTAAAAACGTTTCCACGTTCAAATCGCGATGTACAGTATAAAACCTACACTTGGCATAAGGCCACGCACTTTTCCACGGTACCTCACTCCCCGTCATACGCAATTTCTCCGCTTGGTTTTGCAGACTGGCGGCACCCAGCGTCAAAGCAGTGCTACTGTTCCTGTGTGGTTACCCTTTCTTAAATCCACATCGGTGGCTTTATCAAATACACTGAAATTAACCGCATATCCTTCATAAATTTAAGGCACCTGATGGTGATCAACCTGTAACGATATAATGGTGCACAGAATGGCCAAACAATTCCACTGGCATGGCTGCTTTAGCGTTGCTAGAGGACCTTGCAAATGGAAGGATTAGAAGAGAACATGTATTCCGAGATCATACTGATTTCTTGGCACATGATGATGACTGGCTTCTAAGTCGGTTTAGATTTCCAAGAGCGATCCTCTTGGAGCTGTGTGCTGCACTGGTGCCGGCTTTACAAAGGGAGACTTTGAGGACTTGTGCTCTACCTGCTCCTTTGCAAGTTTTGTCCACTCTCAAGTTTTTAGCTACAGCAGCTTTTCAGCGTGAACTGGCTGACCAATCCGGTATTTCTCAGTCATCACCGAGTCGTGCCATGCCAGCTGTATGGGATGGCATTATCCGCATGTCAAGCGGATATACAAGATTTCCGTACACTATGGTTGAACAGGCAAACATCAAAGCACAATTTGCAGCAATGTTCGGTTTTCCCCAATGTAATCGGAGCGGTTGACTGCACACACATTGCTATAAAGGCACCGTCACAGAATGAAGGTTTATGTGAATAGAAAGCATTTTCACTCTATTAATGTGCAAAATCATCAGTGATGCGAAAATGCGCCTCACTAATGTTGTTGCGAGATGGCCTGGCTCAACTCATGATTCATTCATCCTGAGACATAGTAGTGTGGGGAACAAACTTGAAAATGGTGCTGTGCGTGATGGCTGGCTTCTCGGTAAGATAAGACATTACCTTTTCGGTTACAGTTGTACATTATCTGTACGATGTAACCATATAACACAATTACTCAAATGACAGTGGGTACCCACTGAAGATGTGGCTCCTCAACCCTCTCGCCAACCCACTGACTGAACAAGAGACATTATACTGACCTCCACTCTCGGGCTCGGGTGGTGGTAGAACGTACTATAGGGCAGCTTAAGGGCCATTGGTGCTGCCTGGATAAGACTGGTGAGGTGCAGCTCTATAGTCCACAGAAAGTGCGTCGCATCGTTCAAGCATGTAGCATTCTACATAATATGGCACTCATTCGTAACTTGCCCGTACCTGAAGAGATGCGGTATGATGAACCTGACCCTGGACCACCAAATGATCAGCCACACCGATGAATGTCGAATGAATATAAATTAACAGAATGTAAAAACCAGGTAAGTAGATGCATCATTTATTTTTTCACAAATTCAGTTAATGTCACAAAATACGGTCTTGATATTTCTTAGTTCATTGGCTACATCCCGTTGTGCATTGGCCACATCTCTCACCGCATCCACCAATGCATTTTGAAATTCTAGAACTGCACCAGTCAGCACACGGCCAGATTGCCCACCAGTTTCGAGGAAGGGGTATGTGAGCAGCCAGCATCCGAATATGTGGTCGGTACAGAAGAAGCACCATCAATCGCCCGGAACCACGTCCTCAGCTTTGGGGTCAGCTTTTGTACGATTGTCTAGAAGTAAACAAACAGTAATTAATACCCGATTGTCTTATTACTCATGCAAATTATTTACACAAGTATGGATCATGGTAATCAAAAAAGAAATAAAAACTCACCGGCACCTGCGGTGATGTCAGAATCTCCCTCCCCCGCCGGAAAAATGCTGGCAATGAGTGTGTCGTCAATAATTGCTGCAACTCGCTGCTCAAATGGCGTAAGCTCCAGCAGTTCAGTACCTCCATCAGTGCAGCCAACATGCAGACGATGAGCTGCCACTCTCCTTATCACGGCAACTTTGATGTCTGACCACTTCTTTTTTAAATTTGGTCACAGTACGATTTTCTGCTCCAGCACTCGACTGTGTCTGCCACACTATGCCACTCCATCAATTTCCTTTTGTTGCTAATGCCACTTCCTAAGTTACTAAATAAAACATTTTTCCTGGCTTCTATTTCAGCTAGCAGGACCTCCATTTCACATTTGCTTAAGTCGACCCCCCATGGGCTTTTGCCATTATCTTTCTGAAGCGCTGAAGGCAAGGGGCTATTTATATTGATTTGCATATTCAAAGAGGTGGAATTCTGAGAGGAGTTGGTGTGGGGCAGCAGGCGCATGCACGTGTGTGAATTTTCGCGCTGACCCGGATTTATGTAGCGGAAGAATGCGTAAGTTGGCGAACGCACAGATACCTTCATCTGGATTTTTCGGTGCATAAGCACATTTCGGCTTTTGTGCTTATGTCATGTTATAGTGCGAATTCTATGCACGAGGCCCCAGGACATCAGAGGATATGATCACTAACGCTTGTGACTCTCTTATCTTAAAGGGGGACTAACCACACCCCTTAAAATTGGGGATAAAAGCAAGATGGTCCAAAAACAGGCAGATTCATTCAGAAGAATGAACTGCTTTACGGAGCTACAGTCCGCTACAAGACTGCTATCCATGGGCCTAATGCAGAATGCTGTGCATAGAATTCACACTAAAACATGGCATATAAACAAAAGCAGAAATGTGGCAAAAGCACAGGGGAAAAAAAAGAATTTCAGCCAATACCAAGTGGAGGCAAGAAAAAATGTATTTGTTGGTTTAAACAGTGGTATAAATAACAAGAGGTAGAGAAACTCGAAAGCTCAAAAGTTCAAGTCGCACAGTGCCCAAAATAAATAATGTTTTCACAACGGCTTTGATACCCGACAAGGCGAGTTGTAGCCCACTGTCTGAATGTCATATGGAAGCTTATTAGGGTACAGAGGAGAGAGAGAGAGAGAAAAAAAACCACCACACACACCACCACACAAGGACCGAGGTTGTGGGAGGAAAGCTCAAAATGACAACTTTAATCTCCAAATTTCCACTTTAATCACGTAGTTTATTTTGTTATTAAAGTAGATCGAACCTTAAATTGTTTCATTTACTAGTTTCTCAAATCCTATCGCAACTAAAGTAGCCCGTTAAATGCTTTGTTTTGTATGCGATCTTCTATGTGCTGTGTGTGTGTGTGTGAGAATCAGTGTGCTTCTTAAATGGGCTTTCTCTTATGCCGACAGGACACAGAATCCATTACATTCATATTACAGCTCTGAATAATTTAAATACTATGAAGTATACTTGATATCATTTTCATGATAATTGAATTAAAGCATGTTATTAAACAAGGGAACACAGTGATTGTGAAGAACTGTCCCGAGATTGTTCCTAGCTCACACAAAATGCTTGCTGCGCGACCTTCGATCAGATAACTTATTGCAGCAGTATATCATAGATATCAAGCCATCTGTAAGCGTAGAACGCAGATTCTTCAAAACTTTTAAGGAGCATTGAAATTTCTTCGTAGTACATGTTTAATTATTCTACCCATCCAGGGTCATGCCAGCCCCAGAAAGAATACAGCGTGACGCAGGAACAGTCCCTGAATGGGGAGCCAGCTTGGCACTACTGCTGTCCATTGTGTCCTCACATGTTTAATTATTAACAACTAGCAAAATACCCGCACTTCTCAGCGGAGAAGTAGTGTGTTGAAGTAATGAAAAAGAAAAGGAAACACATTCACAATCATGTTACGTTATTTTCAAAATAATGGTTGTCATTAGTGTTGCATATATATATATATATATATATATATATATATATATATATATATATATATATATATATAGCAAAATACCGCTTAGCGCAAGTACTGCATTAAAATTTTTATTAAGAAGAAAATTAAGCCTTTTTAAACTGAAGGAAAATATGCCAATAATTATTTGTTAAGGATCTCTTTGTATACCATGTTGTCAGTTCGGCCCTCCGGTTGTAACATGACCAAGCTGCGCGCTGAGCTTACTCTTGAGCATATAACTTACAGTTGGCCATGTGAACAGTAATGTCTCAAATCTCACAGCTTGGATTTCTGCTGTCATAATCGGTTTGAGTTTCATGGTTTGTTTCAATTACGACAGTATTTGCAGGATTTGTTGTGTTGAAGTGACATTTGGCATCTGTCAAGCGTTGTAAGCACACAACCGGTTTCATCGATAAAATCACATCCAGCTTTTGAGAGTTTAAACATTCATAAACATCAAAGTGCCCAATACTGAAATCGTCACCTGTGAATCTAAGATGTTTAAGAGGCATTGGCGGTTGTCAAAAAGGTGTAAAATATTTGGCCATTTCGGTACACTTGAAAGCGACAACCGAACAATTCAGCGGCAGCCATCAACTCACATGCAGAACCATAGGTGAAGGGCTTAAGCATTTCACTCTTATAGTGCTCCTGTGTAGTATAATTATCTCCTGTACTGTCATTAGTCCACACCTTGAACCTGTCCCAGTCATTCAATGCATAAGACACAATGTTCCTCCGGATATCAAGAGTGAGCCTGATATGGCCGTGCAATATGTAACAAACAGAATGGAAAAGGTAGGTGCCATCTCCGGTTATGGAAACCACTCAGTAAGTGACAGTTCTTTGATCGATAGTGATCATCTCGATAGACATGGTAATGGGGGTTGGAATGATAAAGGAAATGGGTACCTGAGCAATGTAAAGTAAGTGTAAAATACCTATACAATAACTATAATTGTAATAAACAAACAATAAAACAGGAGAAGCCGTGGATTAAACAAAAAGGCTGTAGTTATCAGTAGGGAGACGTGAATCCTGTGGCGAAGCAAGGAAGGGAATATAGAGACCGGAGCGAGGACAGTCTTATATAGGCTGGCAGCCAACAATGTGGGAGGCGTTGGGATGGGGGACCCAACGCCACCTCACACGGTGACCGAGGTGCAGGCTATGGACATATATATGTACGTAAGTAGGATTCAGTTAGCGTTGGGAACCCATGTACAAAATTTCTGATGGCCCATAAGTAACAAAGACTGTTGAAAAGTTCAATATGGCGGCCAACAGTGGCATCATACCACCGAAATAAGTACGTACATTGGTTTCGGTTAGTGCAGGGAAGCTGCCTACCAAATTTCGAGAAGATGGGGCCATAAATAAGAAAGTTCAACATGGGGGACGTTGTCGACCGTTACGTGTAGAATTTCGAAATGAAACCTGCTTAACTTTTGTAAGTAAGATGTAAGGAATAAGCCTGCCAAATTTCAGTCTTCTACCTACACGGGAAGTTGGAGAATTAGTGAGTGAGGGCTTTGATAGATAGATAGATAGATATACACATACATTCTTTGGGGTGCGAGCAACTGTTGCTGGGGGTGTCAGAATCCATCAAGGAAGAAAAATGAAAAAAAAAAATTTGTACAAAATCTTAATTTATCCATTCCTAAATAATTAAATGGGCAGGCTATTTCGTATCAGTGCAATACGCTGCTTGTTAAAATGGATGACTCCCGCTCTTACGAGCAAGTCTGCGTGGATATTATGAACTATCGTATCTGTTCCAAGTTCTATTTAAATTTTAAATAGAAGGAATTTTTATTTAGTCGACAGAAATATCTTTGGTAGGAATGCAAGTTAAATTTTTCTTCACCATAGAAATGTAAAGAGTAAATTCACCTTACATTCCAACCAAAGATATTTGTGTCGACTAAATAGAACTTGAAGATATATTTTTTCGAATGTGATCGCGCAATTCAGATCGAGTTGACACGCACTACATCAAGCCCGCGTACTATTGTGGTTTTGCCTGCGTGCCTCAATAAGTTACCCTCCCCTCGCTCTTACTTTTTTTTTACCGTTCATCTAATGAGAACACGGAGTATGGCTTTACCAAAACAATCATTGATGGTGAATAAAGTATCTATTATTCATAAAGCTTCAATTGGTGATCTGTCTTTCTGCGTTAACCGCATATTTTTTCCATACGTCTCAAACCAAGGGGATGCGAGGGTAAAATGAATCGGGAAGCGCTGAGAGATACATGTTTTACTGTGAAATAATGCAAAGAGAATGCAACACGTGTTTCACCCTAATTTTGGCATCATCAGGCGTAAACACTCAGTGCACCCCCTTCTCAGGAATCGAACCTCAGACGTCGGCGCTAGAGGCGAAGCCTCTTCCATTGCACCACGCCATGTGGTTTGTCTATTTGAGAGTATGTAGATCGGGGTATATTATACATATCTATATCTCTGCGCTTCGCAGCGGAGAAGTAGTGTGTTAAAGAAGTTATGAAAAAGAAAAGGGAACATTTTAAAAATAACGTAACATGACTGTCAATATACAGTATTTGTTTTGTGAGTGTTACTGAGTGTTGCGGTCATCAAGGATTTGATTATCATTATTTCTTTCAATCAGGTTCGTATTTGTAGGATGTGTTGTGTTCAAGTTACATTCCATGTTCGTCAATCGTTGTAAAGATAACAGGTTTCATTCATCGATTCATTTCTTACGTCTCAGATAAAGAGAAAGACGAGCGGTTTATTGATGCTGTGACACACTGCATGGACAGGTTTTTTTTATAAAAAAACACCGTCTTCCTTTAGCGGGACATTGACTTTTTCCACCGTGTGCTTGGTTTCCGCAGTAGCTGCACTTATGACTATGCTTGTATGTGTCACACGTTTCATATTTTTTGCTACCTTCTCAATTGGGTAATTCAGTTTTTGTTCAGCACTCTTTGGAACTGTTGCTTTTTGTCTGTGCACGGTGTCAGTTCACGTGAGCCGCTCTGTGTACATGCATCGAAGGTTCCCAGCTGTGCTGGCGCCATCTCGTGCGATGTCCATGGCTGTATTTAATGTTAGCCAAGACACAGCACTTAAAAGTTTCTCTCGCAGTTTCGCCAAGTTTGTGGCAAACACCACCCTGACCATCTCATCTTCGTCTGCATAAGCACAGTCCTCCACCCGTGAATATTTACCAGCAGTGTTTCTATTGGATTGCCGCTGACGGACGGCCTTATATTACATGGGAGGCGTAACTCTGCCTCCCACGGCCATCGAGCAGAAGTCTATTATAGTATATGGATGAAAAAAATAGGTTCCAGTTATGACCATTACACGTAGAATTTCGAAATGAAACCTGCCCAACTTTTGCAAGTAAGCTGTAAGGAATGAGCCTGCCAAATTTCAGCCTTCTACCTACACGGGAAGTTGGAGAATTAGTGATGAGTGAGTGAGTCAGTGAGGGCTTTGCCTTTTATTAGTATAGATAATTTAAATGATGAAATCTGTATAATATAATAAACATACTTTGCTGCATTTCATCTTAAAAATGATATCAAAGCTCCATGAAGATAGCGCTTGGAAATCTAAATCAACCAGGGTAGATGCTGTATCGACACAGCCTGCCGTAGAGATGTGATTCCACACTCTGATACAGTGTGATAAATACTCCAAGTGGTGCAGTGAGAGTTTTTACATGCTTACGCCTAGTTTTTAATACGTCGCGATGTGACCGTTTATACATGAGGCCCCAGATCCTATCACTGTGAAGCCATTGGCTAAAACTTATTAACCCTTGTGTGATCATGTGCCCATTATTTTCAGCTTTTCATTTCAAGTAAACAGGGTGGCCCGATTGGCATCCCAACATCACTTTTGAGTTCTGTCATTCCCTTCATTGACAACACTCAAAGTCACTCAACTTGACTCTCATGATCATGAATTCCCCATACTCACCAGAAGCATTCCCATTGAACAGCAGCACTTGAAAATGACTCTTTAGAAAGGTCAACAAAACTCAAGAAACTCTCCTAAAAAAAATTACCACTACTACAACCACCACGGCCCAAACTGATGAACGGTTTACTTTTACATAATGAACTTAACTATGCTCACACACATTTACAACTATTGTATAATTCATTATTAGTAAACCATAACATTTAACCCAATGCAGAAACATTCACAGAATTTTAGTATTTGTTCAAATTTAAACATACAGTAAAAGAAAACCAAAATTAACCTCAATGGTTAACAAAAATATCATTGCTATCTTCCTTATACTGGAAGTAAAGATGAGGCCAACTGGCAATAGAGGAGAATAAAAAAAAATCCTCCAACCAAACTTTAAGAAAAAACCTTGGTGGGGGTCATGACTGACAACCACCACCACCACGGTTCTGCATGACCCTCTGCCTAGCACCTCTGCCATTCTTCAGGATTATAAATGCACACTGGACAGTCTAGACTACAGATTGAATCCTTTCATTGTTGAATTCCCAGCTATTGTTCGTGCCTTGCGCCCTCCGCTGGCTAGGACTAGCTCCAGCAGACCCCCCCGATTACTGTGTTAGGATGTAGCGGGATGGAAAGATGACTGACTGATTCCCAGCTATAGAAATCTGTTACTTTAATAAACACAAACAAGCTCCTATAGAGCAGATATCAGGGCTACAAAGTCGGTAAGTTTCTTACAAAAGTGCTTGTTTTTCCACCATAAAATAAACTTTTACTTTTTTTTTTTTAAATGAAACTTAAAAAATACGATTCAATTTTCAGGCCCATACCGCCTACCCCAAAACTTGCATATGTTCACGACACTTACCTTTTCCAGAATAATTTGAAGGTAATGGTTGATCTTCCAGAGTTCTAACAGATGAAGTTACCTTAGTCCTCTTTTTGTCAGGCTGTAAGGGTTCAGACTTCACTTCATGCTCACCATTCTTCATACTCTTCCATCTTTGTGTCTTAATGCAGACAGATGCCTCCTCAGCCTCTCTTTTAATGCCTACTGACGCCAGTTCATAATCCTCATCCTTAATGCTCCAAGTTTCCTCTTTAGGATGGACAGAAGCCGCGTCACAGTCCTCCTTCTTAATACTCACAACCATTTTCTTCATGGTTATGTCAGCTTCATGTGTCTCCTCTTTCACAATCACCTTCATGTTACAGTAAATGGTAGCCACCTCTTCCCTGGGAGTTAAAATAATAATAATTTAAACATTGCATCATTTAGCTCTAAAAATATATTTTTTTCCTTTTATAGCACCCGGTTAAGGTTCATGTCAAGCCATACAGTTCAGAGAAATCACACTACAGCATATCTACAGTGACTCATCACATTATCAGGTGTAGAACAAAGCAGAGAAGTGTGGAATGAATGTCCAGCAGGCTTGAGGACCACCACCTAATAATCTGTAGGTCATCACTATTCAAATCATACAGTTCAACACCAAAGATTAATTCTGAAACTAGAAGCTGTAGGCGTCAGAGGTAACTTACAAAACTGGATTTCTAGTTGGTTAACCGGCAGGAGTACCTCAGGGGTCTGTCCTTGAACCCTCATTTCTTTTTCTGATTTATATTAAATGACACCAATTCTGGTACAGTTAGTAAACTTGTCAAATTTGCAGAGGACACTAAACTTGAAGGGATGGCAGACACTGAGGAGGCAGCAAAAACAAATCAAAACAGCTGAACAAGCTTCAGAACTATGCAAACACCTGGAAAATGCAGTTTAAAGTAGAAAAGTGCAAAGCGATGCACATGGGCAAAAGGAATATACTAGATGAAAATACAAGATGGGAGAACTCTGAAAAGGATTTAAGGGTTAATGTTGAAACATTTTCATTGAATAAGCAATGTGTACATATGACTAAAAAGGCAAATAAAATGTAAGTTTACATCATATAAACTGCTGAATATAAATCAAGGGATATTATGCTTAAACTATATAATGCACTAGTGAGACTTCAACTGCAGTTCTGGTTACCATAGCACAAGAAAAACATACAGTGCCTTTCATAATGTTTAGGAAAAAGACACATTATTTCCTTGATTTACCACCCCCTCCACAGTTTAAAATGAAATACCAAAATGCACAATACAATATTTTTGTATAGCCCAAAATCAGACAAGGAGTGCCACAATGGGCTTTAACAGACCCTGCCTCTTGACAGCCCCCCAGTCTTAACTCTCTAAGACAAAGAAACAACTCCCAAAAAAAAAAAAAAACCCAATAGGGAAAAAAATGGAAGTAACCTTGGGAAAGGCAGTTCAGAGACCCCTTTCCAGGTAGGTTGGGCATGCAGTGGGTGCACGCCAATCCGCACTTCAGATGTGATTCAAGTTCACATTACAGACTTACATAGGTTTCAGCCATACGTTTGATCTTCCATGTGCTCTGTGTGTGTGAATCACTATATGCTTCTTAAACGGGCTTTTGCTTCATCCGAAAGGACAAAGAATCCATTACATTTGTGATATCACAGCTCTCTGAATAATTTACATACCGAGATGTACAATTGATATTTTCATGATGATCGAAATTAAAGCATGTTATTAAACACGATGATACAGTGATAGTGAGAAGCCAGAGCCTCGTCCAGAGATTGTTCCTGCCTCATACAAGAAGCTTGGTGTGCGACCTTCGATGAAATAATTTAATGCAACGGTACTGTCTCTATCAAAAGTACTAACCCCCAATTTCTGTTCTTCCTTTTCTTTCTGCAAGTACCCAATCGCCATACAGTCAGCTCTAATAGATGTTAAGCCATTTGTAAGCTTAGAACTTCGATTCTTCAAAACTTTTAAGGAACACTGAAATATCTTCGTAGTACATGTTAAATTATTCTGTCCTTCCAGTGTCACGCCAGCCCCAGTAAGAATACAGCATGAGGCAGGAACAATCCCTGAACAGGTGCCAGCTCCTTGCTAGCGCTGTGACACCATGTCCAAACATGTTTAATTAACAATATAGATTATGTTATACAGATAAAGTTTTAACATTTTAAATAACATATTTTGCTGCATTTAATCTTAAAATGATATTATCATATGAAAATATGCGCTAAAGTGGCTCAGGTTGTGCATTATAACTGTATCACAAGTTTAAAGTGAGGTAATTGTACTTAAGTACAAAGAGTTCTACAAGGAGCACTTGATGGACTGACCGAGTTCATTTATAGTTTTTGTGAGGAAACCGTTTCTGAACCGCGAGGTTCATACAGGAAAGGCTTTGAAGCGTTTGCCATGCGAGAGCAGCTCAATAGACAGCATGGCTGAGGCAGCCGATCAGCTGCTGTAGAGCTGTGATTCCACACTCAGATACAGTGATATAAATGCTGAGAGTAATACGGCAAAAGATGATCTGTGGCAACCCCTAACGGGAGCAGCTGAAAGAAGAAGTAGAAGGTGCAGTGAGAGTAACAACGCTAAAGCAGTTATGGTATTTGGAATAGTTTGGCCATTCTGTGGACCATTATATTGTTACAGGATGATTACAATCAGATGCCTTAAACTAAAACAATATACGGTTGATTTCAGTGAATATGATAAAGCCACGTCAGGGATGTGGATCTAAAAAAGAAAGGGAAACCACACTGGAACAAAAGCACTGCTTCGACACTGGTGCCGCCAGTTTGCAAAACCGAGCAGAGAACTTGCGTACGCCAAGGATTTAGCTAGCATGAGAATGTGCGTGGCCTTACGCCAAGTTTAGGTTTTATACATCACAACTTGAGCGTGGAAACAGGAGTACGCAACATTTTTCTGCGTACGCACCATTTATACATGAGGCCCCAGGTGATGAGGATAGTTTCTGATGAAGTTCTAGCAGTTTATATGCTGGAACTCTATGAGGGAAACATCAGATCAAATGATCAGGGAAGTGTATAAAACATCACTTTACTCGATTTTCCAAAAAAAAAATGTCCAATAAGATGTTTGAAACTTGCTCCTTATGGAGATGGAAAAATAGTTCTGCTGGACCCACTTCTATTTACATTCAGGCATGAAGACATGGTGTGAGGGATACAAGTCACTTAAGCCAATACAAGTACCACACAGAAAAGGAGGAGGATGAAGTGGAAGGACAAGAAGGGACTGGTGCCCAGACCAGGGTGGGAATTGATCCCTTGCCAGGAAGGAAGGTCAGAACCTGAGGAGTTCTTACCTTTTTGGAGTATACTCTTCCCCAACAAGCTAGAGAGCAACACTGCTATTTCACTGCTCCCAATTACCTGCCTATGCCAGTAATCATATTCCTGTGGGACAGCCCTGCAGCCTGCCATGGGTACCACCAGGAATTGACTCTCCTTATTTTATGAAAGCATCTACCTGACCCGAAAGTATCTCCTGTGGACTTAAGCCAAACAGAAGAACTCCCTAGGTGTAGCCCTCAACCTCACCTCAGAGAGCTGGAGTTAGGAGGAAGAGGATGAAGCTTCTCGAAGGAACTGGAAGAAAAGAGAAAGAATCGTGCTTGTGCTTAATAAAATAATAAAAAAAAAAAGTATGCATTTGTCAAGGTAATTAATTGTAACAAACCTTTTATTTGAACCTGGGACTTGTGTCTGGTGTTTAGCGGTGCTGCAAAGCCCCCTACAGTTCACACTATGCAACACCAAGGTGAGGCACTCTCCAGAGTTCTGTGTTCAGCTCTGGCATCCTAGTTAAACACTAATGGGAGCATCAGACAAGAGTGACTAGGCGGATTCCAGGACTGACTGACGGAGATTAGGAGTTCACATGATTGAAGTTGTATTTTTTAGGAAATAGTACAGTGCATTTTGGCTGTTAGTTTAAAATAAATTCTACAAGAAACTGGAACAGAGATGGAAAATCATTTGGGGTAGATATTGCACCACCATTTAGAACGTTGTACATCACACAAAGAACCATAGACACATTGAATAAAATTAGCAAGCAGTGTGGTGGACAGTAAAACTGTAGGGATCTTCAGATGGTTATTTTGGAGAATTGTGGTTGCAAGTTATTTTGGATATAATAATTCTTTACATTTATATACCGTTTTTCATAGTGAGCTGGGAGCCACTTCAACTACCACTAATGTGTAGCAACCATCGGGATGATACGACGGCGGCCATTTTGTTTTTGCGCCAGTACGCACACTACATAAATACATTATATATATATCACCCTAAAACTCCCACGAACTTTGTTTATTTTGCTTTGCGTCTGGTTTAACTGCAAACATAATGCAATGTTGAGTGTCACTTTCTGACTTTAGGAGAAATAAAAAAAAGTTACACGCTATAGTATCAGCTACACCAGCGGTCAAATGGCCGGCGTCTATTGTAATGAGCGCCCCGTGCCACTAGGGGCCCGTGTAGAGTCGGTGCCACTGCCCCATCAAAACGTACGTTTCGTGTGTTTAAATGTTTTATATTTTTAAATATTTGGGTAAAATTAGTATTGCAAACATTTAGTCGCAGAATATGAAAAAAAAATGTAGTTTTTTCCCCCTAATTACATAACTTTTCGGTTCGGCAAACCGAACTTCAAAGTACACACGTGACGAACGTTAAGCTAACTTCACTACTCTTTTCAAGGACAGCCGGTTACCAACTCCGATATCGTCTCTGAACTGGATAACGCAGTACAAAATTAGGGGGCAAGGCAGAAATCAGAGCGCCATGTGCGCACACAGTACCGTCGCCTCCTCGAGACCGCCGAGTCGACAAGTTCGCGACTGACTGAACATGCGGAAAGCAATGAACACGAGGAGGAAGAGGAGACGGCGGTGTGTCTCGGTGATGTAAAGTACTCGAGAAAATGAAGCAAATTGGATACGAAACCACCAAGGAATAACAGACACACAGGCCAAACACTGAGATTGACACGAGCGCACCATTCGTCTCTGATTCAAACTTATGCTATAACGCTTGATGTAGCGTGGCGTGCCCACATTCACTTTGTGCACTTACCCTCTCTCGGTTAAACTCGTAAATAAGCATCAGCCCCCTTTACCCTCGTACACCACTCAATAGTGATGGACTGCTCGATACTGCCATATCGACCCTTCGCAGCGCTTTGAGGCTTGTTTCAAATGCGCCCGCAAGTGATGTTGAGACGCGCAAGAGCCATGACGTCACTGGTATATCCGCAGACAGGAACCCTATTGGTCAGCCAGACCGTCGGTCTTGTTTGGCTTAATAAGTAAAAACAGTGGATTTGGTGAGAGAGGGCATGCAGGTGATGGGTGTAACAAAACAAGACGTAGAGGACATAAAGATATGGAAAAATATGCTCCTCTGTGGCAACCACTAACGGGAGCAGCCGGAAGAAGAAGAAGCAGCAGAAGAAGAAGAAGTTGATGTTCTCCATCTGTGCGGTATTTTGACAGCAGTTCGAATCTTGCGGTTCCCGTACATGCAGCACGGTCAAAGAAAAAAAAACCTTTTTATAACAGTCATGGAGTATCTATCAGAAGTGGACATAAAGATCATTCAAGTACCGACAAGAAGGAGCAGCTTGGATAAGTACATTTGCATCCAAAAAAGCACCTGACTGGCAGCAACCTCCATCCCTTGTGAATGCATCTTGCCAAAGGCTGTCGAAGAATCAGTAAATAAGACGTCGCCCTAATTGCAGCACAGCAAAATAAATAATTTATGTAATTAGAATTACTAAAAGAATCAGCTTTTGTCGTTTCTGAATTCTTACACCATCTTCCAGTTACGCAATCCCAGTCACTGTCACATTTAAATTTTCCCAGCTCCTTTTTCTGTCCTGTTACCCAAAGCAGGCACCTGCTGTCACTTGTCACCGATCATCGATACTGAGTTTCATTCAAGGCTTTGCCGTCCTTCCTGTCATACATATAAAATAAGACACACATTTACTTTACATACATGTTCAATACTAATAATGGTAATATGGCAACAATGAGAAAAAACACAAGATGGGAATATTTATGAGACGAGACTGGGCATCAGGGTGAGTAGGTGTCTCTTCTCCTATACTTGAGATCGTCTGCTGCCCCTCAGTCTACTAGTCACTCTGGCACGCGTTACACTGGGACCAAAGGCAGTGGAGAATACTGACAATGTACACCTTCATAAGTGGAATAAGTCAACTATATACTGAAGCATTCCAACATAAAAATACAAAGCATGACATTTGAGACAAACAATGATTTTTGTTAATTATAAAATATAAATAAAAACGCACACTACTGTATGTGTTGTTACTTTTTTTTTATCTCACCAAGCATTGCATATCAATACAGGAAATTGAAATTTTAAAATAATGATTAAATTAAAATAAACACTGTCAAAATATACTAATGAACAAACTGAAAAGCATTGGTATTTAGGAAATATTAAAAAACCTTGTGAGCAGTCATTTATAACAGAAAACATTATTAACGGCACTCACTCTGTATTGAGTCACGACAAAAAAAATAGCACAATTCATACAAACTCACAGCCTCCTTCATATTTGATCTTATCATTAATTGTCAATATCATTTACGTAAATTAAGTCATTTTAAGGAAGATGACAAGTCTGCTACATACCGTTCAATAAACTCTCCCTTTAAAATGTTTGCATATGCAGCATAAAAAAGCAGAATCTCAATGAAGCGGGACTCGCGAGTAGTAACGAATAATACGTGACACTGAGGAATTATAATGCATAATTACGGAAACGTAAAAATTACGGCTTTCTAAAATGGACACTATAAATGTAAACAATTGAGTATTAAATTTGAGTCTTGTGTGTGCATTTCCATATCGATTTGAGAACTAAGTAAGCCATCTGTTATACCCAACCGTAACTTAAACAATAATTAGATGAGGCGCTCGTCTATAACAACGAAGGTTCACAGTGTCATGTTGGATGTCTGGAAGACGCTGGTTGGCTGAAACTATTCATAGTGAATTGTCCTAAAAGGGAAGTGCCGTATAGCGATCAAAAACGAAAACACACATTTATGCATGCTGGACAGAAGTGTATGTTATGTTTTTTTTTTTCTACAATACAAATTCCCCTCTAAAGATTTGTCAAAAGTAAATGTGCCTCTTGTTTCTTGTGTATTACAAAACAAAACTGTAAAATATACATCTTAAAAATGCTGAATGGTAGAATGCATAATGCTGTAAATATGCGCTTTAGTAATAAGGGTCATGACACCTCTCCTTCCATAATACTCTCTCTCCTCATAATTATATCTTCTTATCATTACTTTATCTACTCTCTCTATATAAAAAGATAAGCTAAATCATGCAACGTTTTCATGCAGCACTCATTTGCCATCAAAGCCATGCATCACATATAGTATATATCTATATATCTTTTGAACATTTAAAAGCCTGTACAGCAGCTGTCCTACTCTTTATCTTTTATTTCCGGCCCCGGGCATGGTTGAATCTCTTGGCACAAAGTCTCGTCTCGTGGGACATGAGTTCTTGATACTTTTTAGTTTATAATTTAAAAATGGAATAAGAATCTGAAAATTTCACAACATCACATTAAAGTTCAATAAATTTTGAAAGAGAATGATACCAAAAATATATATGTAGGTTTAAAAATAAGCCCAATTTAAAGCGTGACAAGAATCGTTACACAAAATCATTGCACTTTTAGGCTTAGGATTTACAGTATATTCTTGCAATAAGAAGTTCATGGGTTTAAGTCTGGTGTCTTCGCTGTGTGAAATATTGTAAAAAGAGTTTTGCTTTTTTTCTTTTTTTCATTTAACAAAAAATTCTACCATGGACAGATATCAAGTAAAGAGAGTTATCATGGGGGGCGGGTTGCACTAACGTATGTGGCCAGGGGGTGCACACATACCTACTAAAGATTTATCAAAAGTAAATGTGCATTTGACTGATGATTTCAATTGTTGTTATGTGTAATGATTACAGGTTTAGGGGTTTAAATTATTAAATATTAAATTAATCAGATAGAATGTGTTCTTACTTTGATTGTCAATGGGGGGGTGGGGTAAATGTGTTAGTGACTAGGATTGTGCTTCTTTAACTGGAAGATTGTTTGGGAATGGTACAGACTGGAGAACTATTATTTTTATTTAAGGCAATGTTTTATTCTTATACTGTGCTGTGACCAAATAAGACAACTTACTGATTACCTACCGGATCTTCAAGAATGTGTTCACGAGGGAGGGATGTTGTTGGTTTTTGACAGCAGGTCCAGATGTGTTTATCCAGCTGCTCTTTCTTGCTGCAACACTCTAGTGGATCTTTAATGTGAACCTCCGTAGAAATCAACAAGGTCTCTTTTCAATAGAAAGGTATCTAAAGTGACGTTCACATTGTAAAAAGTACTGTGTTAAAAGTGCTTAAAAAAACAAGGCAACAAATCACAAGTAATATTTTGAATACATTTAATCTATTGCATTATTGAGTAAACTTAATTCATTAATTTACTTACATTTACCTAAAATAAATGAGTTTGGATAATGGCCAGATATTTTTATGTTACTAACATTTTCATTCGAGTTACACAAAAAATGAGTCATAATGCAACATACTGTTCTGGACAGTAATGACTGTATCTATATTAATAAAAGGCAAAGCCCTCACTCACTCATCACTAATTCTCCAACTTCCCGTGTAGGTAGAAGGCTGAAATTTGTCAGGCTCGTTCCTTACAGCTTACTTACAAAAGTTGGGCAGGTTTCATTTTGAAATTCTACGCGGAATGGTCATAACTGGAACCATATACTGTAATAGACTGCAGCTCGATGGCCATGGGGGGCGGAGCTGAGTGTCGCATCATCACGCCTCCCACGTAATCACGTCAACTGACTGTGACTGCAGTACGTAGAAAAGAAGGAAGAGCTCCAAAGAGCGCTGAAGAAAAAACGCATACAAGCATATTCATAAGTGCAGCTAATGCGGAAACAAACCACGGTGTAAGCCGTAAGTTTAAATTAAGTTTATAGACACGCTCCCACTGCCGTTTGTCATGCTTTCGACGAATAATTTATTTGCGAGATACAAGTTTAATGAGACGACACTAGGTATAAACGAGACTTTGGATCACTTTGTAACAGAGTTAAAATTGCTGTAGCGAGAAACGTTTAAGTGCCGGGTCTTAGCTAACATTAAATAAAGCCGTGGACATCGCAACATCACACAAGAGAGCAGCTCACGTGAACTGACTGAACGCAGTACTAGTGATCACTTCCATGCATCAAACCTGTTCAAAAAACGCATTACACAATTGACAAGGTAGGAAAAGAATATGCTCCGAGCTGAGCTCCACAGCTAACGCGGTCTTGCGGAAGCAACTTCGTCACGCTGCCACCAAATACTCACAGAAAAATCCACAAGTTAATACACACGCTGTCTCTAGAGTTTCTCCACACTCAATGTATTCCTCGCATCACCGTTATACCCTCTGATCTCCCATTTCAATTTAAATGCCTCCAATTTCCAGTAAGGCTCTGCTTCGCGATGACAAGTAATAAGTCTCAGGGACAGACACTACAAAACGATGCCATTGATTTAAGGCAAGACTGCTTTTCTTCTGAACAACCATACGTTGCATTCTCAAGAGTAAGCTCGCACAGCTTCGTCATATTACAACCAGAGTGCTGAACTGACAACGTGCTATACAAAGAGAACTACTGTATAACAATCGCAATAAACGAACAATAAAACAGCGGAGAACACGTGGATTAAATAAAAAGGCTGCTTCCTTGGCGAAACAAGGAAAAAGGATGGTCTTTTATGTCGTTCGTTTATAAAAGAGCAGAGAAGCTGTGTAAAGGCTGCTTCACAAAAAAACAGCGGAGCGCCTTATATGAGCAGGCAGTCAGCTAAAGAAGGAAATCAATAAATACTGTATCTATAATCGTAATAAACAAAACAAAAATAGCAGAGAAGCTGCAGATTAAATAAAAGAAATGGGTACCTGAACAGTAAAGTAAGACTCAAATACAGTAGCTACACAATAACTATAACAATCGTAATAAACGAACAATAAAAGAGTACAGAACCGCAAAGCAAAGAGAAAGGACGGCCTTATATGGTGTTCATTTATAAAACAGCGGAAAAGATGTGTGAAGGCAGCTACACAAAAAAACAGCAGAGCGCCACACTCTGAATGTATTCTTCACATCACCGTTATACCCTCTGATCTACCATTTCAATTTAAATGCCTCCAATTTCCAGTAAGGCTCTACTTCGCGATGACAATTAATAAGTCTCAGGGACAGACCCTACAAAAGGTTGCCATTGATTTGAGGCAAGATTGCTTTTCTCCTGGACATCTATACGTAGCATTCTCAAGAGTAAGCTCAGTGCGCAGCTTGGTCATATTACAACCGGACTGCTGAACTGACAACGTGGTATACAAAGAGATCCTTAACAGATAGTTATTGGTATATTTTCCCTCAGTTTAAAAAGGTTTTCTTTTCTTCTTAATAAAAATTTAAAAGCAGTACTTTGTCGTTATAACAGTATATATATATATATATATATATATATATATATATATATATGTATGTATGTATATGTATGTACATACAGTGCATCCAGAAAGTATTCACAGCGCACCACTTTTTCCACATTTTGTTATGTTACAGCCTTATTCCAAAATGGATTAAATTCATTTTTTCCCTCAGAATTCTACACACAACACCCCATAATGACGAGAAAAAAGTTTACTTGAGATTTTTGCAAATTTATTAAAAATAAAAAAATTGAGAAAGCACATGTCTATATAAGGTCCCACAGTTGACAGTTCATGTCAGAGCACAAACCAAGCATAAAGTCAAAGGAATTGTCTGTAGATCTCCAAGACAGGATTGTCTCGAGACACAAATCTGGAGAAGGTTACAGAAAAATTTCTGCTGCTTTGAAGGTCCCAATGAGCACAGTGACCTCCATCATCCGTAAGTGGAAGAAGTTCGAAACCACCAGGACTCTTCCTAGAGCTGACCGGCCATCTAAACTAAGCGATTGGGGGAAAAGGGCCTTAGTCAGGGAGGTGACCAAGAACCCGATGGTCACACTGTCAGAGCTCCTGTGGAGAGAGGAGAACCTTCCAGAAGGACAGCCATCTCTGCAGCAATCCACTAATCAGGCCTGTATGGTAGAGTGGCCAGACGGAAGCCACTCCTTAGTAAAAGGCACATGGCAGCCCACCTGGAGTTTGCTGAAAGGCACCTGAAGGACTCTCAGACCATGAGAAACAAAATTCTCTGATCTGATGAGACAAAGATTGAACTCTTTGGTGTGAATGGCAGGCGTCACGTTTGGAGGAAACCAGGCACCGCTCATCACCAGGCCAGTACCATCCCTACAGTGAAGCATGGTGGTGGCAGCATCATGCTGTGGGGATGTTTTTCAGTGGCAGGAACTGGGAAACTAGTCAGGATAAAGGGAAAGATGACTGCAGCAATGTACAGAGACATCCTGGATGAAAACCTGCTCCAGAGAACTCTTGACCTCAGACTTGGGTGACGGTTCATCTTTCAGCAGGACAACGACCCTAAGCACACAGCCAAGATATCAAAGGAGTGGCTTCAGGACAACTCTGTGAATGTCCTTGAGTGGCCCAGCCAGAGCCCAGACTTAAATCCGATTGAACATCCCTGGAGAGATCTTAAAATGGCTGTGCACCGACACTTCCCATTCAACCTGATGGAGCTTGAGAGGTGCTGCAAAGAGGAATGGGTGAAACTGGCCAAGGTGTGCCAAGCTTGTGGCATCATATTCAAAAAGACTTGAGGCTGTAATTGCTGCCAAAGGTGCATCGACAAAGTATTGAGCAAAGGCTGTGAATACTTATGTAATGTGATTTCTCAGTTTTTTTTCTTTTTAATAAATTTGCAAAAACCTCAAGTAATCTTTTTACACGTTGTCATTATGGGGTGTTGTGTGTAGAACTCTGAGGAAAAAAATGAATTTAATCCATTTTGGAATAAGGCTGTAACATTACAAAATGTGGAAAAAGTGATGCGCTGTGAATACTTTCCGGATGCACTGTATGTATGTATGTATGTATGTATGTATGTATGTATGTATGTGTATATATGTAGATATGCATATATATGTATATATATGTGTATGTGTGTATATCTATACTAATAAAAGGCAAAGCCCTCACTCACTCACTCACTCACCTACTCACTCATCACTAATTCTCCAACTTCCCGTGTAGGTAGAAGGCTGAAATTTGGCAGGCTTATTCCTTACCGCTTACTTACAAAAGTTAAGCAGGTTTCATTTCAAAATTCTACACGTAATGGTCATAATTATCGATAACAGTTGACAACGTCCGCCATGTTGATCTTTCTTATTTATGCCCCCATCTTCACAAAATTTTGTAGGCGGCTTCCCTGCGCTAACTGAAACCGATGTACGTACTTATTTCGATGGTATGATGCCACTGTCGGCCGCCATATTGAACTTTCCAACGTCACTAATTCTCCAACTTCCCGTGTAGGTAGAAGGCTGACCTCATCTTCACGAAATTTGGAAGGTGGCTTCCCTTAGCTAACCAAAACCAATGTATGTACTTATTTCGGTGGTATGACGCCACTGTCAGCCGCCATATTGAACTTTCCAACGTCACTAATTCTCCATCTTCCCGTATAGGTGGAAGGCTGAAATTTGCAATGCTCATTCCTTACAGCTTACTTACAAAAGTTAAGCAGGTTTCATTTCGAAATTCTACGCGTAATGGTCATAACAGTCAACAACATCTGCCATGTTGAACTTTCTTATTTATGGCCCCATCTTCTCGAAATTTGGTAGGCGGCTTCCCTCCACTAACTGAAACCAATGTAACGCACTTATTTCGGTAGTGTGATGCCACTGTCGGCCGCCATATTGAAATTTTCAACAGTCTTTGTTACTTATGGGCCCATCTTCAAGAAATTCTATCAATCAAAGAACTGTCACTTACCGAGTGGTTTCCATGCCTGGAGATACCACCTACCTTTTCCATTCTCTTTGTTACATATTGCACGGCCATATCAGGCTCACTCTTGATATCCGGAGGAACATTCTGTCTTATGTACTGAATGACTGGGACAGGTTCAAGGTGTGGACTGCTGACGGTACAGGAGATAATTATACTACACAGGAGAACTAGAAGAGTGAAATGCTTAAGCCCTTCACCTATGGTTCTGCATGTGAGTTGATGGCTGCCGCTGAATTGTTCGGTTGTCGCTTTCAAGTGTACCGAAATGGCCAAATATTTTACACCTTTGGACAACCGCCAGTGCCTCTTAAACATCTTAGATTCACAGGTGACGATTACAGTAGTGAACACTTTGATGTTTATGAATGTTTAAACTCTCAAAAGCTGGATGCGAAGTTATCGATGAAACCGGTTGCATGCTTACAACACTTGACAGATGCCGAATGCAACAAGTCCTGCAAATACTAACGTAATTAAAACAAACCATGAAACTCAAACTGATTAAGACAGCAGCAATCCAAGCTGTGAGATCTGAGGCAAGATTGCTTTTCATGGCCAACTGAACGTTGCATGCTCAAGAGTAAGTTTAGCGTACAGCTTGGTCATATTACAACTGGAGGACCGAACTGAAACGTGGCATACAAAGAGATCCTTAACAAATAACTATTGGTATATTTTCCCTCAGTTTAAAAAGGTTTACTTTTCTTCTTAATAAAAATTTTAAGGCAGTACTTTGTCGCTGCGAAGCGTGGGTATTTTGCTACCTTTTAATAAATGTGCAATAACCTCAAGTAAACTTTTTTCAAGTTGTCATTATGGGGTGTTGTGTGTAGAATTCTGAGGAAAAAAATGAATTGAATCCATTTTGGAATAAGGCTGTAACTTAACAAAATGTGGAAAAAGTGATGCACTGTGATTACTTTCCAGATGCACTGTATATAATGCCCCATACTGTCGGAATATAGTGATCTTATCTCTTTGAGTACTTTTTTGATAATCCCTTTTATCTTTGGTTTCCTTGCCTTTCTTGTTTGTTTTTATGAGATAAATTTGAAATTGTTTGCCCTATACTAAAACAGCTTTCATTGCTTCCCAAAGTGTTCCTGTGGAATCCTCGGAGGGTGCATTGGTGTCCAAAATATAATTAATTTGATTGGAGATGAATTCTATAAAGGTTTCTTCTACTAATGTCAGGTCTTTAAGATGCCAGTTGTGAGTTGGGCAAAGTGAAGTGAGCTCCAGAGTAAGAGCAGCATAATTGGAGATGACAATAGTCTTGGTAAAAGAAAACAAAAGTCTTGGTGTCATCTTGGATAATAATCTCTCCTTTCTTTCACACATCAATACTATTACACGATCTGCTTACTTCCACCTACGCAATATCAACCGTCTCCGTTCCTCTCTCACCCCACACTCTGCTGCAGTTCTTGTTCATAGCCTTGTCACCTCTCGCTTGGACTATTGTAACTCTCTTCTTTTTGGTCTCCCTCAAAAAACTCTTCACAAACTTCAACTAGTCCAGAACTCAGCTGCCCGTATTATTACGCGATCTCCTTCCACTCACCACATCACTTCTGTTCTGCATTATCTTCACTGGCTCCCTATCAAGTTCCGCATTGAGTTTAAAATCCTTCTGCTAACCTTTAAAGCTATTCATGATTTAGCCCCTCCATATCTGTCTGACCTTCTCCACATTGTCACCCCTTCCCGTACTCTTAGATCATCATCCTCAATTAAATTGACTGTTCCTTCTGCTCGTCTTTCTACAATGGGGAACAGAGCTTTCAGTCGTTCTGCCCCCCGACTTTGGAATGCACTGCCTCCTGAGATTAGAAACATTAATTCACTTTCTCTGTTTAAGTCTTCAGTTAAAACTCATCTTTTTAATCATGCCTTCTCTATGTAAACATTGTACTGTATTGTTTGTCGGTTGCTGTGTATAATGTACGGTGTCCTTGAGTGTTTGAAAGGCGCCTATAAATAAAATGTATTATTATTATTATTAATAGTTATAAGATTTAATAGTGGGCACAAAGCTATTATTGATGAGGAAATAATCAGTTCTTGAGTATCTATGATGTTCTGTCGAGAACAAGAAATATTCTTTTGAATTTAGATAGAAAAGTCTCCATAAATCTTATAGATTGTGGTCCTCAATGAATTGCAAAATTATGTTTGCAGTTTCAGATATTATAGTCACTATTATTGAGCACTTATCCAAGTATGGATTTTGAATAAATTCTCTGTTGTCCACATTAAACCTGTATATATTTACCAAGATTATTTTAGAACCTGAATACAGTCCCCAAAACCATGACATAGGACCCTTTTAGCATCAGATACAAGTGGGATTGTTTTATGGATTAAAATTCCCACACCTCTAGATTTCTTATTAGGGTTGGAATGAAACATCTGTCCAGAATAATCTCTTTTAAGTCAAAACTGGTCCTTGAGTGAAAGATTGATCTCCTGTAAAAACGCTGCCTTGGCCTTTAAGCCGGAATAATAGTAGAACTTTTTTCCCCCCGCTTTTGGTCATGATTGAGACCTTTGACATTCCAACTCCAGTTCAATCATTGATCAGAGATATACGGTTTCTGAGCATTAGGTGTCATTTTGTGATCTTAAGTAAGAGCAATATTGTTTTTCAGAACTCATCTTCAGGACTTATATTTGTTGTTCGTAATTGCAGTTAATGGACTATCACCTGAGTTAACAAGATGGAGGTAAAAGTAAAACAGAAATAGTACCTTAATCTTTTCTCTTCCCATCCCCAATCTTGCACAGTCCCAGTCACCTGGCATGCCAAGAGACAAAGCACATCCAAAACAAGAAAGATTCCCCTGGCAGCGATGAAATGAAGAATAAACCTAGTAATCTGCAATTGAGTCCACACAGGCCCAAAAGATAATGCAGTACAGGTAGAATTATCTGGGGTAAGATATTGAACAGTCACTATAATACAGAAGAAGAAGATTAAAATATTACTTAAAAGATTAAACTAATAGCTATCTACTGAAACAACTGTGTTCACTATTTTGGAAAATTGTCTGTCAATAATGGGACTCAGGATTGTGCACTTTCTATCTTTGAATTATTGAGATTATGTTATTTAATTATTATACAAACATACATACACATGTTATAAAATGCAAAGTTGGATGACTGCTTCACTCACTCATCAACAAAAACGCAACTTTTTCTTTATGTAAAAAGCCAAAATTTGACAGGGTGATATATTTAGGGAAATAAGCATCCACTAAGGAAGGACATTTTCATATTTTAATATTTAGGTGTTTTAAAAAAACCCAAAATACAAAATCTCAAAAATGTCTTGAAGGATTTAAATGAAATTTGGTGACATTGGAGAAATAGAAAATTAGCCAAGTGTTGTTTACAATTTAGCCAGCTCCCTGGAACTCTTAGTGTTAGCCCTGAATTTTACTTTCACAGTGTCCCAGTTAAACGTGTGTTCTGTGGAAGTTATATGTGTGTAAATCAGTGACTGTGGGTCTTTCCTTCTGATGGCATTGCGATCTTCCTGTATGCATGTTGCGAGTCTTTTAGATGTTTGTCCCACGTATACCACTGGGCATGCATGTGGTATAAATGGGACACGCATCTAAAAGATTTGCAACACTTGGACTTGAACTCAGGATATGCTGGCTTAAAAATAAGAACACCTAAATAATAAAAAAAGGCTTTATGACCAACACCTTCCAAACCTCATCTTACTATAACTCAAACTAAATCTTCATCTTTAACAAATTCATTTTGCAGAACTAAAGTTCCACATCAACGCAGAAAATCTCATTTAGTTTTATCTTTAAGATGAACATCCCTTTAAAACTGCCATCAAGTGGTGGGTGTTAAACTGGGTGATCTGGTATGCCTTGCGACATCTTTATAGCAGTGTTGAGTAAAGAAATAACATGTTAATCAGCTGCTCATATAACATTAAGTGTTTCTCAGCCTCTCGGACAGAATCAAGATGATGAGATATAGTAGAAGATTTTTTTTTTTATAATAAGCATGCTGTCTAATGCAAAATATAGTAGCATCCCAACCAGGTTGAAGGCCTTTTGGAGTGACTGTTGGGTCTGATTGAGGGAGGGCGGAGTACAACGCGGAGGACTGACAGTGAGGATATGATAGACGTGGAAAGGGAGGGCGGGCTTGGTTGAGAGGTTCATTGGAGAAGGAGCAAGAAGGTTGTGCTGTGGCAGGCCCGCCACCACAAATATCTGGGCCCCAGACAACTGGGTACGTGTGGGCCCCTCTGCCTTCCCCTGGGTCCCCACATGCCAAAACCTTCAAATACGTATACAAAATGATCGAAATGTAGTTTATCCGACAGCGACAATGCTGCATTTATGAATACCATACTTGATGAGTTAAGCCTTCTCACACATGAAAGTTTGACTGCGAGAAGGAAAGTCAGTGCTAACGGAAGCTCGTAGCGGAATTGAAACAATACATTAATGAGATAGGCCTATGTATTATGTAATGTGTAATGGTATAATTATACCAATGCAATGAATAGGAGTAACATCTGAACATTTTAATATATCCTAACGGTTAGGGTTATCTACAGTACATGGTGTACAATCAGTATGGTAACTTGCTGTATCAAACTTCAAAGTTTTCAAAAAATCCGGGTGATCCAGAATCTTTAGTGATACACACAAAACCAACGCACACTCGTCACTGCTTTAAAAGCAACAATAAACACACAAGCGAACGAGTTATCAAACTACGGAGACAGACTTCTGCTACACCATACACGTCAACATCCACGATAGTGCACAATATCGCTGTTGTCTGAGACAGAACAGCGCCTGTGTGTGTGAAACGGAAGTATTCAATTACAGCGGCGAAGTCAATCCATTATCGACGTACCCTGTACAACAAACATACTACTCAACGTCAAGCTCAAGGACGTCGGCATCGGCTCTCATTTGTCTTTGAGAAGCGTGCCGCTGCTGGCCCCCTTTGACAAGCGTGCTTCACACGACACGAGCACGATATCTACTTGCGTGGAGCGTGCGGCTATTAAACCACTTGTATTGTTGTAAGCTAAATGATTTAACTTTTCTATTACATGTAATTTGAATAATTGTCCGAATATGTATCTACGCACACAACATCAGCATAAAAAAAATCAAGCGTGAAGGGGCCCCTTTGCGTTAGGTCCCCGGACCAGAGTCCCGTTTGTCCCCGCCGGCGGTGGGCCTGGCTGTGGGGTTATGAAATCGGCGTTTTTTTCATTTTCTCTTTTTGCATTTACTTTAACGGCGTCTCAAATATGATAGAAATATAGGAGATTGTAAATAGTTCAAAGTCAAAGAAGTTCATTTTTTTCGCTGTTACAACCCTGTTTTTTTTCTTCTTTTCGAACCTGACGCGGAGGTCGCTACAATATTATGGCGACTAAGCAGGGTGAGAGTGAGACTCAAAAACAGGTGTTTGAAACCTGGTGCTCCAAAGATGCTGAGTTTATTGAAAACAAGAAATGAACAGAACAGCCAAAAAGGAAAAAAAACCCAGCCCGCTGTTTAGGTCGCTGGGCACACCTCTAAAATAAAGACATTTTTCATTTATCCCTTTTCGTACACTGCTCTTTTCAATCACTTTCGATGCTTCCTTTTTCCATCTCCCGATCCATACACACACTTCCTTCATTCCTGTCTCCTCCCCTCCTTAGCACGCACTTTCTGTCTTCCACCCAGAGCCTCGCCTAAATACAGTAAATAGAAAACATTATAAATATTAATTACAAGACGTCATAATATGCTTGCCATGGATTATAATTTTATGCCACTTTCGCCACGCTACAAATTATTTTTCCTACCCAATCATGGTTTTAAATGGGTACAGGAACAGAAAAGGCAAGTAGATGTACGTAGGTTCGTATAAACGAGAACGAGCGGATGCGCGTTCACGTAAACGGCAGGCGACTCGACCTGCTTGTGACGTCATCAATTGCGACGAAAACTGAAGCGAGTGCGCGCCTCGTGTGTTTAAACTTGAGAAGTAAACGGGAGGCAGTGGTCGAGATCGTAGGCTTTTGTCACGCAAGGAGTCGTCTTTAACCTAGTCCTAGAGGTAAGCTTTCGGAGCTCGGGTCTACCACTATTTGGCTGTCGGGTCTTTACGTTCGTTACGCGACTTGAATCGCAGGCAGGTGGAGTCGTAAGGATCCCGCTTGAGTGACTTTCTCAGTGTCGCATGTGACTTGAAGCTCTCTGGCCTCACTGTGCGGTTCCCATTTCAACCTCAAAGCGGCCACACACACCCCCGGCGATCCATTCAGTTCTATGTCGTATATTACCTTCAGTTAGAAGTTCAGTTTCTTCCGACAGAAATGGCGCTTTTTTTGAAATGGTAAAGCAGCAACAGTAACACAAACAGCAGTTCAGTCAAAAAGCAGCCAGCGTGTTAAGGAACATCTGTTCAAAATAAATACATGTAAAGGTTGAAAGCATAACAAATTAATAGATAAACTGTTTCAGTGGAATCTTAAACTTGTGAGTGCATACAAAGTTATATCTATCTATCTATCTATGTATCTATCAAATCAGTGCACACAAAAGTACATAATAATGGAATGTATGTGTGGGAAACCTTATTTAATTAGTATAACATTTATCTAATATAATCATATAGTGTTTATCTGAGCTAAATTGTGCATTGAAAATATGGAGAGCTCCTTTAGAACATTTACAGTATGTTCGGTAGAAAGCCCAGTGTGGCCTGGTTGTTTTTGAGCCCTTGTAGATTTTTTCCCTCAACTTACCTGTAGTTTTATTTTTTTTCTCTACTCCCGGCCATCCTTATCATCAAACTCCTCTTTAGAGACTTCACAAATGATAGTATTTAAAAGGACTTCTCTAATAATTGTATAAGTGTGTACAGTGCCTGTGCTAGGTTATTTTTCGCCTTATGTGAAGCTTATTAGTGCACCCCTTGTTTTACAAATAAGTTATCTTTTTATATGGAAATTCTAGAAAAAGGAAACAATAATTTAAATTGGTATAATTTTTGCACCAAAAAAATTATACAAAGATTACATAATCAAATCATTTTTCTTTCCTTCTGCTTCACACGTTTTTTTTTATATATATATATATAAAATCCTTCAAGTCCTTTGTGGAGGCTAGGTCATGTTCAATTGAAATTGTTGCCTAGTCTGTTTTCCAACATTGTTGTGTGTAAGTAAGTTTTGGTAAGTTTCAACTTTGAGAAACTACGTTCACCACCTGTCCCTGAAACTGGAAGTGTTAGCAGTATTCTTCGGACAATGGAAACATTAGGTACACAGTTGACCAGCCAGATGGACGAGACCTCTGTGCAGTCTGATTGCACTGAAAAGGTAGAAGATGGAGACACAAAGCCCTTAAAATGTTTGGTACTTGTGTACTAAATGGACGGCATGACAAAGGAAAACAGAAGTGTTTTCACAAATTCATAACGTATTTATTGGGATAAGAAAAATGTACAGAAATTAGAATATTATAGAAATACGTACAATTGGAACTTATTATTATGTTTCAATTTTGAGGCCAATCTGTTTCCTAGCCAATTTCCTTGTTGGGCTCCGTGGGGGACGTTTCACTGCCGTCCGTTTAGTACGCAAGTTACCAACGTCTTGTGTGAGTTAGTTGCAACATCTGAAGTACGAAGTGGGAATGTATACCTTTCTCACTGTGTCTTATTTTATTTCCTTATTTTGTAATTATCATTTATTAAACAAATTCAAATACAAATCACTTCAGAAAGCAAACAACAGTTGTCTGTCGAAAAAATGGCACTCAAGGCCAACTGACTGTTCAATAGCTAACCTTTGTGGCTGGGTCCAGCCCCCCATCATGATCTGCATCCTACACAAATATCTGATTTGCTTTATTGGTGGCACCAGTCTCGTGTTTTTATGTATATTTTTTTAATGTTGTTATTCCAAAATTATCTTATTTTAATATATTTTGTTTTTGTGCATTGCTTTCTTCTTGTAAAACACTTCAAGCTACATCCTGTATATTTAAATGTGTTATAGTACTAGGGTGTTGTACCGTGTTAGCCATTGTGAATGTAGTGAGAAGTCAAGCAAAATTACCCCTTTTATCTGCTAACTAGAAAGATTACAATATGCAAGCTTTCAAGGCAACTCGGGCCCCTTCTTCTGGCAAAAGTAATCAATGTGTAAAAAGTGTGCTATAGAAATAAATGTTATTTCTTCTATGTAATAGCACATACAAATCTTTGAAGAGGTATCTCCTTACCAATTCTTTTTTTCCAAGCACAAGAAGGGATATCTCTCTATTATAACAAAAAAAAAAATCTTGGATCGAGACTTGATTACCTCGGAAAGACACTTTGACGACCCGTGAGATTAGACTTTACAACCTTTGGAAGCAAGACCCGTGAGGTGGTGACTTTTGCACGTCACACCCTACTTACAAGCAATTTAAAGCAAGATCACAAACATCTAACCTCTCAGTTGTTGGAATGCTTGTGGCAGATACACTTCATGTGTTAAAAATTTTATACGTTCTAGATGGCATGTCAACGACTAAGTAAAATTGCCCAGACCAATTTGAATTGAAAACCTCGTTGGTCCAATCGGGGTCAGAAATAAAAGACTTCATAAAGACGTTCAAAAATGTTGGCGCGATAGACATGCAGAGCAGGTTAGAGAATGTGAAAGTAGTAAAATTCAAGTATCAAAAAAGAGAAAGTAAAGATTAGCACAAACAAACAGAAATTTATTACTCGGTGAAATAACGGAACAGCAAAAAGAGATTGAATATATGGACACAGGTGATACAGAAGTATGCAGATATTGAAAGGCTTTAAAGTTTAAGTCGGGGACTTGTAGATCATCAAATTTGCGTTGCCATCAGGGAAAACTGGTGTTGCTTCCCAATGAAGAGGTGTATCCGCGAGAATTAAAAGATTAATTGTTGTTTGGTGAAAGTGAAATCCACAAACACTACAGGCAAAATCTCCAAGTCTACAATAAACTTTTTGTGATCACATCATTCAATGCTCAAAATGGACCAAACACAATGAGAATCTGTGGTCCTGCAACAATTAAAGTAATTAAAGTTTAATTTCAAAGAAACCACAATTCGGTCAGGTGTATATTTATGATCACGGAGAAGCGATGCAACATAGAATCTAAAGAGTAGGTAACAATTCCCATGAAAATAACATCTCTTTAATATCTCTTTAAATTGTATATCCGGATAACCAAACCCGGTGGTGGGCGAGTGAAGCGAGCAGGGGATGGAGCCCCCTAGTCTCCATTTAAAAAAAAAAAAAAAAATGAAAAGACTTGAGAAACAATAAAAAAATAAGAAGCCAACAGATTCTGTAACACCTTTGCAAACCACACAAGCACTGCTTGCATCAGAGAACTTACATAGTGTTTTATCAACCAGGTTGTATCTTTTTGGGGGGAAAAAGATATGATGTGACTGAAGGTAAATTTTCTTGCTGGTGCTTTACTAAATCGTATAAACACTGTGGTTTGATGTGAGATTTGTAGAACCTTTTCATAACTGTTGCCATCATTGGGTACTTACAGGTTTGCTTATATATATATATTGTGGCAGTAGGGGGCAGTAGTGCACCCTTGAACCCTCAGGTACAACTCCGGAGACCAGGTAAAAGTCCACGACCCTTTATTGTTTAATAACAATGTGCACCAAGCACCCTCCACACTACTCATAAACCAATACTCTAAGTAACACACAATAAACTCTCCTCCTCGCCCAGACACTTGCTCCTCTACCTCCCAGCTCAGCTCAGTGTCTGGACTGAGGCACCGTCCTTTTATAGCCCCTGACCCGGAGGTATTCCTGTCCCGACAGTCCATAGTTCCTTACTCCTTCCGGGTCAGGGCAATCAGTCTTTTACTTTAACCCGGGAGCACGTTGTTAGTTCCTGTCACGTGACCATGACGTACTCCCGGGTCATAGGGCATGAAAGAGCCCATAAGCCCCCCCACAGCGACTCCTGATGGCCCCAAGGTATCCAGCAGGGTTGTGTAAAAATACTACAAGGTCCATAATGCCCTGCTGGACCTCGGGGCATGATCCTGCTGTCGGAGAGCTCCTCCTGGCGGCCTGGGAGCGGACCGGCATGGAAAGCCGGCAATCCTTTACAATATATATATATATATATATATATATATATATATATATACACTGTGTGCACAATTATTAGGCAAGTTGTATTTTTGAGGATTAATTTTAATATGGAACAAACACAGTGCTATCAGTCAATCCAAAATGTTAATAAACCTGAAACCTGAATGTTTCACAATGGAAATGTGAGCGTGAACATCATCAGGGGAATACATATGTGTGCACAATTATTAGGCAACTATTAATGTGCAGATTTATTATGCAACTAAAGGAAAAATGAAAATTTTCCCATCTCACTTGTTTATTTTCATCTGTTATAGTGAGAATAATAAACAAACACCTCAAAATTTACAAATAAACATCTATGACATTTCAAAAAATCAATCAATCAATCAATGACCAATATAGCCACCCTTCTTTCCAATAACAGTCATAAGCCTTTCCATTCATGGAGTCTGTCAGTTTCTTGATCTGTTGACGATCAGCTTTTTGTGGAGCAGTGACTACAGCCTCCCAGACACTCTTCAGAGAGGTGTATTTTTTCTCCCGTAAATCTAGCGTTTAAGAAGTGCCCACAAGTTCTCGATAGGGTTTAGGTCAGATGAGGAAGGGGGGCCGTGTCATTATTCCTTCATCTTTAAGGCCTTTACTGGCTGGCCACGCAGTGAGAACTTCGATGCAAGTGATGGAGCATTGGCCTGCATAAAAATCATGGTCTTTTTCCTGTATCACTGTTTGAAGAAAGTGTCTTCGAAAAACTGGCAGTAGGTTTGGGAGTTGATTTTGAGTTCATCTTCAATGCAGAAAGGTCCAACTAGCTCATCTTTAAAAATACCAGCGCATACCAGTACCCCACCTCCACGTTGGAGTGGAGCTCTGTGCCCATTACTGATCCACAGGTCCATCCATCTGGTCCATCAAGAGTCACTCTCATCTCATCGGTCCATAAAACCTTTGAAAAAATCTGTCTTCAGATATTTCTTGGCCCAGTTTTGACGTTTCAACTTATGTTTCTTGTTCAGTGGTGGTTGGGTTTCAGCCCTCCTTACCTTGGCCATGTCTTTGAGCACTGAACACCTTGTACTTCTGGGCACTCCAGGTAGGTTGCAGCTCTGGAATATGAAAGTACTGGAGGATAATGGGTTCCTGGTAGCTTCACGTTTGATTCTTCTCAAATCTTTGGCAGCTAATTTGCGTCTTTTGTTCTCAACACGTTTCTTGCGACCCTGTTGACTATTTGCAACAAAATGTTTGATGGTTCTGTGTTCACACACCAATATCTTAGCAATTCCAAAAGTGCTGCATCCCTCTGAAAGACTTTTTACAATTGTTGACTTTTCAGAGTCAGTTAAATCTTTTTTGGCCCATTTTGCCTGAGGAAAACTAGCTGCCTAATAATTCTGCACACCTTGATATAGGGTGTTGATCTCCTTAGGCCACACCCTCCCTCATTACACAAATACACATCACCTGACGTGCTTAAATCCAATAAGCATTCAAGTTAATACAGCTTGGAGTTGGAATATACGCATTAAAAATGATGATATGGTCAAAATACTCACTTGCCTAATAATTGTGCACACAGTGTATATATATAATTTATTTATTTTATTTATTATTATACTTTATAAGACCCTTTGTGCATATTGTGGTACAGCCCAGGAGAGAACATACCTGTTAAGCTTAATTTTATTAGGGAAAATATTGAACAAATGAGAGAGCTTTTTAAAGGGGAAAACGGGGATAAACTTATAAGTGTGAAAAGAGATGAACAGCAGTGGAGCAGAGTTAAAAATCACATGCAGGACATATATTCATGCTAAAATTTAGAAGTAGCAAGAAATTTGAAGTAAAATCCACTGTGGGCAAATAAAAATATTAAAAAGAAGCTGCAATGGCATGAAAAAAGACACACAAGGTGTACAAGAAAGAGAAGTGCCTTCAGCAAGTTGAAAGGCGCTATATAAATAAAATGTATTATTAAATACACTACTAACTGTAAAATATATTAGATCATGAGAGCAAATATTAGAAAGGATATTAGAGAAACTAAAAGGCAGATCAAGATAAATATTGTGAAAATGCAAATCATTAGTAAAGAAATTCTTTCACCACTTTAGTAGTTTAAGAAAAAAAAAATTCAAGCAAATCACCAGGACTAGATTAAAAGCCTAAGGAGTTTAGTGAGTAAACCCTTAACACGTATTTTTCAGAAGTCGGCACGCATTAGGGAAATTCCTAAAGAACAGAAGATAGGAAAATAATATTTAGTTATGTAAAATGGGTGATCAGACTATAGGCCGGTAAGTTTAACATATTATTTCTTCACTCAACACTGCAAGAAAAATGTCACCTGGTACACCAGCTCACCCAGTTTAACACCCACCACTAGGTGTCAGTTTTAAAGGGGTGTTCGTCATAAATATAAAACTAAATAAGATTTTCTGTGTTAATGTGGAACCTTTTAGTTCTACAAGATGAACTTGTTAAAGACAAACATTTATTTTGAGTTATTGACATCACAGCTGAAGTTCTGAAATTTAAAAAACTTGGGGACTTTGCCCCTGCTCGCTTCGCTCACCAACTCCCCCGTCCTGTGCTACGCGCCAGCCACTTTGTGTCTCTGCCACTTGCGTATGTGGATTTCACTTTCACCAAACAAGAAATCTTTTAATTCTCACGGATATGCCTCTTCACTGGGAAGAAACACTACTTTTTTTTTTCTCTGATGGCAACATGAATTAGACGATCTACAAGTCTCCGACTTAAAATTTAAATCTGAACAATATATTTGATCTCTTTGCGCTGTTTTGTTATTTCACTGAGTAATAATTTCTGTTTATTTGCATTAATGCGATCTTTACTATCCTTTTTTTTTTTTTTTTGAGACTTTCGAATTTTAGTACTTTCATTATCTCTAACCTGCTCTGCATGTGTACCGCGCCAATGTTTTTGAATTCTTTACGACGTTCTACTTTGTCATCTACTCTTTGTCTTTTATTTCCTGCCCCGGGCGTGGTTAAATCTCTTGGTACAAAGTCTTCTCACGTGACGTGAAAGTATCTCCCTGAAAAAGTCACGTCTCTGCGCAGTCTAAAAAGTCTTGTCTCGTCCCAGGATTATTTTATTATATTAGAGAGAAAAGTCTGTAAACATTTGTTATGACTTCAATCATTGAGCTGCTCTCCTCCCATCATTAAACCTTCTGTTGATAACTAATGACCATCCATGTGTTTTAAAACAGTGATGAACATAAACACAAGCCATTCATATTAAAAAAAAATACTAACTGGATTGAGTAGGAGAGTATTACATTAATGAATTCAAAGTCCATGATGGTACTGCTTTATTTGGTATTTTACTACACGTTCATTAAGCAGGATGCAGAATATTTTAGTGCTTAGAATTAGGGAGGACAATATTCATGAAGTCCACTTTTGTGTGATGAAATCGTTTCACCTGTAAACAGCTGCAGATGGATGTTCTGGAATGCAGGATGCAACTTATTTGTGTAGAACATCTCAATAAAAAGCATCCCGGTGTTCATTTAAAAACTCACATGTCCCATTACTTTTATGTAATTACCTCAGGCTCCATAACAGAAGCTCAATGCATCAAACCCTCATGTAGCTGGCGAGCAGCCCTGCTAGTTACCTGTTGACTTAATAGAGAACAAACTTGTCAATTATCAAACTTGCCCTCTATTTGTTTGAGACGTAAAACTCAGTTTATTGCCTGCTGTTTACATTTTTATAATGGAATGTCTGCTTTTGTTGAATTGTTTTCATTTGCGGCTTTGATTTTATTGTACTGGTCAGTTGCGTTACTCCCCGTATTGTGCTCTTTACCCTGATAAGTGTTTTCTTATGGTGTCTGCTGTCAGTTTTGCCATCTAAAATAAGATGTGCTGGATTTTCACATTAAAAATCTGCTTGAATTTTACACTGTAGATTTGGTTTAATATATCCCATACTGCTCCTTTATTTCTACTAAGTTGTCAGAGAAATTCATCAGTCACTTCTTCCATTAAAGTGACATATGATGCAAATCCCGTGGCCTGCCATTCAACACTTTTAAAGACAATACGTGTAGGCCAAGTAGTGAATACTGGTGGGCCATCACTCCACACTCGATATGAAGAGTGAGGAGTTCCTGTTAATATGCTGTAGTGTGATTTCTCTAAACTGCCTGACTTGACATAAACTACAACTGAGTTAATGCTGTAGTAAGTAATTGAAATGTCTTTTGACCTGAATTACTGAAGTTCTGAAGGAATTAAATTGTGTTCTTTCAACAGCAAGGAAGACGCAGTTGCCATTAACCGTAACACCAAGATGGATGTGAAAGAAGAGACATGTGGGGCTGACATAAAGACAATGGAGTTGATGTCTGTAAATATTAAGGAGGAGGACTGTGAATGGGACTCTATCCACCCTAACAAGGTGAGTCCCCGCATTAAGGATGAGGATTATGAACTGGTAACTGTGGGTATTAAAGAAGAGGCCAAGGAGACGTCTGAGATGCACAGACAACGTATGGAGTGTACTGAGCTCAAAGTGAGGTCTGACAGAAGGAGTGCTAAGGAAAAGTCATCTGTTGGAATACAGGAAAATCGGCCATCACCTACGCAGCAGTTTGGAGAAAGTAAGTGTGTGTGAAAGAGAGGTCTTGTGTGGTTTATGTGAAACTTTGCAGTGAGTTGTAATACTTTATAGTGAAAAGTAGGGACAGTGTTTCGAAGATGTTTGGTGCCTGGGATTTAATTGGGAAAGAATTTGAGTCTCCTATTAGACTGTCGAACTTGTAGAATGTCTGGGGGCTAGGCTAATGGGGAGGACTTTGTCTGTCAATGCTGACAGCAGACCTGCCAGAGTTGCATTTCCTACGATAAAGTTATCCACTGGAGGGTTTTTTTTATTTCTACTCTTTCCTTTCCTCCTTTGTCAGCTAGCCATATCTCTATTACCAGTTGTGAATGTGTGTAATTTTTTTGGGATGATGCTGATCATTAATTTCATGTTACTAGAACTGGCTAATTCAGACTTTTTTCCATTTATGTATATATAATTAAAGGAAATCGCCCGTTCATCAGTTACAAACCACAATTGCTACATAAGAGCATGAGAAATGTGAGAGACGAGTGGAGAACATTCAGTCCATCAAGCCTGTTTGTTTAGCTAATAGCTAAGCTGTCCCAATATCTCATCCAGATACTTCATTTTTTCCAGACTCCCACAACTCATTGTGTAAAGAAGTGCTTCCTGGCTTCAGTTTTAAATGCACTTCCCCTTAAAATCCACTGATATCTTTGACTACGTGATTCACCTTTAATTTGAAAGAGTTTTACTGGATCTACTTTGTCGATGCCTTGGAGGATTTTAAATACCTGGATTAGACCTCCATGCAATCTCCACTGCTCAGACTAAACAGATTTCATTCTCTGAGTCTGTCTGAGCATGATATGTCCTTAAGTCCCATGATAGACTTTGTTGGTCTCCACTGCACAGCTTCAAGTGCTGCTATCTTTCTTGTACCGTGGTGATCAGAACTGCATGCAGTACCCCATATGTGGTCTTGCTAGTGCATTATATAGTGCAAGCATAATGTCCCTTAGGTTATATTGTAAAACCTGTAGAATATAAATCAACATTTTATTTGTATTTTTCATTGCTTCTTTACATTGCTTAGAAGATAAAAATATGGTATGAACGTAAACCCATAAGTGCTTTACAGAGGATGCTTCCTGTAGCTCATTGTCTCCCATCTTGTGTAGATAGCTGATGTTCCTGTTTCCCACATTGTAACACTTTGCCCTTTTCTTCATTACACTGCAATTTCTCCAGTGTTCGTCCACTTCAGAAGCTTGGCCAAGACTTTCTGAATTGTTTTTTCTGTTTCCTCGGTGTCCGACTTTCCTCCAATTTTATTTTTATCAGTGAGTTTATTAACTATACCAGAATCGGTGTTTATTAATGTAAATCAGAAAAAGTAATGAGGGTTCAGAAACCGACTGCTGAGGGACTCCACTGATAACCCCATTCTCCTCTTATCTGTACTCTTTGTCTCCTGCCGGTTAATCAGCTTGAGATCATGTTATAGGTTATCTCTGATGCCAACAGCTTCTACTTTCCAAATTAATCTTTGATAGATAGTTAGATACTTTATTAATCCCAAGGGGAAATTCACATAATCCAGCAGCAGTATACTGATACAAAAAACAATATTAAATTAAAGAGTAATAAAAATGCATGTAAAAACAGACAATAACTTTGAATAACGTTAGCGTTTACCCGCCCGGGGTGGGATTGAAGAGTCGCATAGTGTGGGGGAGGAACGATCTCCTCAGTGGAGCAGGACGGTAACAGCAGTCTGTCGCTGAAGCTGCTCCTCTGTCTGGGGATGACACTGTTCAGTGGCTGCAGTGGATTCTTCATGATTGACAGGAGCTTGCTTAGCACCCATTGCTCTGCCACAGATGTTAAACTGTCCAGCTTCATTCCTACAATAGAGCCTGCCTTTCTAACAAGTTTGTCCTGGTGTGAGGCGTCCTTCATCTTTATGCTGCCTCCCCAGCACACCACCGTGTAGAAGAGGGCACTCGCCACAACCGTCTGGTAGAACATCTGCAGCATCTTATTGCAGATGTTGAAGGAAGCCAACCTTCTAAGGAAGTATAGTCGGCTCTGACCTTTCTTGCACAGAGCATCAGTATTGGCAGTCCAGTCCAATTTATCATCCAGCTGCACTCCCAAGTATTTATAGGTTTGCACCCTCTGCACACAGTCTCCTCTGATGATCACAGGGTCCATGAGGGGCCTGGGCCTCCTAAAATCCACTACCAGTTCCTTGGTCTTGCTGGTGTTCAGGTGTAAGTAGTTTGAATCACACCATTTAACAAAGTCTTTGATTAGCTTCCTGTACTCCTCCTCCTGCGCACTCCTGATGCAGCCTACGATAGCAGTGTCAGTGTCAGCGAACTTTTGCACGTGGCAGGACTCCGAGTCGTATTGGAAGTCTGATGTATGTTGGCTGAACAGGACCGGAGAAAGTACAGTCCCTTGCGGTGTTTCTTTGTTGCTGACCACAATGTCAGACCGGCAGTTCCCAAGACACACATACTGAGGTCTGTGTGTAAGATAGTCCACGATCCTTGCCACCAGGTGTGAATCTACTCCCATCTCTGTCAGCTTGTCCCTAAGGAGCAGAGGTTGGATAGTGTTGAAGGTGGTAGAGAAGTCCAAAAACATAATTCTAACAGCACCACTGCCTCTGTCCAGGTGGGTGAGGGATTGGTGTAGCATATAGATGATGGCATCCTCCGCTCTCACCTTCTCCTAGTATGTGAACTGCGGAGGATTGAGGGCGTGGTGGACCTGTGGCCACGGGTGGTGAAGTAGCAGCCACTCCATGGTCTTCATCACATGTGACGTCAGAGCAACAGGCCGGAAGTCGTTCAGCTCACTAGGACGTGATACCTTTCGGACTGGGGTGATGCAAGATGTTTTTCAACGCCTCGGGATTCTCACCTGTTCCAGGCTCAGGTTGAAGATGTGCTGTACAGGACTTCCCAGTTCCAGCGCACAGCAGTCGTGGCGATACTCCATCTGGACCTGCTGCTTTGCTGGCACGAAGTCTCCTCAGCTCTCTGCTCACCTGTGCTGCTGTAATTGTGGGTGGGGATGTCTCTACTATGCTGGTATCAGCAGAAGGATGGTTGGAGGATGCAGTACTCCAAGGTGAGAGTGGGTTAGGGTGGTCAAACTTGTTAAAGACGTTGTTCATTTGGTTTGCTCTCTCCACGTCTCTCGGTGGTGGCCACCCGCTTCGAGCTGCAGCCAGTGGTGATCTTCATCCAATCCCACACTTCCTTCATGCTGTTATTCTGCAACTTCTGCTCCAGCTTTCTCCTGTACTGCTCCTTCGCCGCCCTGAGCTGGACTCGGAGTTCCTTCTGCACGCGCTTGAGCTCATGCTGATCACTGCCTTTAAAAGCCCTTTTCTTCTGGTTCAAAAGGCCCTTGATGTCACTTGTAATCCATGGCTTGTTGTTAGCATAGCAGCGTACTGTTCTTACTGGAACTACAATGTCCATACAGAAGTTGATGTAGTCAGTAGTGCAGTCAACAGCCTCTTCAGTGTTCTCACTATGTGACCCCTGCAGTATATCCCAGTCTGTAGTTCCAAAGCAGTCTCTCAGAGCATGCTCTGCCTCAGGGGACCACTTCCTAAATGATCGTGTGGTTGTAGGTAGCGCCCTCACTCTTGGTTTGTAGTGAGGCTGAAGCAGAATCCGGTTATGATCTGCTTTCCCAAGCGCAGGCAGGGGTGTATGCGTCTTTAACGTTTGCATACAGTAGGCCGATAGTCCTATTTCCCTGGGTGTTACAGTCCACATACTGGGAGAAAGCTGGTAATGTTTTTTTCAGCGTCACTTTGGTCCAGAACTTTAGCAAAAGCTTTGTAAAAGTTTAAGTAAATTATGCTGTATGCTTTACTTTTGTCAGTTGCTGCAGTTGCCTGTCCAAAAAATTCTAAATTGGTCCAGCAAAATCATCTTCTCATAAATTCAAGCTGGCTGTTATTTAGTATTTTGTTTTCATATAGGTACTTTTCTAATTTATTTCTTACTAGCTGTGTTATCCAGATTTGCACAGAAAATTTTCTAAAATAATACACCTGAGTTATAGTGCCATCAGTTATTAGAATTAGTATGTGACCAGCTGAGTTCTTTTATGTATACAATATCGGTAGTTGTTGGGTTTTCCCCCCCTTTCTAACCAAATATTATTAATTCATTGGATCTCCTTACTATTTATTGCACATACTATATACAGGGCAGCACGGTGGCGCAATGGTAGCACTGCTGCCTCGCAGTAAGGAGACTTGAGTTTGCATCCCGGGTCCTCCCTGCATGGAGTTTGCATGTTCTCCCCATGCTTGTGTGAGGGTACTCCGGTTTCCTCCCACAGTCCACAGACATGCAGGTTAGGTTCATAGGCGATCCAAAACTGTCCCTAGTGTGTGCTTGGGGTGTGTGTGTGTGTGCCCTCCGGTGGGCTGGCACCCTGCCCGGGATTTATTCCCTGCCTTGCTCCAAGTGTTGGCTGGGATTGGCTCCAACAGACCCCTTTTACCCTGTAGTTTGGATATAGCAGGTTGGATAATGGATGGATGGATGCTATATACACTTGTCCAGGAGTTAAATGTTTGAAATAAAAAGTAGAGCAAAGCACAAATCCTAACCTTAGAATAAGCACTACGTATGTATCATACAACAAGTGAATTAAGCTTAACTTCAGATGTTCATTTTTATTTTGTTCACTCAAGAATTTATTTTCAAGTTATGTTCACTAGTATGGAAAATTCAGTATTACACTATGTATATATTTTTTTTAACTTTATTAATATTACTTTATAGGTGAATCGTGTTTTACTTAAACTTGTTTTAACACTAGAACTACCAGAGCCTACGAAAAAACTTGTAGATCTGTCCCACCTTAAATCGCTTTGCACCTCTCCATCAGCGTCTTTTGTCCTGTAAATGTGTCGATAAGCAGCAAACAGCAAGCAGCCTGCTATCACATCCCTCACTGGTGCACAGTTTTCTCACCTCAAGTCTGTTTCCCTGTGTGTCAGTTGCTTAGAGTTGTATAGAGTGAGAAGTCAAGCAAAATGACACCTTTTATAAATACTATATCGTTATTTGGAGCACATGCATTTCATGTGTGTTTCGTGTCTACAACGATCTATGTAAACACATCGTTGGCACAGAAACATTTTTCATGTTTTAGTTATAATTGGCAAAATGTAGACATGAAGTGTATAATTTGTGAAGCCTAAAGTCCAAATATGAAATAAACAGTTTCACAAAAGTTAAAAATATAACAGAAAAAGTGTGCTTCTATTCAAGAATAAAACTGCAGAAAAATAGCCCGCGTTAGGGTGCAGCGTTGACATGCATTTGCTATGACCACTTCGGTGGCGCAACGGTATTTAAAGATGAGTCCATTTTGAGAAGTGAGCTGCTCTTATCCTTATTATTTTAGAATAAAAACATACATTTAATTTCAGTCTGTAACAGCTGGTGTAAATTTATGATGCTTGTAAAGGTTAGCTTTGTTTTTTATTATTCACTTTTATTCTCTGTCGCGTTGACAATGCAATCCACCCCCGCATTTGACACTGCTGTTTTCACATAAAGACACGCTATAACAGAGGTGAACAAAGATGATGACGACAGTTCTACATCGGAGCAAGAATACACATTGCACTTTTGCCGTCGCTGTACTTTGTATATGTACATGAGAAGCTCTGCACTCTACTTGTGACTTAAATGTTGTAGGAAGTAAGTAAATAAATAAAGGTAAATAACATTCAATCTGCCTCTTATGTACCATGTACAGCGACGGCAGCTTTCACCTTCAGCTATAGACTCTTCAGTACGCGAACGACTCTTCACGCTAGTGTTTAGATCTAGATGGTGCATGTGCCCAAAACATTAACATTTATATTTTACTTACATAAAAGCCAGATCGAATGTTATTTACTTTAATTTATTTACTTACTTCCTACAGCTTAAAGTCGCAAATAGACTGCAGAGCTTCCTGTGTTTGATCGACATGGGCATGCTCAAAAAATACGTATAATGCCACGAAAAGTGCCTGCTGACACTTTAGTACGCAAACAATGATACAAGAATGCAGTTAGACTTTTTTTCGTCCAGATCTAAACACTAGCGTGGAGAGTCGCTTGCGTACTGAAGAGTCTATAGCTGCAGGTGGAAGGTGCCGTCACTGTACTTTGTGTGCAAGAGCCAGATCAAATGTTATTTACCTTTATTTATTTACTTACTTCCTACAGCGTAAAGTCACAAGTAGAGTGCTTACCATGTACATATACAAAGTACAGCGATGGCAAAAGTTGCTCCGATGTAGAACCGTCGTCATCATCTGAGCTCACCTCTGTTATAGAGTGTTTATGTGAAAACAGCAGTATCAAATATGGGGGGGTGGGGGGCATGGTTGTTATCATGAACGCGACTGAGAGAATAAAACTGAATAATAAAAAAAACAAAGCTAACCTTTACAAGTATCATAAATTTACAGCGGCTGTTACAGACTGAAATCAAATGTATGTTTTTATTCTAAAATAGTAAGAATAAGAGCAGCTCACTTCTCAAAATGGACTCGTCCGGGGTCGAACCCGTGAAGTTTTGATTGCCAGTCAACAGCTGATAACGTTGCGTCACTGAAGCGGTCATAGCAAATGCGTGTCAATGTCGCATCCTAACGTGGGTTCTTTTTCTTCAGTTATATCTATACTAATAAAAGGCAAAGCCCTCACTCACTTACTCACTCACTGACTGACTCATCACTAATTCTCCAACTTCTCGTGTAGGTAGAAGGCTGAAATTTGGCTGGCTCATTCCTTACAGCTTACTTTAAAAGTTGGGCAGGTTTCATCTCGAAATTCTACGCCTAATGGTCATAACTGGAAGGTATTTTTCTCCATTAACTGTAATGGAGTTGAGTTGCAATGACGTGGGGGCGGAGTTTCGTGTGACATCATCACGCCTCCCACGTAATCACGTGAACTGACTGTCAACGCAGTGCGTAGAAAACCAGGAAGACCTCCAAAAAGCGCTTAAGAAAACATGCATTATATAATTGAGAAGGCAGCGAAACAATAAGAAGAGAGCGAGTGACATATACTACCATATTCATGAGTGTTGCTACCTCGGAAAGAAAGCAAGGTGTAAACCTAAACTTTAAATTAAGTTCATAGACAGGCTACCGCTAGCGTTTCACATGCCCACAGGTAATGAGGGATACAAGTTTAATGAGAGGACGCAGGATATAAACGAGAGTTTTGATCACTTTGTAACTAAGTTAAAATTGTAGGTGAAGGGGTGTGCTTATGCAAATTCCGAGAGACTGTGTTTGTGGGGGATTGACAGTTAAGGCGGGTGGGGGAGTCACATCATCATCTCCCTCCCATTCATCTCATTTGGCTCTGAGCTGAGCTCAGCTAACGCCATCTTCGAAGCAACCGTCAGACTGCCACCAAATACTCACAGAAAAATCCACAAGTTAATACACACGCTGTCTCTATAGAGTTTCTCCACACTGAATCCTCCAGGCACTACTTACAAAAGGTTACATTGACAATCGTGTTACGTTATTTTTAAAATCTTTCCTTTTCTTAGCACAAGCACAGCTGAGAAGCTTGATGCATGTGCTCCATAACGTTAAAAATAATGCATTTAATCACACTTTGCATTACAAGCAATGGGGAGATTTTCTCAATGCATGATTTCCTGGTACACCGATTACATTGATCAGCGCATCCCGATTCATTTTACCCTCGCACCACCTTAGTTTGAGAAGAAGTATGAAAAATATGAGGTTAACACAGAAAAACAGATCACCAATTCAAGCTTTATGAATAATCGATTAAGCCATCAATAATTGTTTTGGTAAAGCCATCCTCCTTCCATTTTATAATTTTTCCGCCACTAGCCATGATTAAATGAACGGTAAATAAAGTAAGAGCAAAGCGAGGGTGACTTATTTAGGCAGGCATATATATGACAGCAACACTCATGACAATGTCAATCATGTTACGTTATTATTAAAATGTTTCCTTTTCTTTTTCATTACTTCTTTAACACACTACTTCTCCGCTAGTAGCGGGTATTTTGATATATATATAATATATGAATGACCTCCAAAAGCGCTGAGACTTTTGATATCATGAAGCGTGTCTGCAAAACTGTGGTCTCCTGCCCTGCAAAAGTCGAGCAGCCAGCTGCGTGCATAGCTGTGCCGGCCTTTGAGACGCTGACTGCGCTTCTGCCTTAAGTCAAAGTGAGCACTTTTAATTTTTTCATCCTCCCCGCGCTATAGCCCAGACAAGTGCAAACACGGGACCCCTTTTCTACACCACAGCAAAATAATATTAAGGCGATTCACACTTTCTTTTGCACGTATACGATTATGAGGTTCTCACCCCGGATTATGAAGACGCGCACACGAGTGGAGGACTGACTGTGCCATCACAGCCGATTAATGGCGAGGACGTCTCACCAGTCTACACAAGACCCACCGCGACTGTCCCCAAAAGGCGATCATAACGCAGCGAACACATCTCTCTATACTATATAAAAGAAAAAGGCAACTTTCCTTTCTTTACACCTTTTCTCCTTTTATCCCAAACCAAAGCCTTTCTCGCTTAACACTGCAGAGGACACAAAACTAATTTTCTTTAAATGCCGGTAAGGCACATTACCAGAGGCACAAATTTGAACGTTCACATAGAAAATGTAATTTCTATACCACAGCCGTCGTGTAGCGCCTTTCAAAAAGGATCTACTACCGAGAGATGATCCATATACATTTTAGCTGCTGTTAGTTACTTACCTGTTGTGTTACACAGTCTTTAAAATGTAGTTTACCCGCAACCACTCCAGTAGTGCTCAATGTACCTGTACTTCTTAAAACGTTAATGTTTTACTGTTTAATAACTTATAGACTATATTTTATTATTTCTCCCTTGCACTCAGTGACCAAAGCTATACACACACATATATAAAAGCTATACACACAAGTATATGTATGTGTGTATATATGTATGTATATGTGTATATATATACACACACACACACACACCCTATATATATATATATATATATATATATATATATATATATATATATATATATACATACACATACACACATGTACGTACGTACGTACATACATACACACACTACATATATATAAATTTGTGTGTGTGTATGTATGTATGTGTGTGTATATATGATGTAGATAGGTATGTATATATATATATATGTGTATATGTAGATATGTATATAGATATGTAGATATGAATATATGTATGTGTGTGTGTGTGTGTGTGTGTGTGTTTATATATTGTAATGGATGGCCGGCCATTTATCCCGGCCAATACCCCCAAGCCGCCAGGTGGAGCCCTCCTTGCAGCGAGGAGGTCCCAGAAGACCAGCAGGGCATCATGAACATTGGAGTTTTTATGCAAAGCCCTGCTGGATGCCGTGGGGACCACAGGAGGGAGCTGCAGGGAGGACCGAGGGCTTCTTCGTGCCCTGTGACCCGGAGGTTCGTCACAGGAAGAGCGACGGACTTCCGGGTTGAAGAAAGGGACGATTTACCCTGACCCGGAAGGAAAAGGACTTGTGGACTATTGGGCAGAAACACTTCCGGGTCAGGGATTATAAAAGGACTATGGGTACTCCCAGACAACGAGCTGAGCTGGGTGGAAGGGTGGCAACGCGTCTGGGAGCTGGAGGATTGGTTATTTGTTTATTATTGTGTAGTATTGTGAGATTTATGAGTATTGTGGAGGAGAGTGTGCTTTGTGCACTGTGGAAGAGAAATAAAGTCAACATTTGGACTTTTACCTGGTGTCTGGAGTCGTGGACAGGGGTTCAAGGGAGCGAGGGCGCCCCCCATCGTTCACAGTGGCGTAGTCGGCAGGATACTCTAGCGTCGTTTGCAGAGGACCTGAATCAAAAATTTCTGTGGGAAACGAACCCCGAGAAGACTGCGGAATCAGGAATCACCACAGCATCGCCAAAACCCGAAAAACCGAGTCCAAAATGGGAAAGAAGAAGGGCAAGCAAAGCGACAACGCCAGCGGAGTGCCGTAGGTACAATGGCGGCGACGGGAGGAGTTAAGGAGAGGCATTACAAGTCCGGAGAAACCTCCAGAAAGTAACGATCCCTCTAAGGTACGTGCCGGGAACGACATTAAAAATCCTTTTATTGTTTCTCACCTTGTCCCGTGCATGTACCTTGGAGATGACCACCTGGAGGCTCCGAGGGAAAAGGAGACTGCCCGAAGGCGGCGGCCTTCTCTTGTCGAAGCCAGAGCACCTAGAAATCGACTTCCGCATGATGGCAGCCGACGAGGGACACGGTAGCAAACCCGGTGCATCCTGGGAAGGAGGAGCTCCAGCGTCCTGCTGTTTGCACCTTCGAGCCCGAAGAAGCGGACTTGGTCTTTCCGAGGGAAGGGGGAGGCGAGCGAAGCATCGCTCAAACCACAAGAAGGTAAGGAGGGTCGGGAAGCAGCTGATCGGGATGTCGCTAAAGTATTAAAGACAGACCGCAGTTTGCGAAGAAGGCAACTCGACCCTCCAAGAACTCCAAGTCCCAGAAGCCTCCAGCGAGACCGTCAGAGCACGTGCCTGAAGCGGGCGTGCTCATTGGCTCCCGTCGGCAGGTAACACGAACGAGGAAGTGAGTGTTCTGCGGTCGAAATAAATAATTATATTAACTTACGGGAGCTCGAAAAACTAATCGAGCCCGTAGCGAGTGTCTTGCAGGTCCTGACGACCATTGAAAAGATGCGTCGGGGATTTGGGAGCGGCAGCCAGAGAGCCGTTGGAGAAGGTGAGGGCCTACGTGCGGCGATTTGGTGAGGAGCCTCCGTAATGAATGATCTTGGCGATACAGGTGGCGAGACCCGTATCGTATATAATAGAGGGACGCGTGTGATCCGGGCCCGCGTTTAATAAGTAGCGGGTGCCAATACACGCGTACCCTACAAGAGAGGTCGGTACGTTAACGAGTGGTCGGCGGAAGGGCTAATCGATCCGGGGCAGCTAGACAGTGCTGGCGCCGGGCGAGGCAGCCCTGAAGCGCCGCCGCCAGTAATTTATAAAGTAAAGGGGTGCAAACAGTAAAGGGTCTCTCTTTACTTAATAGAGAGACCCAGACTGTATATAAGCCCCAGATTAAACAGGAGAACTCTAAGATAAAACGGGGGTCTCCTGACAAGAAAGAAAAAGAGACAGAAAAAGTGAAAGCACCATTAGAGGCGGCAGGGGTTTCTCTCCCAGCACAAGGGGCGGACCTAACGTTTCCTTATTGTTTTCAGTCCCGTAGGGGAAGAATACCAGGAGGACAGCGGCAGTGTTACGGTGCGAAGGTTGGGCCATATTTGGCGGAACTGTCCTTGGAGAGAGGGGGACAAGAGGTCAATTTGGAATAATATTCCCCCTAGGTTCTCCAGGGACCAAGATGTTCATTTTAATCAAGGCTCAACCAGGAGGTCCTCTTGGAGGAAGACTTCCCTCTCGGGGCAGGCGCTCGAATAATAATTGTCGCTGGGGAATACTGTAATGGATGGCGGCCATTTATCCCGGCCAATACCCCCAAGCCGCCAGGTGGAGCCCTCCTTGCAGCGAGGAGGTCCCCAGAAGACCAGCAGGGCATCATGAACATTGGAGTTTTTATGCAAAGCCCTGCTGGATGCCGTGGGGACCACAGGAGGGAGCTGCAGGGAGGACCGAGGGCTTCTTCAGTGCCCTGTGACCCGGAGGTTCGTCACAGGAAGAGCACGGACTTCGGGTTGAAGAAAGGGACGATTTACCCTGACCCGAAAGGGAAAAGGACTTGTGGACTATTGGGCAGAAACACTTCCGGGTCAGGGATTATAAAAGGACTATGGGTACTCCCAGACAACGAGCTGAGCTGGGTGGAAGGGTGGCAACGCGCCTGGGAGCTGGAGGATTGGTTATTTGTTTATTATTGTGTAGTATTGTGAGATTTATGAGTATTGTGGAGGAGAGTGTGCTTTGTGCACTGTGGAAGAGAAATAAAGTCAACATTTGGACTTTTACCTGGTGTCTGGAGTCGTGGACAGGGGTTCAAGGGAGCGAGGGCGCCCCCCATCGTTCACAATATATATATATATATATATATATATATATGACAGCAACAATCAAGCTGTGAGAAAACACTAAAAAGGAGGCGTGTCAGACGTTGTGGTACATTTTCTGATGCAGCTAGACGAAAAAAACTTTGTGACGCTGCCGCTAAATACACAAAACAATTACTTTGACAATCATGTTACATTATTTTTAAAATGTTTCCTTTTCTTTTTCATACCTTCTTTAACACACTACTTCTCCGCTGCGAAGCGCGGGTATTCTGCTAGTTCTTCAATAGAAGCGTACTTGTTCTGTTATATTTGTACCTTTTGTGAAAGTGTTTATTTGATATTTGGAATTCAGGCTTAACACATTATACACTTCATGTCTACGTTTTGTCAATTATTACTAAAACATGAAGCAACTGACACACAGGGAAACAGACTTGAGCTGAGAAACTGTGTGGGGGGATGTGATAGCAGGCTGCTTGCTGCATATTGACACATTTTCAGGACAAAAGACGCTGATGGAGAGGTGCGAAGCGATTTAAGGTGGGGCAGATCTACGAGTTTTTTTCTTAGGCTCTGGTTATTCTAGTGTTAAACATTAAAGCTGATTGCAGGCTGCACATTTACATACCAGATGTAGTGAAGTGAACATTTTAAGCAATGTAGAGAAAAGAACAGGTTAAAAGAAATGATACAGTGAACTACGTACAGCATGAACCACAGAAGGCACCTGTACTTGTTGATGCAGAAAATATTACAGCACAATTCCATAGCACAAGACATTAACAATAACATTATTGGGTAAAGATGAATTAAGGTTGATTCATTCAACGCTAAAAACTGCTAAATATCTCAGTTGTGTGTTGTCATCATAGCCTAAAATTAGTACTGCCTCATTTATACAGTTTCAATAAATGTTTAGCAATAAAAAACTGTCACTCTAAAGTACTGTCCTGTTCTCTTTCTGTCACATTCTTAGAAGCTTCTTCTAAATCAGCTATAGAAAAAAAAATCGTACTTCAGTCTGTCCCATCTTGACTTGGCTCCATCGGTTATTATATATATATTTTTTACTTCCTTTTAGTTTTTCATCTTTATAATTTTAACTTCAAAGTGTTTAAAACACTATTTTTTCATTTTGTAAAATTAATGACAACGATGGGCAATTAAGCTGACGTTTTCAAAAACACAAGGCTATAGACTGGTACAAAAAAAAAAAAAGTAATCTCAGATTTATTGTCAAATATGGGATTCACAGTAAATGAAAGGCACGCTTAGCCAAGTGCATCACGACTCCTCTGTTGGCTGCCAGAATCTCGCTTCATAGATTATCTTTCTATATAATACGCTATCGTGGCTGTTCATTTGTCTGTCTAGGATTTTAATTCACCTGTAGCTTGCAAACCATTTGACCAATTGATCTGAAATTTGGTACACTTATACTACATGATGTCTACAGTCCGCTTTCAGGGTGATGATTGACCTCCAAGGTTATTCCTCCTTTTAATTTTATTTTATTTTATTGTAGACTCAACTCTCGGCAGCACACAGCAGGGCGGCCATGCCGCGCATGTGTATGGGCGCCATTCTCATCCCTACCACCTTCGCCATCACTTCCCGTACCTCTTGTAAAAGGCGCTATATAGCGCCCGACCCGGCACAGACCACGCAGAGGCAACGTGTACAAAACACACAGGTTTTATTTTCTTCAGCCGTGGGCACACGCCTTCCCCGTGTCCCACAGGCCCAACACAGTCCCAAACACAGTCCCAAAACACAATCTTACAATTCTCCACCACTCCTCCCAGGCAAGCTTCGTCTCCTTCTTCCTCCCAACTCTGGCTCGCCGAGTGGTGGTGGCTGGGCCCTTTTATAGCCCACCCGGAAGCATTCCAGGTGATTAACCACCTGGTCCCGATTGCACCTCCGGGTGGGGCTGAAAGCTCGTCCAGCCGGGCTGTGGGAAGCAGGCAGCTCCCCCTAGCGGCCACGCCGGGCCCCAACCAAGCTGTGGAGGACTCCATCTCCCATGGAGCCCTGCGGGTGGGTGGGGAATCACCGACGGCCAGGGAGGCTGCCACCAAGCGTCCCGGGGGAGGTATTGGACTTCCCATGGCGGCTCCCCCGGAACATAAGCAACAGAGGCGTCCCTACCGGGCATGGGACCCGGCTGTCCTTCACAGTTCCCTCCCTCAGATGAGGCTTGTGGGGATCATCGGCCTGCCATGAGGGCCGGTCCTCTCCAGGACAGGGAGTCGGCATCCTTGGCTCCACGGCTGCCTGTAAAAACATAATGAACAGGTCTGGGGTGCTGCCCGACGCCCCTGCCACTCGGACGCCCTCCTTGGACAAACCCTCCAGACATGACCAGCGTGACCACAAGAAAAGCATAACCGACCCCCTCCAGCTCGACCCTTGCGGGAACGGAAGCAGGCAGGAAACTCCTGCCCCCTCGCCCACTCCGGGAGGGCTGGTGCGTGTTAAGCCCCGCAGCGTAGCCCTCCTGCAGTGCCACACTAACGGGCTTACGCTGCACCTTGTCAGGAGTCCCCGACCTCTTTGTCCGGGTCCTCCTCTTCCTCTGGGGTGCAGTGCCGGTCTGGGTCCCCTTATGGGAAGAAGGGGACCCTGTGCCGCCTGCACCCCTTTAGACGCATCCGAGACCGTGCAGGCAGAGGGGACGGGTTGTTTGGCAGCCAACATCCACCAGCTGCCTCTCCACACGTTCCTCTGCCACCGTGATCGGTCCACACGGGCGGCGCCTTGTGTAGTGGGCGGGCGACCTGGCAAGCAGCACTGATCATATCCGCAGCCGCTGCGCCCGCCCCTTTCTACGGCCCAGGCTTCACCTACCTGAACCGCTGTGTCCTGCAGGCAGGAGGTTGACGCCCCGTCTCTCCAGCCATTTAACAACGGCCGCCATCGGGCGCCGATCTTCCTGTCCAAGTCCTCCTTCGCCTCCTGCAGGACCTGAAAACCTTAACTAAGGACTGCAGAGGAAGGAGAACATGTTTCAACTCCTCTACAGCCCAAGAAAAGTTAATGCGTTCGGTCGGCGCTGGACTTGAAGTCCCCTTGTTTCCTCCCACCGACCGCTGAGCCAACAAGACCCTGCGGACCCTCCGCAGGTCCGCTTGGGAGTCCGAGAGGCTCGGGAGAAGGTCAGTCACCCCGCCTGCGAACTGTCCTCGGCGGGCGGCTGACACACCCCCTTTACCTGTTTCGAGAGGAGCTCCTGCTCCTCTAGCTGAGCCACCGTGATCGGGAAACTCCTCCGGTTCTCCTCCTCCGCTCACTGGCCGCCCAAAGGGAAGACACAGCCCAGCCTCGCTCTCCCGCCGCTCTCTGCGCCGCCACGCCACCGAACAGCGGCCATCTGCCCACCAACAGGTGGTTCGTCCCTCGGGTCCAGGAGGTAGGCTGACGCAAACGCTGAAAACCCTTCCCGTGGCCCTTCCCTCTTGAGCCCGTCACCTACCTCCGTTGTGACCGTGGAGCGGCCGGCATGCCGGGCGCCTGGAGGCTGGCTTCTGTGTCCGCCCGCTTTTTCCCCATGGCGCTGTGCCTGTAGGTGGGTTTTGCGGCCTCAGTTGCTCTGTGCTGTGCTGTGCTGCGCTGGCTTGCTTGCAGCTGCGAGCGTTCTCTCAGCGCTGTGCTGCGCGTGTCCGCCCGGCAAGTCGTGCAGGCGCGTGCCTCGCGCTTCGCCTCGGTGGCGCGCTCGCCGGGAGCGTGCCCTGCTGCAGTCCAAAGGCGCTCTCAGCGCTGTACTCACAATAGAGCACGCCTCTGCCTCGGAGCGCGCGCTTCGGCACTGCGGTGCGTGTGCGCCCTGCGCTGAGCTACACGTGCCCCAGGTGTTGTGCCGGGCCGTTACACACAATTTTTATGCAGGTCCCGGTCCAAATGGACGGCCCGGTATCCTGCCGGCTACGCCAGATGTAAAAGGCGCTATATAGCGCCCGACCCGGCACAGACCATGCAGAGGCAACGTGTACAAAACACACAGGTTTTATTTTCTTCAGCCGTGGGCACACGCCTTCCCCGTGTCCCACAGGCCCAACACAGTCCCAAACACAGTCCCAAAACACAATCTTACAATTCTCCACCACTCCTCCCAGGCAAGCTTCGTCTCCTTCTTCCTCCCAACTCTGGCTGCCAGTGGTGGTGGCTGGGCCTTTATAGCCCACCGGAAGCATTCCAGGAGATTAACCACCTGGTCCCGATTGCACCTCCGGGTGGGGCTGAAAGCTCGCCCAGCCGGGATGTGGAAGCAGGCAGCTCCCCCTAGCGGCCACGCCGGGCCCCAACCAAGCTGTGGAGGACTCCATCTCCCATGGAGCCCTGCGGGTGGTTGGGGAATCACCGACGGCCAGGGAGGCTGCCACCAAGCGTCCCGGGGGAGGTATTGGACTTCCCATGGCGGCTCCCCCGGAACATAAGCAACAGAGGCGTCCCTACCGGGCATGGGACCCGGCTGTCCTTCACACTCTTCATATCTTAAATCATTCTTGAGGCAGATTGAAGACTTAAGTGCCAGCTTAATTGAACAATTAAGTAAAATGTACTAAGTAATTGCAACTCAAACGCTGACTTAATCGGTTTTAACGTGAAAAGATGCCAACGAGGGTGGCATGGTGGTGCAGTGGGTAGAGCTGCTGCCTTGCAGTTAGGAGACCCGGGTTCGCTTCCCGGGTTCTCCCTGCGTGGAGTTTGCATGTTCTCCCCTCGTCTGCATGGGTTTCCTCCGGGTGCTCCAGTTTCCTCCCACAGTCCGATGACATACAGGTTAGGTTTATGCATTGGTGATCCTAAATTGTCCCTAGTGTGTGCTTGGTGTGTGGGTATGTGTGCCCTGTGGTGGGCTGGCACCCTGCCTGGCGTTCGTTTCCTGCCTTGTGCCCTTTGATGGCTGAAATTGACTCCAACAGACCCCCATGACCCTGTAGTTAGGATATAGCGGGTTGGATAATGGATGAGAAGAGAAGAAGTGGGCCGCTAAGGTGGAGAAAAGAAGAGCTGCTCAGGAAGCGGCAAGCCCATCAACCTGTGAGCAAACGAATGTTAAACGTACAAAGAAAGAGGATGAAAACTAGGAATGCTCAAGTCAAGTCCATTCACTGCATATTGTCGTGCAGTGCGCTGTTACTGGTATCAAATATAATGTCACGATAATTAATGATAAGTTAAACAGTGGAGTTTTCTTTTGAATGCATTACGTTTTGTGTGCGAGTAGCGAAACTTAGTAAAAACAGGTAATTTTTGTTTTTTTCTTTTAACCCTCCTTAAAGATTTGGCAACACATTTTTCTGGAAAGGGTCCAGGTTATAATAAATGGGGTAAGAGGATATGAATGGAAGTGTCTTTTGTAAATGCAATATGTCTAAACATAACCCAAGATATGACAAAAAGATGAACTCTGAGGTAAATGCTGTAATCCAGCCAGACAAAGAATCCGTTGTCCCAAAGTGGCAAAGAATAACGCACACCGCAGTTTTCACCTTCAACGACGTGCTCTATTTGTTGGTGCTTGTGATTAAACCTTCTGAGCACTGATGAAATCGTCTGAAGCAGTGCTGCGCTCTGGCAAATGGAAATTCTAGTCCCCGACGTTTCCATTTGCCACGATGTTGCAACTAAGATGGGGTGGGATATCTCGGTATATGTTAATACCTTTTATACTCGGATCAGTTGCTTAAAACTTGCTGTACTCACAGCCTTAATGCCTGGCAATAGTAATATAGCACAATTATTATATGCACTGCCTTTTTAAGCTTCCCCAAACCTTCCTTCTCTCTCTCTCTGCTTTTGCAGATGGCTTTAATTTGCAGTGCTGTGGGGACACAGTGCATTAGAATCTCCCACTCACAAGAGCATTATTAATGACAAATGTCAGGAAACATAAATGACATGTTGGCTAATTATCTTAGTCCTCCAATGGCACCAAATTTCAATCAAATTCATTCAGGCATTTTTAAGATTTTTGGGGTTTTTAGTATTTCTGATGTGGGTTTTAAGTTAGCGTTTCTCAGCCTTTAAGTATTTGCGACCCGAGTTTTCATAACAGTTTTAATCGCAGAACATTGCATATTTTATTATACCTACTTAACTTTTATCGACATCTATTTAACTCTATATTTATTGTTCTAGTATCAGAATGTAGTTTAAGTTAATTTGTTTTGGTTTCAACAGATGTTTTTTTTTTTTTCATATTTTTGACTCTTGTTTTCTTTTTTTCACATCTTTGCGCCCCCCCTTTTTGTTACTCTGCGCACCCCTAGGGGGGCCCGCCCCGCCCACAGGTTGAGAACCACTGCCTTAAGTGAATGCCCTAAATGTGTCACCCTGTCCAATTTTAACTTTTTAACTAAACAAAAAATTGTTTTTGTTGATGAATGAGTGAGGCAGTCAACCAACTTTGCATTTTCTAATATGTGTGTGTGTGTATATAATAAATAATCCCAATAATTCAAAGGTAGAAATTGTGCATTACTGAGTCCCATTATTGAAATTTTTCCAAAATGAACACCAAATGCAATTGCAGTGAACAAAGTCACTTCAATTGATTTAATCTTTTGAGTAATATTTGAATCCTCTTCATCTGTATGGGGGGCTTGGGGAGGGGGCCTCTAATATTGTACTGGCTCTAAAGGCCATGATAGTGATTTTACAGGAGACTCGTCTTTCACTTAAGGACCAGTTTTAACTGAAACGAGGTTAGATTGGAAAAATCTTTTATTTCAGCTATAATAAGAATTTTAATTCATAAAACAATACCACTTGTACCAACAGATATAGTATTTGATACTGAAGAGCCCTATGTCATAGTTTTGGGGACTCTATTCAACTCTAAAGTTATCTTGATAAATACAGTATATACAATCCTAATGCACACAACAGAGAATTAGCATCTCCACCTGCTAAGCAATGGTACCCAGACCGCTGTTAGGTACTAGGATGAAATCCTCAGAGCCTTTGTCAAATCTTGTGCTGGTGCAGTGGGCCCTGGTTTCCTCCTGATGAATTACAATGTCTGGCCCCATGTGGCCAGGGTGTTTAGGTAGTTTGGGGATGTTGAAGGCATTCATGCCATTGACTGGGCCGCATGTCTCCAAGCTCTCATCATTTAATGGCCCGTCTCCTGGTATCTTCCCCCATGCTCTTGAGACCTTCTTGCGATGGCACATGCCATCCTGGAGGAGCTGGACTACCTGTGCAGGTACCACCTCATGCTACTAGTATTGACAAGAACACTAGCAAAACACAAAACCAGAGAAAAATCGGTCAGGAACGGTAAGGAGAGAGCAATTGTCTATGGCCATCACCTGCAAATCCATTCCCTTTTTGGGGTTTGTCTTTCTGTTGTCACTTTCGGTTTGCACCAAAGCAGGTGACCTTGATTCACAATTGCTTATGCTTTCTAACTGGACAGATTGTTATCCCTAACTTGGTCTGACTTGGTGGTAGACTGTGAGGATCATGTGTTCCCTTCATTTTTTTTAAGCAGTATATTTGCTTTTTAGTCAAGTGGTTTTAGTCTAAATGTGGAGTATTATCAGAACACATTCTGATTATTAAAGGTGTATTTCACATGCTTGACATGGCACTCTGTTTTAAAAATGGAACTCTATTCAATATTGTGATAACTGAAGATTATCAATTTTTAACCTTGATTACTCAAATAAAATAAGAACATCATGTAATATTCAATAGTATTTTCAAACTATGATGACGCAGTTCTCTAAGGTTTAGGATACTTTTGAGATTTATCAAGTCACATTTATTTCTTCACAGTCATAGTATACTATATATTAGCTTGTGACATACAATTGCATTCTAAAGTGAAGTGTTTTTTTATACATTTTTAAAATAACTGGCCTCATCTTGATTTGTATGATGCAGATGAATGGTACTGGTTTGCTAACGTGAAAACAAATTTTTAAAAGATTAGACTTATCCTTTAACAAAATGTGACCAATGATCATGTCATTTTTTTTAACGTGATCTATTTAATTTACTGTTTCAGCTTATTTGCTTCAGTGATGTGCTCATGTGGTGAGTAGCTGTAGTACAAAATGAACACACTGTATCCTAAGTGTTGTGATTTCTTATGGTTTTAAAAGGTTGTCCTGAATTTCAACCACCATTTACAGAAATGAATGTTGTGACTCAATATTCATAGTGGATTGAAAAAGAAAACTCTTCTGCTTTTATTTTTAACTACAGGAAACAGACCTCGCTTCAGTTTTCAATGTGGCAAACAATTCTCACAAATGAGCCATCCCCAGAACCACAAAGGGAAAAAGCAACCTTGTTGTTCTGAATGTGGCAAACAATTCTCACGTTTTAGCACACTCCGGAGACACAAAATGATTCATACAGGAGAAAGGCCACATTGCTGTTCTGAATGTGGCAAACAATTCTCTCAAAGGAGTGGTCTACAGAGACACAGTAGAATTCACACCGGAGAAAAGCCATATTGCTGTACTGAATGTGGCAAGCAGTTTTCAGACCGAAGCTATCTTCAGAGCCACACAAGAATTCACACTGGAGAAAAGCTGTACTGTTGTAAAGAATGCGGCAGACAATTCTCACAAATTAGCCATCTCCAGAACCACAGAAGTATTCACACAGGAGAAAAGCCACATTGCTGTTCTGAATGTGGCAAACAATTCTCTCAAAGGAGTGTTCTACAGAGACACATTAGAATTCACACTGGAGAGAAGCCATATTGCTGTACTGACTGTGGCAGGCAGTTCTCTGACAAAAGCCATCTTCGGAGTCACGCAAGAATTCACACTGGAACAAAGATGTATTGTTGTAATGAATGTGGCAAACGATTCTCACAAATTGACCATCTCCAGATGCACAAAAGGACCCATGCAGATGAAAAGCCACATTGCTGTTCCGAATGAGACAAACAGTTCACAGAAAAATCGGCCATCTCTAGAGCCACAAAAGGATTCACACAGGTGAAAAGTCCCATTGCTGTTCTGAATGTGGCAAATAATTTTGTGCAAGGAGTGGTTACAAAAAGAGGAGTAAGCAGAATTCACATTGGTGAGAAGTAATGGCTTACAACACGGGCTTGCATCTCTCTTGCTCCCAAAATCTTTTATAACAAAGCCCACAATCTGAAGGTACTCGTCAAGACCCGAGTAGTTACTAAGATGACTCTTTGACTTCTTTTTCCCTTCTGCTTATTCACGTCTCTAACATACTCCTATACGGATCTAATCCACTTAGTGGCTTACTACAGGGACAACTTTCCTGTTTCCAAAATCCAAACAAACATTCCAAAGAAACTTTGTTCCAATAGCCTGCCTCTCCACCATCTACAAACTATTCACAGCAATAAACTCAGAATCACATTACATTCACCTGAACCATAGAGTCTTGATGGCAATAACACCAAAAGGAAGCAAAAAGTCATATGGAACTAAACACCACCTACTACTCAGCAAAGTGATCAAGGAATGCTGTTAAAGGCAGAAACCTTAGTTTGACATGGATTGATTAACAAAAAGTAGTATATGACAGTGTTTCTCACTCTTGGATCCTGAAATGTCTACGCCTATACAGAATCCACCCCATTGTGGTAAGTTTTATCACAGCACAGCAACGTCACCACGACAAAGGGTAAATCGCTATCCTGAAGATAAAAATGATGAGTGTCCCTTCAACATTACTCTTTTTATCACCCCTACAGTTCTACCTGGCATTAAACCCGTTCAGCACTGTCCTAAGTAACCTTGGTTTTGGATGTATAATCGTCTGTTGCAATGAACCAAAACCTCAACTAGTCACTCGCCTCCTTTTTAACAACAGTTTGAACCAAACTGAAGGAACAACTACACTTAACAAAAATGTTTTCAGATGACGTCAGAATAGCTTTTTGAGTCTTGACAAATGTGCCAAAGCAGTGGGCCCTTTTTTTAATGGAAAACTAAGCTCGACTGCAAATGTCAACCTTGATCAGGAGTGTGTTGTTGAAAACTTAAATCCAGACAAAGCATACAAATTGCTGGGCATTTATGAAAGAGCAGAGGTAAACCATAAGACACTAAGAGATCTTGTCATCAAGGAATACATCAGCAGGGCAAATCGAATCCTTAGGAACTTCCACACAAAACATGTAAAAAAGATAAACTGTAAATCAAAGTGCAGTATCGGTGCTCTTTTGCAGTTTTGGTATCATCAAAATAAACTTCATAAACTGGACACCAAAACATGAAAATTTATTTACAGAAATCTGTATATCCCAAGGGTCTACATCCCAGGAGCAGAAGAAGGTGTAGGCCTACTTGAAATTGATTACACTTGGAGATCAACTATAATTGGACTACAAACTTACAAGGTGACCTCCAAGGATCCAAATGTACAAAAACTATTTAATCATGAAGTAAGAAAACCCAAAACAATATTCATAATGAAATTAGCTCAGGTATTCCAGAAAAATAAGGAAATGACAGAACCGCCACACTGTGCACAGCAGAAGAAAGAATTTGAAAACATTACAATTATGAATATAATAATGATAATCATAATTCTTTGCATTTATATAGCACTTTTTTCACTACTCAAAGCGCTCAGAAATTGAATATCGCAAAATATGCTGCCCTCCTCCAACAGCTCTGTGTATACCCTGAACTTACCCATGCGTGGCTCATAAGGGGAGAAGTACAATCAAAACATGAATGTCTAATTATGGCTGCATGAGACAGTGGCTGGCACGCAGCGTGGCTCAGGGCATCAATAGAAGAAAAAAATTGCATTACCAATATGTACCACTTCTGACAAACATGGCAAGAAACTGCCACCCGTTTTGTTGTGAAGCCCTGATGGCTAAAGAATTACGTGTTGAAAGATACAACAAAGTGGCCAGGCTACGTCTTCAGAGAATCTGTAAGGTAAGGACCAGCACCAGAAAAACACTGGGACCACAATCCAGACCACATAATGGAAAATTATTTCGGGACACACCAGTACCAACTGACAGAAAACCAGATATAGACATTGAGGAAAAAACATTTAAGAAATTCTGGATAACCGATGTATCGGTTCTTAGTTTGCTCAGGTCTAAGAAAAGGAGAGGCAATAAACAGCAAAGTACAAGGAAATGTGATCTGAGATATACTAAATGTGGGAAAAAAAATGGAAGAGTTCCCATTGTGGTAGGATTAACGGGTTTAATAAAGTGAAACTTTCAGGCCCATCTTGACAGAGTACCACTTACCTTAACTCCATTTGAATTGCACAAATCAATAGTGAATTGCCTTAATAGTGGAAATGCATGCTGCTAATTTAAGGAAGTAAGAAATAATGCAGTACAGCCGACCAGACCATCTTGAGTAAAGAGTACAGTTTGGTCCTGTTTTGATAGTAAGCGTACCAAAAAAATTTTTTGAGAAGTTAACCCAGAACAGTATTGCTGTAATTGAAGTATAGACTGGACACCAAAACAGGAAAACTGCTGCCTTCACATCAATTAGTATAGAGGACGTTGTGCTTTTCAAGACGTTAGATCCCAAGTTAGATTGACTTGCACTTTAGTCTCGATGGGCACTTGAGTGGGCAATGAGATGTATGCTCTGATCTAAATTGGACGAGATTTCACCCCAGTTAGCCGATTGCAAGAAATGATTGTTTTTCAGAATCTGCTTTTCTACACTTGTATTACTGTGTTAGAGGAATAGCACACGTCATTTTGCTGACAAACTTCCTGTAAACAGTCCGCTGAGAGCTCATCTTTGGGAGAGAGTGAAGGTGAGACTATTGGCTTTTACATTAAAGTGGAGAAAGACCCTGAGAAACAGGAAATCTGAAGAGTCGACCTGTGCCTGGAGAAGAACGGAAGAAGAAGACGTACGTGTTGTCCAGCTAAACCTGATGTAGAAGAAAAGTGAGGCACGTCTTTGGCAGAAATTAAGAGAGAAGCTGCTTTAATCAGTTCAGACCTTTTCATTTTGTTTTTTAATTAAAACAGAGACTCGTTGCCCAAGTGTGGATATTGAACAAGCTGGTGCTTAGCATAACATCTCACATTTTGAAATATTACAAAAATTGAGAAGGAATATTTTGCTCTTGTTGTTTAGTAAATAAAAGGCTTTAACATAAGTGCTAAATTTGTCTGTTTTATTTGTAAGAATATATATCTTGTATAGTTTTTGAAAAACATTAAATAACATTTTATTAGAGTTCTCAAACAAACTTAAACCCGACAGATCAGTTGTATTCTTGGAAATCTTTTCATCACCAGGGAAAAACACACACGAATAGAACTTCATATTCCGTCCTCATGCAGTGATGAAGGCTTGAGGAAAGGTAATTTTATTTTTCTCAGCCACTGGGATGTCTTTGACTTTAAAAACTGAACAAAAGAACGGAACCAATGTAGCAGGAGCTGTTTGTAAAATGTATGTAATGTTTGTAAAACAGACTTTGAATGCAAGTCTTCAAGTAGATGGTGAGCCACTGCTTAATGAATTCTACTCAAATACAAACAACTTCATTAAGGACAGTGGCTCGATATTGAGACTGTGTTATATGCATCCTCCAAATGGAGACAGTCATTTTAATGTGAGTCTCTTTAATAATATTAAAAATGGGAAATTTTAATGTTGGAGGATTTGAATTACCCAGTGTGACGCTGATAGTCCCTCAGACTATACTCCAGATAAAAGTCCAATATGTTGACTTTTTATTAATAAACAGTGTACAAAGCACCCTCCTCTCCACAATACTCCTAAATAACAATACACTAATCAATAATCACAATCCACCACTCCCAGACGTCGAGCTGAGCTGGGTGGAAGGGTGGCAGCACGTCTGGGATTTCCCATCGTCCTTTTATAGTCCTTGACCCGGAAGTGCTTCTGAACCCGCAGTCCATGTGACTTCCTAGCACTTCATGGTCAGATAAAAACTCCTCTTCATCCCGGAAGTACGTCATTTCCCCTGTCGCTTTGCCTAAGACGTACTTCCGGTTTATAGGGCACATACAACTCTCTGGGCCTCCCTGCAGCGTCCTCTGTTGGCCCCTGTGGTATCCAGCAGGGCTGTAAAGGAAGACTCCGCTGTCCATGATTCCCTGCTGGTATTTGGGGCACCTCCATGCTGCAGGGAGAGCTCCACCTGGTGGCCTGGGGGTACTGGCCAAGATGACAAACCGGCCATTGACCACACCAGATATTAACTGTGTTAAACTTAACGAAAAGTAAAGTATAACTGCAAGAGTTTTCAAACATAATCCGTGACTTTTCTTTTTTGATGAGGGGGAAGTCTGTCTAGATTTCATATTTTGTAATAACCAGGACAGAGCAGAGGGTCCAGAGAGTACTGAAAAGACTGTCGGAAGGAGGAAAGACTGAAGGAGAGTTGAGGTCATGTGATTGACGTTCCCTTTTAATTGTGAAAGGAATTAGTACGGTGGATTGGAGACAGAAGAAAAACAAGTAAGGGTAGATTGTGCACCAATGTCAGAAAATGTTGCTTCATACAAAGAACAATAGATACACAAAATAAGAGACCAAGTAGATGCTAGAGAGCAGGGGCCTCATGTAAAAACGGTGCATATGCACAGAAATGTTGCGGAAGAATGTTTCCACGTTCAAATCGCGATGTATTAAACCTAAACTTGGCGTAAAGCCACGCACATTTCCACAGTACCTCATACCCTGTCGTATGCAAGTTCTCCGCTCGGTTTTGCAGACTGGCGGCACCCAGCGTCAAAGCAGTGCTACTGTTCCTGTGTGGTTACCCTTTCTTTTTCAGATCCACATTACTGACGCAGCTTAATAAATACACTGAAATTAACCGAATATTGTTTATTAGTGTAATGCATCTAATTGTAATTAACTTATAACAATATAATGGTCCAGGGAATGGTCAAACTATTCTAAATACAATAAGCTGCTTTAGTGTTATTACTCTTACAGCACCTTCTTCTTCTTCTTCTTTCAGCTCCTCCCGTTAGGAGTTGCCACAGCGGATCATCTTTTTCCATATTACTCTCACTGCACCACTCAGAGTATTTATATCACTGTATCTGAGTGGGAAATCACAGATCTACAAAATCTGAGAAAGAGAATTATCTGTATACAGCATCAAGCACACGCTGCCTCAGCCATGCTGTCCATTGAACTGCTCTCATCCAACAAACGCTTCAGAGCCTTTCATGTTCGGACCTCGCGGTTCACAAACAGTTTCATCCCAAGGACTCTAAACGCACTCCATCAGTCCATCAAGTGCTCCTTTTAAAACTGTCTGTACTTGCAAGTTTACAGTGAGGTAATTGTACTTATGATACAGTTATAATATCGCACAGCCTGAGCAACTTTATAAAGCGTGTATTTACATATGATGATGATATCATTTTTAAGGCAAAATGCAGCAAAATATATTTATTATATTATACAAGCTTTAACTTTAACTACACGGTGCCGCACTAGCAAGTAATTTGAGCTTCGTTCACGTACTGTTCCTACCTCGTGCTGTATCTATTCTTGCTGTGGCGACACTGGAAGGATAGATGGATAGAATAATTAAACACTATGAAGATATTTCAGTGTTCCTTAAAAGTTTTGAAGATTCGGCGTTCTAAGCTTACAGATGGCTTAACGTCTATTACAGAGCTGATTGTGTCGCGATTGGTTACTTGGAGAAAGAAACGTAAGGACAGGGATTGGAGGTTAGTACGTTTGAAAAAGACAGTACTGCTGCAATAAAGTATTTCATCGAAGGTCGCACACGGCGCAGCAAGCATCTTGAGTGAGACGTGAACAATCACTGCGCCACCATGTTCCCATGTCTAATAACGTGCTTTAACTCCTATCATCATGAAAATGATATCACGTATACATCTCAGTATTGTAATTATTCAGAGAGCTGTAATATTACAAATGTAATGGATTCTGTGTCCTGTCAGAGGAAGAGAAAGCCTGGAAGCACGTAGTGATTCACACATAGAGCACATAGAAGATCAAATACAAAACAAAGCATTTAACTTGCTACTTTAGTTATGATGGGATTTGAAACTAGTAAATTAAACGATTTTAAGATGAAGTTTATGATGTTCTACTTTAATGACAAAATAAACAACGTGATTAAAGTGGTGTAATAAGTTCAAGAGCAGACAACAAAAAGGTTTGGGGTTTTCTGGCCCCTTATATTGTCGACACTCCAGATTTTCACAAAAACAAAATACGGTCAAACATAAACAATTCATGTGCGACGCCATACTGGGCGTCGCGGCCATTTTTAAAGGGGAGGAGCCGGAAGTGCAGGAATGCTGGGAAGGAGTGATGGATGATGGGGGGAAATGACGTCATCAAAGATGGCTGAGGGAGGGGGGAAGTAAACGTAGCGCGGTCAGGTCTTATGGCGGAGTGTCTTTGGGTCTGTAAAACAAAGAAACAAGGTTAGTACCCCGCCTTTCCCCGCCGGCGAACATCCTTCGATGTGTTTTAGGATCCGTCCGCGACCTCCTACTCGCGCATGCGTGACATGACCCCCCCCTCAGCCCGAAACCGTCAGGACGGGCGGACCGAACCGAGAGGTCGTGGATACGGGAGAGAGCATCGGCGTTGGCTTGAAGGCCGCCACGGCGATAAGTGACCGTGAACTTATAAGGTTGTAAGTCCAAGAACCACCTAGTGACCCGCGGGTTCGACTCTTTATGTAAGGACATCCACTGCAACGCTGGCGTGGTCAGTCACCAGAGTGAACTCGCGACCCAACAGGTAGTACCGGAGATAAGTCACAGCCCATTTTATGGCCAGGGCTTCCCTCTTTACCTCCGCATACCGGGTCTCCCGGTCCAGCAGTTTCCGGCTCAGGTACATTACGGGGTGTTCAACACCATCGATACTTTGGCTCAACACGGCACCCAAGCCTGTGTCCGAAGCATCGGTCTGGAGAATGAACGGAGCTCCAAAATCCGGAGTCCGCAATACAGGCGCCGACGTTGGGGCCTTTTTTAAGTCACTGAATGCGTGTTCTGCCATATTGGTCCATACCACGTGGAAAGGTGCACCTTTCTTTGTTAAATTAGTCAAGGGTGCTGCTCTTTCGGAGAAACGGGGTACGAACCGGCGGTAATACCCAGCTAGCCCCAAGAAAGCCTGCACCTCTTTCTTGGTACTCGGACGGGGCCATTCTAGGATGTCTTTAACTTTGGAGCATTGTGGTCTCACCTGTCCTCGTCCCACTAGGTACCCTAAATATTTGGCCTCCTGTAAGCCAAAGAAACATTTTCGGGGATTAATGCGGAGGCCGGCATTAGCCAATGTCGCGAGGACAGCTGAGAGCTGCGACAAGTGTTCCTCCCAGGTGCCGGAATAGATGACTATGTCATCGAGGTAGGCGGCACTATAGGACTGGTGGGGCTTCAACACTCTATCCACCAGACGTTGAAAGGTAGCCGGTGCCCCGTGCAGCCCAAATGGGAGGACCTTATACTGCCAATGCCCGCTAGGGGTGCTAAAGGCTGTTTTTTCTTTCGCGGATGCGGTTAAAGGAATCTACCAATACCTTTTTGTCATGTCTAAGGTAGTCAAGTATTGGGTGGCACCTAGCCGCTCCAGAAGGTCATCAATGCGGGGCATCGGATAAGCATCGAATTTGGAGATCTGAATCAGACGTCTAAAGTCATTACAGAATCTCCATGAGCCGTCAGGCTTGGAGACGAGGACGATTGGACTAGACCAAGGGCTGTTACTTTCCTCGATTATGTCCATATCCAACATCCGTTGCACCTCCAATTCCACTTCGGCGCGTTTTGCCTCGGAGAGTCGGTAGGGTCTCTCCCGAACGATCATCCCGGGTTCCGTGATTATGTCGTGCGCAATCAGCTTGGTTCGGCCTGGTGTCTCGCTCACCACTTCAGGGATGGCATGGACAGTTTTAATAATCTCCTGCCGTTGTGAGGGGGTAAGCTCTTTACCGAGGTTAAGGGCGTTCCCGCCAGCGAATAAGGAGAGGGACCTACTAACATTGGGAGACTCTTCCCGGTCTTTCCAAGGTTTTAATAAATTAATATGGTAGATTCTCTCGGTTGGACGACGATTAGGTTGGAGAACCAAATAGTCGACCAATCCTTTTCTTTCTTTAACCTCGTATGGCCCTTGCCAGTGAGCTAACAATTTAGAATGGGATGTGGGAACAAGTACCATCACTCGATCCCCCGGACAGAACTCTCGGAGGACCAAATTACAGTTGTAACACCGGACCTGAGCTGCCTGCGCACGAGTCACGTGATCTTTGAGGATTGGTTTAATTTTCTCGAGCTTGTCACACAGTTGCGCAACATACTCGAGTACATTTGAGGAGGGCAGAGGTTCTGCCTCCCAGCCCTCTTTTAGGATATCCAAAAGTCCCCGGGGCTGACTACATTACGGAGCATCTGTTTGAGCGTCTGGTTAAAACGTTCAACCAACCCATCCGTTTGGGGGTGATAGACAGACGTCTTCAGGTGCTTTATCCTGAGTAATCTGGCAACTTCCTTGAACGTATCCGAAGTGAATGGTGTACCCTGGTCCATGAGGACTTCTTTAGGAATACCCACTCTTGAAAATAAATTAACCAATTCCCGTGCGATATTTTTTTGTAGTAGCGGAGTGCAGGGGAACCGCCTCTGGGTATCGGGTCGCGTAATCAACCATGACTAATATATATTTAAAGCCACGGTTTGAGGGTTCCAGGGGTCCCACTAAATCTACCCCTATTCTATCAAACGGGACGTCTATTAAAGGAATAGGGACGAGAGGAGCACGGTCCCTCCTCGGAATCTGGCGAATCTGACATTCCAGACAGGACTGACAGAAACACCGGACCTCCTCATTTATCCCAGGCCAATAAAAGCGGAGTTTAACCCTCTCCAATGTTTTTTCGGCCCCCAGATGGGCGCCTAAGAGGTGAGCGTGTGCTAGTTCACACACCTCCCGCCGGAAGGTACGTGGCACTAAGAACAATTTTTGCACCTCACCCTCGTGAGTTGCCACCCGATACAACAGATCATTTTCTAACACAAAGAAGGGCTTGCGTGGCATGGAACCATCAGCATGTGTGCTACCAGGAAGAACAGCTGCATTCCGGGCAAACCTTAGGGAATCATCATTCCACTGTTCTCTTTTAAAGGACGCAGGCGTAGACCGAAATTGATGATCCAGGTCGCTTAACGGATCCTGGTATGGGTTCGGCGGAAGTGTCCCCCGGCTTGTCCCTTCCCCGGCGGATACTTCCGGGTCAGAGGATGTCGCTCGAAAATCCACTTCCGACACGCCTGCGCCATCTTGGCTTGCCCCTGTGCATGGCGTGGAGATCGCGGGAAGGGCACCTCGTCCCCTCATGGCTAGACCCAAGGAGGCTCTGGGAGCGGCGTTCATCCTACCGCTGCTAATTTTGGACCAGTCTTGCCCCAAGATTACCGGATAGGGGGTTTCAGGCAACACCGCGACCATCATATTGGACACCTTCCCCTTCCAGGTAACGTAACACTGGGCGGATCGATACGTTCTGGTCTCACCGTGTACACAAATGACTTGTAAATGTTTCGTGAGCCACTGTCGCGGTAAGACAAAACGGCGAGAAACAATGGTAATGTTACTGCCGGAATCGAACAAAGCCACCACCGAGTGCCCATTAAGCAACACCACTCCCGTATTCGGACTTGCCAGCGGGTGAGACGGAGTACAGTACCTTTCCTTCGTAGCCCAGGTGCAGTCCATCGGCTCCGATGATGTGTTGAAGGGACAGGTTGGCAATAGATGGCCGGTCTCTCCACACTTGTAGCAGCGTGGGGAGGCCGGCTTTTCTTTGAATTTCTGCGGTGCTTGTGCAGCGCGTCGAGAGGGCTTGGGGTGGGCCACCCGTCCCTGTCGGTTCCCACGTGCTTGCCGTTCCGATCCCCCGGATCGGTAGACCGCCAGTTGACGCTCCAATACCTCTAGGAGACCTGACATTTCCTTGTAAGGATGTGACCGGACCTGCTGGGCGAGAGAACTAGGTAGGGCGTTAACCAGGCCTTCACAGGCCACTTGTTCTACCACTTTCCTGGCTTGGGGGCCTTCTGGCCGTAGCCACCTCCCGATCTTACCCCAGAACTCGAATGCCTGCGCTCGGGCCGGCTTCTCTGGGTCAAATTGCCAGGTTCTCCATTCCGCCGCCTGCTGGCCCGGTAGCGTGCCAGTATCTCCTTCTTAAGAACATCGTATTTGGCGGCCTCTTCCTTGGGGAGGTCATAATAAGCGCGCTGCGCGGGACCCTTCAGGTAGGGCGCCAAGATGGATGCCCACTCGGACCGCTGCCACTCGTTCCAGGTGGCCGTCCTTTCAAAGGATAGGATTCCACATCATCAGATTCAGTCATAGGCACCAGGGGTGGCGGTGTATGGCGCGGACGCTCCGCTATAGCTCTCCGGGCTTCGGCCAGCTGGGCCCTTGTTAAATCCAACTCCCGGTTGGTCGCGGCCTGGGATTGTTGCAGTGCCGCGAGTTGGGCGCTCATGCCCTGTAAAACTGCATTCAGGTCTTGTCCTTCCGACATTTCCCTCGGACAACGATCCTGCCGGCTACGCCAATGTAAGAAGTTCAAGAGCAGACAACAAAAAGGTTTGGGGTTTTCCGGCCCCTTATATAGTCGACACTCCAGATTTTCACAAAAACAAAATACGGTCAAACATAAACAATTCATGTGCGACGCCATACTGGGCGTCGCGGCCATTTTTATAGGGGAGGAGCCGGAAGTGCAGGAATGCTGGGAAGGAGTGATGGATGATGGGAGGAAATGACGTTATCAAAGATGGCGGAGGGAGGTCCGGAAGTAAACGTAGTGCGGTCAGGTCTTATGGCGGAGTATCTTTGGGTCTGTAAAACAAAGAAACAAGGTTAGTACCCCGCCTTTCCCCCCGGTGAACATCCTTCGATGTGTTTTAGGATCCGTCCGCGACCACCTACTCGCGCATGCGTGACAGTGGAAATGTCAAGATTGAAGTTGACATTTCTTGCTTTTTCCCCACTGTGTGCCTTTTTTATTCTCTGTACCCTAATAAGCTTTAATATGACTCTTGGACGGTGGGCCACGACTCGCCTTTTCATGACGACTTTGATATCGGACAACTTCTTTTTTTATTTATTTCGTGTACTGTGTGACTTTGTGAATTTGAGCTTTCGTGTTTTTCCGACACGCTATGTCACTCGATCAGCTTCTATTTGTTGATTATACCACTGTTTAAACAAATAGTAAGTTTTTCCTTTGCCTCCACTTGGTATTCACTGAAATTCTTCTATTTTTCCTCGTACTTCTGCCATTGTCTTTCACTGAACACTGAGCTTAAGGGCTATTTATATTGATTTGCATATTCAAAGAGATGTAATTCTGGGAGGAGTTGGGGTGGGGCAGCAGGCGCATGCACGTGCGTTACTTTTCACACTGACCAGGATTTAGCAAAAGTGAAAATAACTGCACGTAACTAATTCAGGAAAAACGTGAATGCTGGCGTTCGCACAGATTTATGCATCTGGATTCTTTTGTGCGTAAGTACATTTCCACTTTTGTGCTTACGCCATGTTATAGTGTGAATTCTACGCACGGCGTTATGCATGAGGCCCCAAGACTTGGTTAAAATGTTATTTTAGAGAATTCAAGTGGAAATGACTGGCAGGCTTTGTTGAGCTGAATGGTGTGTTTCCATCAAAATCATTTTAGTGTTTGTTATGAGATGTATTCAATCTGTATAATTGAAGAATGGGTTGTGAGGTCTGTTACTTTCTCAGTGAGTAGGTAGTACAATCTCTTTTTGTTATTTGAATTACAGTTATTACCACAATGTCAGAACTGCACATTTTAATTAACGTACGTATTAATAGCTGCATCATTTGTCTGGAAGAAATTATTTCATCTGACAAGTGTTTGCCAAATCTGCCTCTTTCAAATCAGGTAAATCAGTCTAGTTTGGTTCTTGATCATTTACACCAATTTATGCTAAAACAACTTTAAAGGATATGTACCATGACTTTTTTTTTTAAAACTGATATCTAGCTTTAAAACTCTACAACTTTTAAAATTAAAGCAAATCGTTTTAAAACCTAATGTGTCATAGATTTCTGAAGTGAGGTCCAGATGTCTGAAATTTATTAAATGATTAATCGACTCATGCATACCTAATAGTGAAAGAACTTAACTGAAACATTTCTTTCTATAGCATGTTTTCATACAAATGAAGAAAGAAAAACAATGTAAAAATGTGGCAATGCTAATTAACAAAGAATAAAGTAAGGTCTGATGGGTGGGAGGACAGAAAAAAAAAACAAAAAACTCCAGAAAGCTGGAGTAAAAAAAAAAAATCTGCAGGGGTTCCGAGGCCACGAGACCACCCAGCCCCCTCTAGGCATTCTACCTCGCATAAATGACCTCAATCAGTCCTCATGGTATTCAGGGTTCACATGGAAGAACTTGATGATGATGGTCGTATGGACTTCTGGCCTTCAATCCATCAATGTAGGACATCACGATGCTTTGATCAGGTGGTGGTGGAGCAGATCGACACCACAGAAAACTGGAAAAAGGACAGAAGAGAAAGTCATTACAGAGCCATGATAAAAACGATAATGCATGTACAGAATATCAGAGTTACACTAAAATGAAGCTCTGAGAAAGCCATGTTAAAGTAATGTGTTTTTAGCAGTTTTTTTTTAAAGTGCTTCACTGTATTAGCCTGGTGAATTTGTATCTGTAAGCTGTTCAAGATTCGAGGTTCATAACAGCAGAAGGCTCTCTACAGAGCTAACAATATAAATAATGTGCTAAACATTTACAAATGCAAGTTTCTGATTTTGTCACCAGGGTCACCACAACCTTATGAACTCCTCAGAATTCTGTCTTCTCCCCCATCTCGCCCCCTAAACCCCTGTCAAGAATGATAAACTAAACGCCACGCGCACATCTTTTACTGTTCTTATCAATGCTTTTATTTTTAAAACAAAACATTAAAAAGAATTGAGAATAAACTTCTGCAATGTTCAAAATCTTTTTTACATTATGACGTCCCCGGAGATTAGTGCAAGTTCCGGTTCGTATCGGCAAAGCCCCTCATGTTTGCGCAAGATGTGAATTGTGATCTATAAAAATATAACATCAACTCAGAGCAATCCAACAGAAGACAATGACAATATAACAAATTTCAGTTTGTATTGTCTGGCTACATTTTAAAAGTTAAATGAGGTATGGGCTACTGGCCTGTGAGAGTCGAACTTAACCGTACAGTTAAGTAGACTCGATGGTCGAACCCCTGTTGCTGCTATTCGGCTCCAACAAGCTTCAAAATTTGAAGACCAAAAAAAAAAGAAAGTGTTAACAACTACTGCACTTGCGTATTAATGTCCCTGGCTATTGTAAAGAGCGTTTTGTGCAATTAGGGGGTCCATACTGCTCCTCAGCGCGGCGGTGTGTGAAGGCACCTCAGTAACCTGCAATGCATTCGGTCGTAAAACCGAGACGCTGCCCCGTGAGCGCGCACTGCTGTCAGGTGTCAGTGGCCCGTGAGCGCGCACTGCTGTCAGGTGTCAGTGGCCCGTGAGCGCCAACACTGCTGTCAGGTGTCAGTGGCCCGTGAGCGCGCACTGCTGTCAGGTGTCAGTGGCCCGTGAGCGCGCACTGCTGTCAGGTGTCAGTGGCCCGTGAGCGCGCACTGCTGTCCCGTGACACTGTCTCTGCGTGTGTGACAATGGCCCGGAAGACTTAAACTGTAAATTGCACTTAATGCTCTAAAGCCTTCTCCCCATATGTGTCTTTTTTTCAGTATAAGCTGCTTCTACTTCTGCCCGCACTTGTAAGACTGCTTGCGCTTGCCGAAGACTTGCATGACAGCTTCGAGGGCTTCGTTCCGGGGCCGCGAGATCTCGTCTCAAAGGTTTACTGTGTTAACTCTCCATGATATCATTTTGGCATTCACTCGCCGCGTGGATGTCTTTTTACAATTCTGCCCTCGCGATTTCATGCCCGTGCAACGCTAGACAAATAGCGAACAATATAGTTAAGCAAAGCCGCTTCTTGCTCGGAGTGAGCTTTTTACTGGCAAGTCTTTCATTCTTTGTTGTAAAGCTACAAAACACAATGCAAAGGGTGCTTTTAGTGCAACGCTCACATCAATCAATCAATCAGTACAGAAATACATTTATATCAGTTAACTCTGGCAGAAGCACATCCTGACAAGCATTTACAAACTAATTATTTAAAAGAGAAACTAAAAGGCATGTCTCTGCCAAAGATTAACGTGAAAGAACTGATGGCACACTTCCCTGAACTGCCTTCTATGAAAGGTGGATTGAACAAATTTAACAAAGTAATACTTAACCTCACCTCCTTTTAAGTGCGACACGTTGTCTTTCTCCTGCTCCGCTCTTTATTTTCATTCTTTCCATTTTATACACTGAAAAGCGTCCGGGCAGGAACATTGTAAAACGTATATTTATTATAACAGAAAATAAAGATTTTTTAAACCTTACTGAACTGCAATAAACTACAGACACCGTAACAGCGCATGTGCCTGAATTCAGTTACGTGCAGTTATTTTCACTTTTGTTCTTTAAGAGTCGAAGCCTGCCGTTCATTTGGCATCGTCTCTCGCGATGACAGCAGCTAAACCTTCTCTTTCTGCTGACCAGTATCATCCTATGCCCATCATAACCGGAGGTCCTGAAGAAACTGGTCAGTCTTATGTGTGGACACAATTACTGTCTGGACTGCATCAATGACTACTGGGACAAGGCAGACAAAGAGGGGGCTTAGAAATGACCTCATTGCCTAAGACGTTTTAACGTGAGGCCAGAGATTAACGGAAATGTAATGTTAAAAGATATAATAGAGAAATTACAAGACATGGAAGTCGCTGTCTCTCCATCTCAGCAATACGCCGGACCTAACGATGTGCCCTGTGATGCGTGTTCAGGGAAACAACTGAGAGCAGTAAAGACCTGCCTGACGTGCATGGCCTCCTACTGTGAGACTCACCTGCGGCCTCACCGGGAATCTGAAGCCTTCAAAAGACACAAATTGGAGGAGCTGATTGGAAACATTGAAGAGAAACTCTGCACGAAACACCAGAAAGTTCTGGAAATCTTCTGTAGGACCGATGAGACCTGCGTCTGTTTACTGTGTGTGGCAACAGAACATAAGAGCCATGACACGGTGACACCTGAAGAAGAGAGAGCTGAGAGACAAGTGAGTACAGGATTCGAAATAAGAAGGGTTACTTCTTAAATATTTGGGAGCAATGAATTTGTACAATTTCCTGTTTAGCCACATTTCAAAGAGTGATTCAGATGCTCATTTTTATGAATGGAATAAAGCAAAATAAAAACCAGAAGGCACAGTGGTACTGTAGTTAGGGCTTTATGTTCACCAGCTGACAGAAAACAATGAAGTCAGTGAGTATTGTCAGTGGATGAATGGGTCCTTCTAAACAGCACTATCTCCACCACCACTCCTTCAGTCCAAGTTTATAAAATATTATATATATATATTGTCACAAAACGAGACAAAGACAGAAAAAGGTTTGGGGCAGCCACCCATGTAATTCGGTATCCTGGCTGCAACGTCGTTTTTTTCAAATACCAGCACTGAAGTGCTTACAACAGAGTCCAAAACAAGACTGACACAGAAGGGAAAAGGGAAGGCTTTTAAAGGGGGAGGCAGGAAGTGAGGTCATAAGGATCGGGCACGTGTTCGTCTTTCATTGGTTTAGTCCCGGATGTGACATCAGGGGCCGGAGCTGGCAAGGTCTGTCTCCATTGGCTCGGTCCCAGAAGTGACGTCCAGAGAGACAGGTGGAACCTCCCGGGTTAGGTCTACAGGGAAGTGAGAAAGAGAGTTAGTGCGCTCTGCCACATCCCGGCATGGCTCAGAACTGCCTTCACTCGAGCCCTTTAGCTGCCTCCCATGCGTGTGTGACAAGGCCCCCTCAGCCCAGACCCCGGGTCGGGCGACCTTAACCGAGAGGTCGTGAACCCGAGAGAGCATCAGCGTTGGCATGGAGAGCCACCCGACGATGAACGAGCGAAAACTTGTACGGCTGCAGGTCAAGAAACCACCGGGTGACCCGCTGGATTCGACTCCTTGTGCAGGGCCATCCACTGTAGAGGTGCATGGTCCGTGACAAGGGTGAACTCACGGCCCAACAGGTAGTACCTCAGCTGAGTGATCGCCCATTTAATCGCCAGAGCCTCCCTCTCCACCGCCGCATACCTGGTCTCCCGTCCAACAGTTTCCGCTCAGGAACATGACGGGTGTTCACACCATCGACACTTTGGCTCAGCACGGCTCCCAGGCCTGTGTCCGGCGTCCGCCTGGAGGATGAAAGGCAAAGAAAAGTTAGGTGCCATCAAAATAGGTGCGGACGTAAGGGCCTTCTTCAAGTCACCAAATGCAGTGTCTGTTTTGCAGTCCATACCACAATGTTCGGGCCCTCTTCTTTGTTAAATCAGTCAAGGGCGCTTTCTCCAAAACCGGGTACAAACCGGCGGTAGTACCCGCTAACCCGAAAGGCTTGGACCTGCCGCTTGGTTCATGGACGGGCCATTTCAGAATGGCATCAATTTTGGAGCACTGTGGCCTTACGGTACCCCACCCACCAGGTAGCCTAAATATTTGGCCTCGCTTAATCCAAAGAAACATTTCTTGGGATTAATCCGAGCCCGCCTCACCAAGTGTCCGTAATACCGCTTGGACATGCTGTAGGTGTTCCTTCCATGTGCTGGAATAGATGACCACGCCATCTAGGTAGGCAGCACTGTATGAGTTATGAGGTCAAGCACTTTGTCCACCAGACGCTGAAAGGTTGCTGGAGCCCCGTAACCCAAATGGAAGGACACGATACTGCCAGTGTCCGCTAGGGGTACTAAACGCGTTTTTCCTTCGGAGTCCGTTAAAGGAACCTGCCAGTACCCTTTGTCATGTCAAGTGTGGTCAGGTATTGAGCCTGTCCAAGCCTCTCGAGGAGGTCGCCCACGCGTGGCATTGGATAGGCATCAAATTGGGAGACTTGGTTGCCGACGGAAGTCATTGCAGAACCTCCAACTCCGCCAGGCTTACCGACGAGCACAATGGGGCTGGACCAGGGACTATAACTTTCCTCAATTACACCTAGTTCCAGCATGCGCTTGATCTCAAGCTCCACTTCAGCCTTTTTTGCCTCGGGAAGACGGTGCGGGCGCTCTCGGACAACAACCCCGGCTCTGTCACAATGTTGTGCTCAATCAGAGAGGTCCTTCCGGGTGTTCACTGACTACCTCTCGAACGGTCCGGATAACTGTTTCCAGCTCCTGCCGCTGCCTGGGTCTCAAGTCTGTGCCAAAGTTAAGGTCGTGTGTGTGAGCGAAGAGTGAGCGGGCTGGCCGGAGGAGGGATCGGGTCCCTGTCCTTCCACGGTTTCAGCAGGTTCACATGATAAACCGCTCCTTTGGCCGACGCATTGGGTTGACTCACCAAATAGTCACCAGTCCCTTCCTCTCCTTAACTTGTAGGGGCCCTGCCAGTGGGCAAGCAACTTAGAGTGGGAGGTAGGCACTAGGACCATGACCCGATCTCCGGTGGAACTCCCAAGAGACGTGCGCGTTGTAGTAGCGAACCTGTGCTGCTTGAGCCTCCTCCATGTGACTTTTAAGGACAGGCCGAATCTTTCCAAATCTATCGCAGAATGCGCCGATATACTCCAGTATGTTAGTGGTGGGAAGAGCCTCTTCTTCCCAGCCTTCTTTCAAAATATCCAATATGCCCCGAGGTTGTCGCCCATACAGTAGTTCAAAGGGGGAGAACCCCGTGGAGGCTTGTGGGACTTCCCGATAGGCAAAAAGGACGAGGGGGAGGAGCTGATCCCAGTTCCTTCCATCCTCGCTGACCACCTTACGCAGCATTTGCTTGAGAGTTTGATTAAACCTCTCTACTAATCCGCCGGTTTGAGGATGATACACCGAGGTTTTAAATGCTTTATTTTCAGTAATCTGGCAGTCTCCTTGAACGTCTCCGAGGTGAAGGGGTCCCCTGGTCTGTCAAGACTTCTTTGGGGATCCCCACGCCAATACCCCTAGTAATTCCCGTGCGATGGCTTTAGAGGTAGCTGAGCGCAACGGAACAGCTTCGGGTATCGTAGCATAATCCACGAGGACTAAAATGTACTTGTGTCCTCGGCTGAGGGCTCTAGAGGTCCCACCAGGTCGACCCCAATTCTGTGGAAGGGAACGTCAATCAATGGAATAGGAACAAGAGGAGCACGGTCCCTCCTAGGAATCTGTCGCAGTTGACACTCCGGCAGGAAGCGCAAAAGCGGCTAACCTCCTCATTAATTCCTGGCCAGTAAAACCGGAGCTTGATCCGCTCCAGAGTTTTTCGGTGCCCAGGTGGCCACCTAGGAGGTGGGCGTGCTAGCTCGCAGACCTGCCGCCGGAAGGTACGCTGCACTAGCAGCAGCCTCGCCTCCTGCCCGCCATGCATTGCTACACGGTAAAGGAGGTCATTATCTAGCACAAAGTAGGGGCCCTGTGGCATCGACTGACTAGTGCGCTGGCCATTGACAAGGACCACTGCATTTTTTACAAACTTCAGGGAGTCGTCATTCCATTGCTCCCTTTGAAAGAAGCCGGCGTCTTTTAAATTGAAACCGCAACACGGAGAGAGGGTCAGCGCCGACCTCAATGGGCGTGGTTTCTCCCGCTCCGCCGCGGCGCTGGTGGATGACGGTCAGCCTGCGACGCCCGGAGTTGCCACGCCAGCCAGGACGGCTGCTTCACCTCTCTGCCGGCTGATTACACGGCGTGGAGGCAGCTTGAGACGGTTCATCTCCGCCCATAACGAGGCCCAACTTAACCCCGGGAGTGGTATGTGTCTCACCGCTTTTAATTTCAGACCAGTCCCGCCCCAGTATCACCGGGTGTGGAGGATCAGGAAGGATTGCCACGGGTACTTTCTGGACTGACCTCCGTAGCTAATGACACAGCGGCGGTCCTGTACCAGCTGGTTTCCCGTGGACACAGGTTATACTGGTCTTGAATTTTAGCCATTGTCGCGTAGCACAAAACGGCGGGCAACAATGGAAATGTTGCTGCCGGAATCGAGCAGAGCGAAGTTTTAAACCCGCTAACATCACCACGCCTGTATGCGGGACCGCCAACGGGTTTGTCAGAGCACACCAAGCCCTCCTCCCTCCACCTGCATTCCTCCTCGCCTCCAAGCGGTTTTGCGTGCCAGCGCCGGACGCCCATACAAGCTCCAGGTTGTACAGGGAGGGGCTAGGTCTTGGGACATACCCCGGCTGAGTTTGACAGAAGGACGGTTCTGCTCTCCCAGAGTGTGAGGCCGCCCTCTGTGTTTCCAGAAGCTCTATGAGCCCTGACATGTTCAGAACTGCACGCCCCAGACCGGCTGGGTGAAGCCCTGGGGAAGTGCTTTCAGGAGCAGATAGCAAGCTACCTGCTCAATGACCTGGTAGGGCTTGTTTTCCAAGGGCCGTAGCCACTGCCATACTTTGCCCATAAGGACCAGGCTTGTTTACTGGTCGGCCTCTCAGGGTCCAACCTCCACTTGGTTATTTCACTCACCTGCCAGTCTGGGGCACCCCTAGGGGGTAAATGGGGCTGTGGTTTCACTGGGGGCAGGCACTCTCCCCAAGAGAGCATACTGAGTCCCTCTGTCTCCCTCCAGGGCAGCCCACTGGTGAGCCCCACCCGCACACTCCCTGGCCTCTAGATGGCCTAGTTCTGCGTGCTGGGAGCGGAGCCCGCACCGGTCTCGCCAACCACGGGCACCCTCCCCGCCTGAATACTCGGCCCCGCACGCCCCACCTGGGTGTTTTGCAGGTCCTGTCCCCTTCTCTTCTGGGACTTCTCCATCCTGCCGACTACGCCACTGTCACAAAACGAGACAAAGACAGAAAAAGGTTTGGGGCAGCCACCCATGTAATTTGGTATCCTGGCTGCAACGTCGTTTTCTTTTTCAAATACCAGCACTGAAGTGCTTACAACAGAGTCCAAAACAAGACTGACACAGAAGGGAAAAGGGAAGGCTTTTAAAGGGGGAGGCAGGAAGTGAGGTCATAAGGATCGGGCACGTGTTCGTCTTTCATTGGTTTAGTCCCGGATGTGACATCAGGGGGGCCGGAGCTGGCAAGGTCTGTCTCCATTGGCTCGGTCCCAGAAGTGACGCCCAGAGAGACAGGGGGAACCTCCCGGTTAGGTCTACAGGGAAGTGAGAAAGAGAGTTAGTGCGCTCTGCCACATCCCGCATGGCTCAGAACTGCCTTCACTCGAGCCCTTTAGCTGCCTCCCATGCGCGCGTGTGTGACAATATATATATACACACACACACATATACATACACATATATATATATATATATATACATACATACATATACACACACACACACACACAAGTGTGTGTAAGTTCAATGTTTTGTGATAAGGTAACTAATGATTGTGCACATATGTAGATTCCTAAAGTTTTTTCTGAGAAGTCTACAGTGTTCAAAACAGTTCATTGTTCTGGCATGCACTTTGCCAAAATTTGCTCTTTTTGTTATGTTTTTATTTTTTCATTATTATTATTTTTTATTCATTGTGCTTATAGACCACATTACATTAAGTAAAATGCAATTTTGTCAAAAAAGGATTATTATTCTAAAGGGTTGCTGCCTTGTTCCATTCCTGGAATACGACTGTGGCTGCAGGTTTTCATTCTAACCATCTTCTTAATCAGTGACCTGTTTTTGCCTTAATTTTGATTGACTTTCTAATTAAAACTCAAACCCCAGAATTGTTTCTTTTTAACTGAATTAGCAGCCAAAATGTAATGAGATAGACGAGGAGTCGAGACATGGCAAGCCAACCTGTGTGCATCATGCAATATCTGAAAATAAAGAAAGGTGCAGTTCTTAGCAACGTTGATCTGTTAAGGTCCACAAAACATTTTGATGGCATCCTTAGAAGAAAAGAAAAGCAACACTTCTGGGAATGGCTGCTGTGACAGAATGAGAGCAGCAGCAAGCCATGGAATTAAATAACGAGTTTAATTAACAGCAAGAAACGGCTTCTAATTGAGAAAGTGGCAGGACTGAAATTGGTTGGAGTTTGAAGCTGTGACTTAGCTGGTCATCTGCTGACTCGCTTCACGTCTCACTTCTGTTTGAGTGCTGGTTAAGGAATCAAAAAGCTATTCAGATTACTGACTCTTAAAAAAAAAAACAATTAATATTAAGGCAACAGAATTTGCAGCTATAAGGGATTGCTAATAAAAAAGATGGCTAGAATGATAACCTGTTTCCACTGCAGCTCTCCAGGACCAGAGCTGGACACTCCGCATTAATATTTTACATTACATCAAATAAAGGCCATCTGCACTTAGCTGAGAAATTTCATGTTGGGGCCAACATGTGGCTTTCAAGACGTGTCCATATTTTTCTGTGGCGTTATCAATGTAAAGGATCAGCAAAACAACAACAAACAAAAAAGGTTTTAAAAGAATTGTGGGGTCATGATGAACGGTGTGCTTATCCCTTGAGAAGAGCTGGAACATCAGGTCACTTCCAACTTCTCCAAGTTAACTGACATGAAGGGCGGGAGAAGCAAAATATGAATTACTTGGATTTGAGAAAATGCAGAAAGATGGGATACTATCGAATTCCTGGAGGACCAGTGGCCAGTCCCTTTATCCAGCCTGTGTGACTTTGCACCCATAACAGAACAAGATACAGAGGACAGAAAGATATGGAAGAAGATGATCTGCTGTGGTGACCCCTAATGGGAGCAGCCAAAAGAAGAAGATGACTTTGCACCCATAGTGGTGTGATGTCAAAGGATATGTGCGCACCATGTGGTCTGGATGGAGGACCAAATGCCGAGGGCGTGGAGTGCTACATCTGCAATGTCCATTCTGAACAGCTTCATGCTGGAGTTCCTACTTGTTTGTTATTTATCCCACCCTGGTTATTATATATTCACATTGTGCCTACAACCGGAGTGCATTTTGGTGTTCACTAGACCTTTTCATGTAAGTAGGAGATTCATTTTGTGGTGCTTTCTTTGGCAGATGGCGAGCCAGTGCTCTGTTGGAGACACTTTGGTTTGGGTGGCAGAGAAAGCTGTTTCTTTGTACTGTTAAGCACTTTCTTCATAATTGTTAAGTGCAGCAGTTCAGTAGCCTTAATAAACCCTGTGGACAAGAAAGTAGTGATCTTCCCTACTCTCGGTGCACTTTCTTTATTTCAATCACTCCAAATAAAAGAAAAAGTACGTAAAATAAAAAAAAGCAGTATGGCATTTATTAATGTATAACAACATCCAATACAAGAGAATAAAATAGATCCCAAAAGTCTGGATTTATTCTTTAGAAAAGCTTACAAAAAAAAATCACAAATGTCGAGAAGTGGATGTTGTCCCGGGTGGCTTTTGGATTAGCAGTCGGAGTTATTTAAAGATCACATTCTCTGGTCGCAGTCCTTGCCTCAGACAAGCCGGATTTCTGTTCAGATTTCAAGTGGGGCTTTGGGATGTGCGGCATTGTACACACATTTTTGGATTAGATATCTGTGTAATAAAAGGAGCGGAGTGGTAGCTCTGAGGCTAAGGATCTGCGCTGGTATCCCGAAGGTTGCCGGTTTGAATCTCCGTCATTGCCAAAAGAGATCCTACTCTGCTGGGCCCTTGAGCAAGACCCTTAACGTTCAATTGCTCCAGGGGCGCTGTACAATGGCTGACCCTGCGCTCTGACCCCAAGGGGTATGCGAAAACTAACAAATTCCTAATATGAGAAATTGTATAAGGTGAAATAAAGAACAAAAAAAAAAAAAACAAATGACCCTGCTCCAAATGTTTTTTATACACATTGTGCTTCTTTCCTTTCCCAGGTTGTAAACTAATTGAAGCAGGCTGTGGTTCGTACTTATTCCGTTCTCAGGTGATAAAGTTATTGAAAAGGCTGCAGTTATAAACTGACTAAAACAGATGCAATAAAGTTAAAAACTAACTGCAGCAATACAGAAAGAATGCACAAGGGAGGGTGCTGGCAATGCCAGCCATTGAAGTCCTTTATATTCAGTTCATCCTGGCTCAGTTAAGCGAAAAATGATAACTTCATATAAGCAGTGCCCAGTTTAAAACTTGAAGATTTTTCACTCTGCAACCCCAAACTCCAGCTTAGCTGTTTTGATTGGTCTGACATGGGTGGGTCCTCGCTGTCCTGAGGGCTGCCCTGATCTACACCAGAATTTGGAAACCTGCACAGCTCCAAAGAAGAGGAATCTTCTGAAGGTGCAGCTGCAGCTCTTACTCAGATTTTATGCTTCATTGAAGATCCACATTTTAAAGAGCTTAACACTTGAAAACAGTTAGCCAGTCATGCAGTGCGCCTCAGCAGTTTCAGGTTTCATTTCTAAGCTGAGTAAACACAGTATGTTTTCTGCGTGATGATTTGATGTTTCAAGGTAGCACTTCCCATGAAACAAAAGTGTGTCATTATGCTTTATTTACTTAGTGTCCATCCATCCGTTGTCCAAACCGCTATATCCTAACACAGGGTCACGGGGGTCTGCTGGAGCCAATCCCAGCCAGCACAGGGTGCTAGGCAGGAAACAAACCCTGGGCAGGGCGCCAGCTCACTGCAGGGCACACACACCAGGGACGATTTAGGATTGCCAGTGCACCTAACCTGCATGTCTTTGGACTGTGGGAGGAAACCGGAGTACCCGACGGAAACCCACGCATACACGGGGAGAACATGCAAACTCCACACAGGGAGGACCCAGGAAGCGAACCTGGGTCTCCTAACTGCGAGGCAGACTGTGTGTGTGTGTGTATATGTGTATATATATATATATATATATATATATATATATATATATATATATATATATATATATATATATATATATATATATATATATATACACAGTGCATCCGGAAAGTATTCACAGCGCATCACTTTTTCCACATTTTGTTATGTTACAGCCTTATTCCATAATGGATTCAATTCATTTTTTTTCCTCAGAATTCTACACACAACACCCCATAATGACAACATGAAAAAAGTTTACTTGAGGTTTTTGCAAATTTATTAAAAAAAAAACTGAGAAATCCCATGTACATAAGTATTCACAGCCTATGCTCAATACTTTGTCGATGCACCTTTGGCAGCAATTACAGCCTCAAGTCTTTTTGAATATGATGCCACAAGCTTGGCACACCTTGGCCAGTTTCACCCATTCCTCTTTGCAGCACCTCTCAAGCTCCATCAGGTTGGATGGGAAGCGTCGGTGCACAGCCATTTTGAGATCTCTCCAGAGATGTTCAATCGGATTCAAGTCTGGGCTCTGGCTGGGCCACTCAAGGACATTCACAGAGTTGTCCTGAAGCCACTCCTTTGATATCTTGGCTGTGTGCTTAGGGTCGTTGTCCTGCTGAAAGATGAACCGTCGCCCCAGTCTGAGGTCAAGAGCGCTCTGGAGCAGGTTTTCATCCAGGATGTCTCTGTACATTGCTGCAGTCATCTTTCCCTTCATCCTGACTAGTCTCCCAGTTCCTGCCACTGAAAAACATCACCACAGTATGATGCTGCCACCGCCATCCTTCACTGTAGGGATGGTATTGGCCTGGTGATGAGCGGTGCCTGGTTTCCTCCAAACGTGACGCCTGGCATTCACACCAAAGAGTTCAACCTTTGTGTCATCAGACCAGAGAATTTTGTTTCTCATGGTCTGAGAGTCCTTCAGGTGCCTTTCAGCAAACTCCAGGTGGGCTGCCATGTGCCTTTTACTAAGGAGTGGCTTCCGTCTGGCCACTCTACCATACAGGCTTGATTGGTGGATTGCTGCAGAGATGGCTGTGCTTCTGGAAGGTTCTCCTCTGTCCACAGAGGACCTCTGGAGCTCTGACAGAGTGACCATCAGGTTCTTGGTCACCTCCCTGACTAAGGCCCTTCTCCCCCGATCACTCAGTTTAGATGGCCAGCCAGCTCTAGGAAGAGTCCTGGTGGTTTCGAACTTCTTCCACTTACGGGTGATGGAGGCCACTGTGCTCATTGGGACCTTCAAAGCAGCAGAAATTTTTCTGTAACCTTCTCCAGATTTGTGCCTCAAGACAATCCTGTCTTGGAGGTCTACAGACAATTCCTTTGACCTCATGCATGGTTTGTGCTCTGACATGAACTGTCAACTGTGGGACCTTCTATAGACAGGTGTGTGCCTTGCCAAATCAGGTCCAATCAACTGAATTTACCACAGGTGGACTCCAATTAAGCTGCAGAAACATCTCAAGGATGATCAGGGAAAACAGGATGCACCTGAGCTCAATTTGGAGCTTCATGGCAAAGGCTGTGAATACTTATGTACATGTGCTTTCTCAATTTTTTATTTTTAATAAATTTGCAAAAATCTCAGGTAAACTTTTTTTCATGTTGTCATTATGGGGTGTTGTGTGTAGAATTCTGAGGAAAAAAATGAATTGAATCCATTATGGAATAAGGCTGTAACATAACAAAATGTGGAAAAAGTGATGCGCTGTGAATACTTTCCGGATGCACTGTATGTGCTTTAATAAACTCTGAAGTTTCATAAACTTCAGACTGATGAGCAAGAACAAAAATCATTGCTAAACTTTAGATCTTAAAAATTACAGAACAAATACTAGGCCCTGAGCAGTGTACTCTGGAATTTCTTTTGCTTATTAAAAACTGTTTATTTCTTCAATGATATTTGTAATGTCTACTAAGGCTGTAACTGCCAAAAATATTCTGGTGGGATTCTGTTTGATCTCTCTACTGATATGGACTGGAAATTTGTTAGGAATGAAAGGATGGCACATCATTTGATGGAAATGAAAATTGTCAACCTACAGAGGGTTGAATTCAGAGACACCACGAAAATCAAAGTGAAAAAATTAAGCGACAGGCAGAGAAGTCCATTTTGCCAAATTTCATTGCAGCAACTCAAAATTATTGTATTCCCCAATCCCCCCTTCGTTTGTATGCATGCCTGATAACGTCGGAGGGGAGGGGATGGGTCATGCTCATAATGAGATAATGGATGGGGTCCTGGGGGATCTCCTCCCAGATCTGGACCAGGGCATCACTGAGCTCCTGGACAGTCTGAGGCGTCAGATGGACTGAAATATAATGTCCCACCCAGAGGTGTCCTATTGGATTGATGTCAGGCGAGTGAGCATGGGGGCCAGTCAATGGTATCAATTCCTTCATCCTCCAAATACTGCCTGCATACTCTCGCCACATGAGGCTGGGCATTGTCGTGCACCAAGAGGAACCCAGGACCCACTGCACAAGAATAGGGTCTGACAAAGGGTCCAAGGATTTCATCCTGATACCTAATAGCAGTCAAGGTGTTGTTGTCTAGCCTGTAGAGGTCTGTGCATCCCTCCATGGATATGCCTCCCCAGATATACCATCACTGACCCACCACCAAACCAGTCATGCTGAACAATGTTACAGGTAGAATAACGTTCTCCACGGCTTCTCCAGACCCTTTCACGTCTGTCACATGTGCTCAGGGTGAACCTGCTCTCATCTGTGAAAACCACAGGGTGCCAGTGGTGGACTTGCCAATTCTGGTATTCTATGGCAAATGCCAATCGAGCATCACGGTGCCAGGCAGTGAGCACAGGGCCCACTAGAGGATGTCAGGCCCTCAGGCCACCCTCATGAAGTCTTTCTGATTGTTTGGTCAGAGACATTCACACCAGTGGCCTTACTGCAGGAGGTCATTTTGTAGGTTCTGGCAGTGCTCATCCTGTTCCTCCTTGCCCAAAGGAGCAGATACCGATTGGTCCTGTAGAGAAGGTTTAAGAACCTTCTCTGGCCCTGTCCAGCTCTCCTAGAGTAACTGCCTGTCTCCTGGAATCTCCTCAGTGCCCTATGCTGGGAGACACAGCAAACCTTCTGGCATATATATATATATAATCCTATAATAAAGTACATTGATGTAAACCAGTTATTCAGTATAATCCTATGGAATAAAAAATGGCTTACCAGAAATATCATTGCCAAAATAAATTCCTAGCTGACTTGACAGCCTCAGTTCAGTGTGTGCTAAACTGACCAGTAAAGTGGCGTCGTTTACAGCTGTACAGGATGTTATGTCAGGGCCATCTGGTCAGTTCTACTGGAGTACACACACTCTGTGCTATTCATATGCTCTCTGCTTGTGTAGTCATATAGGATGATGCCCAGCTGAACTATCTGCCATCTCTATCTTGTTACCAGTTGTGATACTGATGCCCATCAGTGTCTGCTGTACAGTTGGACTTCCGGCCTCCTCCTCCTCCAATCTCAGAGACCCTAAAAGACAGGCCGAAGTGTTTTGTTGACCACTAGGACCTGATGGAGTCAAATGGAGGATAAATGAGATATGAACTACAAACATACATCTGTCAAGTTTCAATCTCTAAATGTAACTTTTACATAAGTTAATATGTATTATAATAAACATGTATTTGATGGTCTTAAAGAGGTATTAAAAATCCCAAAAGTAATAAATGTCCAATTAAGTCAAAAACTGAATAGTCAGATACAAAAACTGCAAAATGATTTCTCTTTTTAAGGCATAATACTGTTGTGCCGTCCGTGCGGCGTGGGTAAAAAACTGGTCCACAACAAAGATATCTGTCAGGAAGCCTTTAATAATTAACTAAAAGTTATTCAGAATTATTCAGCAATACATTTGCATTGAATTTAATGAAAAAGGTGCTGCTTAACAGGTCGCTGCTCTATCTCAGAGTTTTTTAGGTTTGTATATTGTAATGACCCGGCAGTCAGCGCTAACAGCCTGGTGCATTATGGGTATTTATTTATTTAAGTTTACTGTTTATGTTAATTAAGCAAAGCAGTCAATTTCTTTTGTATTAGAGATGTTATGTGTTTATGTCAAGCTAGGTTGGGTGGGTTTGGTTCATTTGCAGCCCAGTTATATAAAAGTGTAACAGTTACCATCATGGAGAAAGATGTCTTTATGAATGACCTTGGCAATGGCCTTGCAATGTGTTAAGCTTTGTTTTTGACTCTCTGCTCTATTAAAGAGGTTATAAAGGACATAGCTGTGTCTTGCTAGATATTCCATCTATGCAATTATTTACAGAGACACTCGGGGTCGTGCGGTGTATGGGACACGAGTGTTCGCCTGCTTACTGAGCTAGGTACAGCTGCGTGTATGGCGCTGGCATTCCGATAGCTTGGGGGACGTGCGCAGGAAAGTTCAGCTCCGAGAACTTCAATACTCAACTACCAGTTATTACAATATTATAGAAGTAAAGACCTAACTTTGTCAATTTATTCAAAGTTTAAAATTGTAATACGTTTATAGCCCGTCTTTAGTGTGACTTGTTAAATGCAGGCGACTATTTCGAGTAAACAACAACAGTTAAACATTTGTTTTAATCTGACTGACTCAATCAAGTGCAGCCCACACTTGAGTCAACGTAAATCCGTTAAAATTAGGCGGACACAAATTTGTATTCATATGTTTGGAATTTTCTTCAGATGTTGTTTAGTAACAATAAACATCTCATATCCAAACTTTTGTGATCATTATTTTTCAAAGCTGCTAATCATAAATGATGGTGGTAAAAATACACTGCAGTCTTAATAATGCTCTCGACATAGTACTATAGTGTAAGATATTGGCACTAGTAGACTACCGTCGCAGATGTATTTTACGAATACACACTGCGTCTCTTACAGTCACATCTTGATCGAACACCTTTAGAAATTCTTGCACGTCTACCTTTAGAAATTACTCCCACCTTTCTTTTTACATATCCATAAGGCAATTGGCTAAAGTAAGTAAATGACAACTAACACCGATTGGCGATGACGTTTAAATTTTCGATTGGCTAATAAGTGCCTGACGTACACAAATTTAATATATGATTGGCTGAAGTCGACAATGATGTCACGCCCATTTTAATCCGGTCTGCAGCAAAATGTACTATTTTTAGGGACGAGGTTGGGGTGTTATGTTAATTCGGAAAATCACCCGACCTTGTGTGTCAGTGCTTTGAAAAACAATTGAGTCTCAGTAACGTTAAGTGAACCAGAAGAAAAGACACGCCGAACACAGGGAGATTCACTCGAGCAAAGCACGCTGGTAGGCTGACTATCATGAACGCGCAGCTCGCCTCCGATTCAGGTCGCGTGCAGTAACTGAGTGGAGCGAAAGAAAACTCACGTGTTCACAAAACCCCGAGTACTCTCTCTCTGTCGCTCGGTGATGCGATTCTAAACCCGTTCGACTTGTGCTTGAGAAGGGTCTAGCTGTAGACGACACTATTGTCCAACTTCGTACCACTTCCTTCGTCTTAGAACGGCAGATCGGAGATCTCTACCCGTCGCTTTTTATGACGTCACGGAAAAGTCACCATACGACTTGCTAGAAACAGTGGAATAGGAAATTAATAAAAGGTAAAGTACCACTTCCAGTTAACGGAAATAGCCCAACAGTTGATAGAAATCAACGTCTTGTACCTAATACATGTATGCAAAATTTGGTTGACTTAAGTGAAAGCGTACTCAAGTTATCTTGTTTACCCTTACATACACACAGACATAATTCCAAAAATGGTATTTTCGGACCCTGGGAGGTCTAAAACGTCGAGATTCATCAAAATCTCAACATCGACTCATCTGACGATTACAATACTTTCCCTATATTGTACTTCCTATACGAGAAAGTAAAAATACACCCTGTTTCCTGCTGACAGGGAAAAAGGCTGACCTGTCAAAAATGTGGATATTTGGGTCAGATTGTTATTCATACAAACACAATCACAAGAAACTGGATCCCAGATGTAAAACAAAACGTATATTCCTGGGGTATGACAAGAAGAGCCTGGTACTGTGTATCCGGTTTATTATCCAGTCAAACAGAAAGTGTTCAGACACATACGGGTACAATGAGAAGTCAAGCAAAATGACACTTTTTATTAGCTAACCGAGCAGATTACAATAAGCAAACTTTCGAGACAACTCAGCAGAGCCGGGCCTAGAGATATTTTCACCCGAGGCAGGAGGATAAATTTGCGCCCCTATGTATATAGTTTTTTATTACTAATAAGTAGTGAAGAGCCAGCAATAAAGTGTTCGGGTGTTCGGTCCGAACATATCGCGATGTTCGTGTGCTCTACTGAGCAGCACCCGAGTATAATGTAAGTCAATGGGAGATAACCAGGCACCCCCTGCTCTGAAGAGGGGAGGGTGCCTGGTCCATTGGAAAAGGTCAGAAAGTGACAGAAACCCCACCCAAATGGACCGGGAACAGCATTGTCTGGATGCATCTTGGACTCCCAAGTCGCTGCTGGGAACCAGTTTGTCCGAGTTGTACGCCACTTTTACAGACTGACAAAAACACACCCCCAAAAAAACAATTTTACAGGAAAAATGACGCTCTAAAACATTATATGCCAGTGCCTGCAGGTGAGCTGACGCTCTAAAACATTAGATGCGAGTGCACGCTGTTCAGCGCACCCTATAAAAAAAATGACATACCTGCCCCTTGATTGGCTGTCTCCAACCCGTGAAACGTGCGGGGCGGAGACTCGAGCATGGCGCACGAGCACATGTGGTGATCGTTCGAGTAGCGCCATGCTACAAGCATAGCGATGCTAGAGCCGAACACGTTCGGCCGAGCATGCTCGCTCATCACTACTATCCATCCATCCATTTTCTAACCCGCTGAATCCTAACACAGGGTCAATTGGTACTGGAGCCAATCCCAGCCAACACAGGGCACAAGGCAGGAACCAATCCTGGGCAGGGTGGCAACCCACCGCAGGACACACACAAACACACCCACACACCAAGCACACACTAGGGCCCATTTAGAAACGCCAATACACCTGACCGGCATGTCTTTGGATTGTGGGAGGAAACCCACGCAGACACGGGGAGAACATGCAAACTCCACGCAGGGAGGACCCGGGAAGTGCCACCGTGCCGCCCTCATCACTACTAATAAGTATTGAATAAAAATAAATAAATGATTTTGAGAACAAAATAAATGTATTAATTATTAAATGAAAAATCACAGAACGCAGTAATAGTATAAAAAAAGTAAAAAATGTGCACATATTAAAAATAAAATCACACCAACCTTAACAAAAGAAAAACAAAATAAGTATTACACATGAGATGAGTTAGAATATTACAAATTTTTTAGTAATTTAATTTAATAATGGAGATAAAATAATATCAACAACTTTAGACAAAACAAAATTTAATATAATTACAATGAATAATTAAATAAATGCCCCATTAAAATTTTACTTTTCTTGCTTTTAGTGAAGCAAATTCATCAATTATTTTATCAAAATTAGTTTGTTTTGTCAATCCCTGTTCGATTGATAAAATTGCCATATTTGACCATTTTTCCTGAGCAAGTGAAGATCTTAAATATGTTTTGATCATTTTTAGTTTCCTAAAGCTTCTTTCACCAGAAGCTACAGTAACAGGTAGTGTTAGGAATATTCTCAATGCAACATCTAAATTTGGATAGGACTGAACTAAACTAGATTTGTGAATCGTTTTTAAAAGATCTAAACCTGTAGCTGCTTTAAGGTCTGTAATGAACATCATTGCCTGATTTTTGAAACTGATTATTTCTGATAAGAATTCTACAGAATTATTAGGGTGATATCATATGAGGAAACGAGTGTATCGAGCGAGAGCATACGATGCAAATCACTAGTTTGCTTGAGGTATTTGACGAACAGTGCAACATACAGTTGGCTTTTTTTTATTGTCCAATTTATTCATTTTCATTTTTCATCAATTTGGCGCCCTTTCCCATTGTTCGCCCTGAGGCAAGTACCTCGTTTGCCTCACTCTTGTCCCGGCCCTACAGCTCAGGCCCCATCTTCTTTAGGCAGTTTGTAATCACTACTACAGACACAGACTGGTAAAAGTGATCAGAACAAATCATATTGAGAAATAGACACAAACTGATGGCTGTTATTCAGAAACTCAAGAATATGAATATAGCTGAGATAGTAGCAGAAACCAAAACAGAGGGAGCCAAGGAGAGGACAGGACTGATAATGCACAACAAAACGTGATGGAGGCAAAGGCAGCCCAAAATGCGGGTAGAATTCTGACCCAAGCTTGAGTCATATTCAACACTAGGAAGGCTCCAAAGCATTCCAATGATTATGCAGTTGATTTTGAAGATGACTCCGCTAACATCACAATTGACTACTGCTATGGGACAATATGTGGCACTCTCCAAACTTACAGAGCTGCCCTAAATTCTCCCAAATCACAAGGGTGGGTACATGCAATGGAGGAAGAACTGCACTTTCTAAAACAAAATGAAACATTTGAATTAACCATCTTATCTTGGAAAGTGAGAGAATGCCTGAGTAGTAGAGAAGAAGTGTACTGGTACCGATATTTAAGAATAAGGGGGATGTGCAGAGCTGTAATAACTACAGAGGGATAAAATTGATGAGTCACTGCATGAAGTTATGGGGAAGGCAAGTGGAAGCTAGGGTAAGAAGGGAGGTGATGATTAGTGAGCAGCAGGATGGTTTCATGCCAAGAAAGTGCACCACAGATGCAATGTTTGCTCTGAGGATGTTGATGGAGAAGTTTAGAGAAGGCCAGAAAAGGGGTGCATTGCGTCTTTGTGAACCTGGAGAAAGCATATGACAGGGTGCCTCGAAAGGAGTTGTGGTATTGTATGAGGAAGTCGGGAGCGACAGAGAAGTACGTAAGAGTTGTACAGGATATGTACGAGGGAAGTGTGACCGTGAGGAGTCCTGCGGTAGGAGTGATGGATGCATTCAAGGTGGAGGTGGGATTACATCAGGGATCAGCTCTGAGCCCTTTCTTATTTGCAATGGTGATGGACAGGCTGACAGACGAGATTAGACAGGAGTCCCCATGGACTATGATGTTTGCTGATGGCATTGTGATCTGTAGCGATAGTAGGGAGCAGGTTGAGGAGACCCTGGAGAGGTGAAGATATGCTCTAGAGAGGAACTTAAAACTAAACACGGCAGACAGTCTGGAGCAGATGGATGACGGCTGAGACCACCCTCAGAGATAAAAAAGGAAACATGCAAAATGAGATCTTACTTGAGGAGAAGTAGGCAAAAGAAACATGGTGCAGGGCACCACAAACAAAGCTGGTCACAGCATCACTTACATGACGCTGGGGCTTTGACTGGCATTGAGACCCCCTTCAAGTGAGTTTGTGGTTTTCAATTAAACTGACAAAATAAAACATAATGACTTGGTGTCTAGAAACATCCATGTCTGATATGAGGTCAGGGGCTTTTAATCCAAGATTACTGTAGATCTTTGCATGAGTAATGTCACAGTGGTCTGGGACTGTGTGGCACATGCAGACAGTCAAATAGCAGATACCCTAAATTAGCATTTTTCTAAAGTCTTATTATTTGTGGAAGCTGACAATCTCCCAGCGGTAAACACGACTACTAAGGAGGCTTTGATTGATTTGGAAATTGCAGAGGGAGATGTGCTGCTCTGATTAAATAAGCTGAAATCAAACAAATCACCAGGACCAGATCATATTTATCCTCGTGTTCTTAAGGAGGCTAGTGAGTACAGATATAAACCCTTGACACATATGTTTAGGAAGTCACTGCACACTGGAGAGATTCTGAAGGACTGGATAATGGCAAATATTATCCTGTTTTATAAAAAATAATATCTATGTATATATACATACTTTTTAAAAACCATGCTTTAAAAACTAAGTCTCTCATATATCACTCGTAAAATAAAACTGCTTTTATTTTACAAGTGTTGTATGATAGACTTAGTTTTTACTTTTTAGTACACTTTTAACTTAATGTTAGCATGGTTTTTAAAAAGTATTTTTATATATATATATATATATATTATTTTCAAGTTTTTAGTCTTGGGCTTGTTTTAGTATAATTTTGTATTCAATATTTTAACACTTCCTTTACTATTTCTATCTGTTACTAGCGCCATCTATTGGTGAAATGTTTAACTATTCTTCATATGAAAATCCATCCATCCATTTTCCAAACCGCTGAATCCGAACACAGGGTCACGGGGGTCTGCTGGAGTCAATCCCAGCCAACACAGGGCACAAGGCAGGTGCCAACCCACCGCAGGACACACACAAACACACCAAGCACACAATTTAGAATCGTCAATCCACCTAACCTGCATGTCTTTGGACTGTGGGTAGAAACCCACACAGACACGGGGAGAACATGCAAACTCCACGCAGGGAGGACCCGGGAAGCGAACCCGGGTCACGTAACTGCGAGGCAGCGAGCAGCGCTACCCACTGCGCCACCGTGCCGCCCCTCATATGAAAATTTCATTTCTTAATTAACATGGATTAATTGATCAATGAGTGAAACTGATTCCTGATTCATATATTGTCATCGGAAGTGAGGAGTAAGTGTGCAAAATTTCACGTCATTTGGACAATAGGAAGTGGGTTAAATATCGATGACAAGATTTGTACCAGACAACAAACAGGTGAAGTTAAAATAAGTGTGGTAATAAAAAGGGTGACCGGGAACATCCCAGGAACTAGAGGCCAGTAAGCTTGATGTGCATCACAGGAAAATTAACAGAAGGAATTATTAAGGATAAGATTGAGCAGCACATGGCAAGGACAGGAGTTTAACTGAACAGTCAGCATGGGTCCAGAAGATGGAGGTCGTGTTTTACTAACATGCTGGAATTCTATGAGGAGGCAACAAAAGGATACGATCAAAGTGGAGCTTATATTATTTATCTGGACTTTCAGAAAGCATTTGATAAGGTGCCACATGAGAGGTTGGGCATCAAGTTAAAAGAAGTGGGAGTTCAGGGTGATGTTTGTAGATGGGTGCAGAATTGGCTCAGACACAGGAAGCAGAGGGTGATGGTGCGAGGAACCTCATCAGAACTGGCCGATGTTAAGAGTGGTGACCAGCAGGGGTCAGTGCTTGGGACGCTGCTATTTTTAATAAATATAAATGATTTAGATAGGAATATAAGTAACAAGCTGGTTAAGTTTGCAAATGATACCAAGATAAGTGGATGGGTAGATAATCTGGAATCCATTAATCCATCATTACAGACTCCCTGAGCAACTGCTCAATCGACACAAAATCAAATCAGCGGTACCCATGGATTCTCCGGGGAGACACAGTACCAAAGTGGTCCAGTCTTCATCTCAGGTCACTGGATAGCATCCATGTCTGTCAACATATAGCAGGACAGGAAGCATCAGGACTCTAAAGACTTGGACCTTCGTCCTTTTGCATAGATATCGGGAGGGCCACACACCCCTTTCCAGCGACCTCATGACCACCCAATGCTCTTGCTCATCAAAGGAAGAGTCACCAGAGGCATGAATGTCCCTGCCAAGATAAGCAAACCTCGTGATATGGTCAACATTCTCTCTGCAAATAAATATGGCTGTGCCCAAGTGGACATTAAAGGCCTGGATCTTGGTTTTTATCAGGACACTTGCAAGCCCAGACATCCAGACCCCTCGCTCAGTCTGTCATAATGATGAGCTGGAAAGAAAAAAAAGAGGAGGAAGGCCCAGATGGGTAACCGCATAAGAGGAGAAGCGTGAAGAAGACGTTAAGAGTATGTAGTGTGGGAAGCAAACACCTTACAGGACCTCACTTCACTTTTTTATTTTAATTCCAGTGTCATCTACAACAGAGGAAAGGAAGAGCTTCAAATTAAAGGCCAAATCTGAAACTGGTAAATGAAGAGAAGAGGTTAAAATGGGCAAAAGAGCACAGACAATGGACAGAAGATTTTTTTAAATGTTGATTTGATACACTTTATTAAATCTTTACACGTGACCTTTGGAAGTCAGGAAGAGGACTGGAGAAGTACGTTATGGCCAGCATCCTGGAGTCGTCTTTGCTCTGTTGCACCAAATGTAGGTAATAATGTCATTGTACTCAGTACAGGAGACAATAATCAGCCTACACAAACGTGTAACGGGCATAAAAGTGAAGTATATTTGCCAACAACATAAAACTATGGATTGTAATAATAATATTGTCAGACATGTCTTATGAGGTTGGGATGAGAAGAAAGAAAGAATTACATCCTAAAGTTGGAATGCTTATGCTTTGTTATTCTGTATACCTTAACGGAAACTATCGCTCATTATGTACGGTGCTGCCATCCACACGGAACACTTTGCAGTGCGAAAGGATCAGACTCGACACACTTAAAATGGTTTGGGGCAGCCACCCTTGTATTACCCCTGGCTGAAAATGGGTGTGTTTCTTAGAGAGGTGTCTCTGTTGGAGTCCAGACATGAACTGATAAAGGCTTGGAAAGATGGCGGTTTTAAGTGATCAGACCGGTAGTGACGTATGGGAACCGGAAGTAACCACCTTCTGACGTCAGTGTAGGCGCCGGAACCAGAAATGACGTCTTCAATTCTGAGTCAGACAGGTTTTTCCACGGCTGGTCTGCAGAGACAACTGGAGAAGGCTTAGTGCAACCTGCCACCCCTTGGCCTGACGTGGAAATACCTTCGCTTGGTCCATACATCATCCTCCTACTTGCACTTGCATGACAGCAGGGTGAAGAATATAAAGGAGATAGAAATCTATTCATTACAGCCACCAGTGTTTAAATAAAGTGTCAATTTTTAGAAATAAGATTCATTTAAGTTTCAAGGTTGCTTTTGGTTATTTACAATATACTGGGCTATTCTGAATAAGTCATCTTTAATCTGAATGTAACTACCATATATACTTGCGGATAAGTCGGGACTTGATTTTACCGTATAATTTCCGGTATTTTATAATGTCGGTCATATAAGTCGAATGCAGAAAACTCACGCTATTGGTCCAAGAGATTATGATATGCTAACGCCCACCTGAGAGAGTAACCACGGAGCACATGGCCTGTTTTTATATGTGGGTGCAGCAATGCGCTATATCAGTGTGTGCTCCTAACCTCTTTCTTTCTCTCTCTCTATTGTGCCTACGTGACCACACGGTAATACCCGAAATATTCTGAAGTGACGTTTGCACTGCACGTCCGTACTGACCCCTACTCTCTCTTCCGTTTCTTTTTCTGGTTTCTTTGTGGTGGTGCCACCACCACCTACTCGAAGCATCATGATGCTCCAACAATGATGGATGGATTAAAAGGCAGAAGTCTACGTGACCATCATCATCATCAAGTCCTTCCGTGAGAACCCTAAATCCAAAGAGGACTGTTTCATTTATGTTAGGTAGAATGCCCAGAGGGGACTGGGTGGTCTCATGGTCTGGAATCCCTACAGATTTTATTTTTTCTCCAGCCGTCTGGAGTTTTTGTTTTTCTGTCCCCTGGCCATTGAACCTTACTCTTATTCGATGTTAATTAATGTTGATTTATTTTGTTTTCTTATTGTGTCTTTTATTTTTCTATTCTTTAATATGTAAAGCACTTTGAGCTACTGTTTGTATGAAAATGTGCTATATAAATAAATGTTGTTGTTGAGACACAAAGCGAGCAGCCACATGAGCAGCTCACCTGTGCCCATCACACAATATCTGAAATTAAAGAGAGGTGAAGGTCTCAGTAAGGTTGTTCTCTCAGGACACCAAAACATTCTGACGGTGTTCTTAGAAAAGACAGAAAAATCAACAGTTTTGGAAATGTGTGCTGTGGCAGAATGAGAGCAGCAACAAGCCATGGAATTAAATAACAGGTTTAATTAACAGCAGGAATCGGCTTCTCATGAAGAGGCTGGTTGGAGTTTGAAATCCCAGGTTAGCTGGTCATCTGTCGGCTCGTTTCACGCCTCATTTCTGTTTGGCTGCCATTTAATGAAGAAACAAATCAATTCAGAGGAGTGAATTCTTAAAAACAGGGCTATTAAACTGAAGGGAAAAGGAGTTGATTAGCAGTGAAAACTGCTCACTGATTAGGAAAGGGTTAGAATGAAAACCTGCAGCCACTGCGGCCCTCCAGGACTGGAGTTCGACACCCCTGCTCTAAAGTAACAACTAATGGATGGATGGATGGAGTAGCTGCTTATATGCCAAAATTCCAGGTTAAATAGTTAAAAGAATTACAAATCATGTATCTGTTGTCGAAGACAGCCCGGACACAGACAGGTAGACATGTTGTAATTCATTACATTTATTTACACTATATTCTATTTACAAGGTGCACACAACCCCAAAACTCCCCCAAAGTCCAGGCCTCACAATGCCTCTCTCTTCTCTTCAGACCGCCTCCTCCTCCTCTCCTCTCCTCCAAGACTTTGTCCTTCTTCCACCCGACTCCGGGAGAGCCCCTTTTAACCCCACCCAAATGTACTCCAGGTGCCGCCCGATAATCTTCCGCCAGCACTCCCCAGTGTGGCGGAAGTGCCGGCTGCACACCCGGAAGCACTCCTGGTGTCACTGGTCTTCTTCCCCCCAGCACTTCCAGGTGTGGCGGAAGTGCTGAGGGCCAGGGCTCCTCAGGCATTGGGGCACCCCTTGGCGGTGACTACAGGCCCCTATAGGGTTGAGCTTCCAAGCTCCATTCCCATGGTCCCCAAAGCCACCAGGGGGTCACCCCCTTGTGGTCTGGAGGAGGCGCAAGCCCTCCTCCGGTCCTCCTGGGCGTCCTGACTGGGTACCACCCCCTGCCACTCGCCACACTGTATAGACAGCGGAATTGGTTGCAGTCATTTCAGGTATACAGTGGGTTGAGGAAATTATGCCAAGCAGGGCTGTTATACAGTGGGATGCAAAAGTTTGGGCAACCTTGTTAATAGTCATTATTTTCCTGTATAAATCGTTGGTTGTCACAATAAAAAATGTCAGTTAAATATATCATACAGGAGACACACACAGTGATATTTGAGAAGTGAAATGAAGTTTATTGGATTTACAGAAAGTGTGCAATAATTGTTCAAACAAAATCAGGCAGGTGCATAAACTTGGGCACCACAAAAAAGAAATGAAATCAATATTTAGTAGATCCGCCTTTTGCAGAAATTACAGCCTCTAAACGCTTCCTGTAGGTTCCAATGAGAGTCTGGATTGTGGTTGAAGGTATTTTGGACCATTCCTCTTTACAAAACATCTCTAGTTCATTCAGGTTTGATGGCTTCCGAGCATGGACAGCTCTCTTTAACTCACACCGCAGATTTTCAATTATATTCAGGTCTGGGGACTGAGATGGCCATTCCAGAACGTTGTACTTGTTCCTCTGCATGAATGCCTTAGTGGATTTTGAGCCGTGTTTCAGGTCGTTGTCTTGTTGAAAGATCCTGCCCCGGCGCAGCTTCAGCTTTGTCACTGATTCCTGGACATTGGTCTCCAGAATCTGCTGATACTCAGTGGAATCCATGCGTCCCTCAACTTTGACAAGATTCCCAGTCCCTGCACTGGCCACACAGCCCCACAGCATGATGGAACCACCACCATATTTTACTGTAGGTAGCAGGTGTTTTTCTTGGAATGCTGTGTTCTGTTTCCTCCATGCATAACGCCCCTTGTTATGCCCAAATAACTCCATTTTAGTTTCATCAGTCCACAGCACCTTATTCCAAAATGAAGCTGGCTTGTCCAAATGTGCTTGAGCAGACCTCAAGCGGCTCTGTTTGTGCTTCCTCTGCATCACTCTCACATACAGCATCTCCTTATGTAAAGTGCGCCGAATGGTTGAACGATGCACAGTGACTCCATCTGCTGCAAGATGATGTTGGAGGACTTTGGTGCTGGTCTGTGGGTTGACTCTGACTGTTCTCACCATTCGTCGCTTCTGTCTATCCGAAATCTTTCTTGGTCTGCCACTTCGAGCCTTAACTTGAACTGAGCCTGTGGTCTTCCATTTCCTCAATATGTTCCTAACTGTGGAAACAGACAGCTTAAATCTCTGGGACAGCTTTCTGTATCCTTCACCTAAACCATGATGGTGAACAATCTTTGTCTTCAGGTCATTTGAGAGTTGTTTTGTGACCCCCATGTTGCTACTCTTCAGAGAAAATTAAAGGAGGAGGGAAACTTACAACTGACCCCTTAAATACTCTCATTTCTCATTATAGGATTCACCTGTGTATGTAGGTCAGGGGTCACTGAGCTTACCAAGCCAATTGGAGTTCCAATAATTAGTTCTAAAAGTTTTGGAATCAATAAAATGACAACGGTGCCCAAATTTATGCACCTGCCTGATTTTGTTTGAACAATTATTGCACACTTTCTATAAATCCAATAAACTTCATTTCACTTCTCCAATATCACTGTGTGTGTCTCCTATATGATATATTTAACTGACATTTTTTATCGTAACAACCAACGATTTATACAGGAAAATAATGTCTATTAACAAGGTTGCCCAAACCTTTGCATCCCACTGTATGTTCAGATTCATATTCAGGACTGACAAGTATTAAATGTGGACAGGCTAACTGTAGACTGCATTTCATAATCAGTTAATCAGATTTTATTTTGCTTACAAAATATGGGTATATATGTGGTTTCTTTATGGGTTCATGCACATAAAGGCCTTGAAGAGAATGAAAGGGTTGATGGCTTGGCTAAAGAGGCTGTAAAGCAGTCTGAAGATGATATAAAAATCTCAATTAGTAAAGCCAAAGCTAAAGGATTAATAAATTCAAAAACTACTGCATTGTGGCACAACGTATGGAACAATGGGAGTAAGCAGAGGCATTTGTATAAAATACATAACAATGCCAGGCTTGCAGGAGAAGGTGGAAAAACAAGAAGTGAAGAAATAATTCTGACGAGATTAAGAATTGGACACACCATTCTAAATTATTCTCTCTATCGAACAGGAAAACATACATCTGAATTTTGTCAGTAATGTGATCAGCAAGAAACAGTAGAACATGTCACAATTCACCATGAAACATACAAAGAGGAAAGGAAACAACTTCAGGCGGCAATTCAAGAAATGGGGATTAATAGTTTTACTCTAAAAGATTTGGTTAGTTATGAAAATAACCGGAGCTCGTGACACAGGGTATTATTTCCAGTATTTAAAATCTATAGGGCTTTATGGGGGTGATTTACTGTAGTTTGAGCTCTAAACTGTTATTTTTTTCCCCCTCATATTCTGCACCGCACTCCAGTCCAGGTGGTGGCAGTAAAGCACCATAAGTGGGTCTGCCAACTGCCAAAAGAAAGAAGAAGACATCGAGCGGTAAGTGAACGCAATTCGGAGTTTTAAGTTTATGACGGGGTGTTGGGTGTTGCTGGGCTATTCGATCCAAACCGAGCGGCGCAATCAAGTTTATCACCTCCACCCCGCCGCTCGTTCATTCGTTTTCTTTCGTCTTCTGCCGACCGACTCCTCCTCGTTCGCCGATCCGCATGCCTACTGCTCCCACCCCGCAGTTTAGACCCATCTCTACGGCGGTGTCACCGCCCCCGAATCCTTGCTTTGTGGTGTGTCTGTTTTGTAGTATTTCGTTAACTATTTTCATGCACGCTCATGTGCACATAATTCACAATAAGACAATCGCGGAGAAGGACAACCAATACATTTTATTACTCGAACACAGGCAGAACCCCGGCTTTATAGTGATTGCTTGAGTAAAGTGAATACGCACAAACGCGCCATATACTGCACTTCCTGTATCGCCAGTCACTTTGAGCTCCCGTGGCAGCCATCTTCGCTTTCTCTGTTCAGTCCGCGGTGCTAAGTCAAGTAGAACTTGCAGCAGGACACGCGATGGGGCGGGGACCGAGCTCAGGGGGCGGGGACGGCCAGGGGCGGTATTAGGATTACAGACCCGCCCATGTAACGTTATCCTCGCTTGCAGGGTTAGATTAAAATGGCTTGCCATAAATTAGCGGTCCTGCTTGCCACTGCGAGTGATGAGCTTTACTCGATCTGCCAAAGCATTTTTTCATTTTCTTTTCGGAGTAATCAGTTCATAAAATGCTGCATACGCTCCGATGCCTTTCTTTTCTGCTGTCTCCTGTTGAAATGTACAGTACTATTAACGTGTCGTTACTTCATTAGAGATCATGAGCTTTGAACCAAGGAAACTCCTAACTATCCATCCATCCATTTTCTAACCCGCCGAATACAGGGTCACGGGGGTCTGCTGGAGCCAATCCCAGCCAACACAGAGCACAAGGCAGGAACCAATCCTGGGCAGGGTGCCAACCCACCGCAGGACACACACAAACACACCCACACACCAAGCACACACTAGGGCCAATTTAGAATCGCCAATCAATGTTACTTTATTTATCGTAAGTCATGAAGCTTTGCTTTAGTTTATTTTTAATGTGAAGCAGCGGTGGAACCACATTTTTGGGGCCCTCAAGCTCGAACTATTATAGGGATCCCTTCACAACCAGCTATGATGTCTGGGTAACCCCAGTTATCGTCTTCATTGGGGTTATTCCATGACAGGTCATCACAATTAAAAAAAAAAATGTAACCACTGCATCTCAGCTTCTAATTACAATTGCTGCATTGAATTACACTACATTATTAATATTAATATAAAAAAATATTTTCATACAGTAGACACCCAAAATATTTAAGCAATGTCCACTGCACTCTGGGATTCGGGGCCCTGAAGCTTAAGCTTCATTAGTTTCATAGTAGATCCACCCCTGATGTGAAGGTTTGGTTTAATAATGCTTTTACTGTTTTTTTAGATGCATTTCCACATTATTGTTGTGTATTAATGTTTTGACTGTGGCCAAAGGTTAAGAAACTGTGTACTTTGTTGCACCTAACATAAAGGCAGTGGACTGACTGTGTTTTATGATCTCCTTGTGTTGATCATGTCCATATGATACAGTAATGTCCTGCTGCAGTCCTTCAGTGGCTCCATTAGCCACATGACCCAGTGACATCATTCAGAGGCCTGTGGCCAAAGGAGTCATAAGATGGCCCTACTGCTGAAGGTCTGAAGCCAGACCCTTCTTGATTGTGTCCAAATGATGCAGTAAAGTTCTGCTGCAGACCTTCAGTGGCAGCCCCTCTGTGGCTCCTTCAGCCACAGGGCCCAGTGATGGCATTCAGGGTCTGCAGCCAGACCCTTGTGAAATGATATGGTAATTCATTTACCTTTACAACCCCAACATATTCCCTGCACTGCTTGAATTTAATTGGCTGCTTTTGTGTACTTTATTTAATTATTTCATATATTCAAATACATGTTATTACTATTCTTTACAAAGCTATTACCTATTTCTTTATTCTAGTATAAAACCGCCACCAGCTTCCTCTTGTCCTCAAATAAAGCATCAACTCTGCAATGGTTTACCTTCTTCTGCTATCATATTAGAGTCATTTGGGTGTTGATCACCCACTGTATCTGCACCCTCCAACTAATTAAACTCATCCCCACTTCATCTTAGCTGTGATTTGTGTATGTGACACCACAAAATCACTCACAGTTGTATTGGAATAGAACCAGTTTACATTATCCACATCATCCAACCTTCTCTCTCTCTCTGTCTCATTCATCAGCCTCCCAAAGTACTCTTTCCATCTGCTCAGCACTCTCTTCGCTGGTGAGTACGTGGACCACCAGGCTGGCACTGCCAGTTTAACCCGACATAGACACGCGTGGGACACAAGTTCACGGCACACTTAGTTTATTTTTCTTTTTCCCTTGTTGGAAACGCCTTCCCCGTTCCCCACAAGTATAACACAGTCCTGTCGCAAGCACTGCACAAACAATTAATTTTTCTTCTCCTCCTTCATTCCTCGGGTCAAGCTTCATTGCTCCTCCTTCCAACTCTGGTTCCCCGAGTAGTGGCTGTTGGCTCCTTTTATAATGTACCCGGAAGTGCTCCGGGTGCTTGATTACTCATTTCTGGCAGCACTTCTGGGTGTGGTGGAAGAACTGCCCATAAGGGCTCAGCAGCTCCTGCTGCAGCACCCCCTGGTGGCGCCTGTGGATCCCAACAGGGCTGCACCACACTTCAACTCCCATGAAACCCTGCAGGAGTCCGAGGCACTGCTGCAACCCAAGCGGGTTGCCATCTAGGTCCCCTGGGGAGGTAACGCTCTGGCCACACTTGCTCCCCCGGTCTTCTTAGCATTGAGGCGTCCCAGCCGGACAAGAGCCCCGGCCACATGCTACAATGCGTTTCCATCTTTATCCTTTATCACCCTAACCTGCTGCACATCTTTCCCAGCTCGGCCCCTCTCTGTAGCCCACCGGTCCTTTTCTCCCACCTTAGTGTCCATCGTCTCATACAACTCATTATACACCTTTTCTTTAGTCTTCACCACCTCTCTCTTCACCTTGCTCCTTATCTCCTTGTACTCTTATCTCCTTTCTGCATCTCTCCGACTATCCCACTTCTTCACCATCCTCTTCCTCTGTATACTCTCCTGTATTTCCTCATTCCACCACCTGGTTTCCTTTTCCTCCTTCCTCTGTCCAGATGTTACACCAAGCACCCTTCTTGCTGTCACCCTTACTACATCTGCTGTAGTTTCCCAACTGTCTGGTAACTCTTCACTGCCACTCAGTGCCTGTCTCACCTTCTCCCTAAACTCGACCTTGCAGTCTTCCTTTTTCAACTTCCACCATTTGATCCTTGGCTCTGCCCTCACACTCTTCCTCTTCTTGATCTCCAACGTCATCCTACAGACCACCATCCTATACTGCCTAACTACCCTTTGCCCTGCAACCAGTTTTCAGTCTCCAATCTCCTTCAGATTGACTCTCCTGCATAGGATGTAATCTACCTGTGTTTATCTTCCTCCACTCTTGTAAGTCACCCTATGTTCCTCCCTTTTCTTAAAATACGTATTCACCACAGCCATGTCCATCCTTTTGGCAAAATCCACTATCCCCAGACATTCTTCATTCCTCTCCTTGGCACCATACCTACTCATCACCTCCTCATCTCCACTGTTCCCTTTACCCAATGCCCATTGAAATCCACTCCAATCACCACTTTCTGTCCCTTGGGTACACTGTCAATCACTTCATCCAACTCACTCCAGAAATCTTCTTTCTCATCCTTTGCACATTCAGCTTGTGGGGCACATGCACTAACAATACTCATCATCACACCTCCAATTTTCAGTTTCAAAATGAATCTGTCAGACTCTCTTTTCACCTCCAAAACACTCTTAACATACTGTTCCTTCGGGATAACCTCTACCCCATCTCTCCCATCCACACCATGGTAAAACAATTTGAACCCACCTGGCCTTACTCCCCTTCTATCTGGTCTCTTGCACGAACTATACATCAACTTTCCTTCTCTCATATATCTCTCATCATATCGACTAGCTCCCTCCCTTTACCAGCCATACTACTAACATTAAAATTTCCTACCCTCACTTCCTCTCTCCTAATCTTCCTCCTGCCACGCCTTCCCCCTCTTAACCTGACAATAGTCCAATTTCCCCCAACACCCCGTTGGCAAACAGTACTAGTGGTGGCCATTGTTAACCCGGGCCTCAATCAATCTGGCATGGCAATCTGGATTGTTGTCCTCTTATGGATCTGGCAAAAGTGTACACCGAATGCCCTTCCTGATGTAACCCTCCCCATTTATCAAGGCTTGGAACCGGCACAAAGAAACACACTGGTTTGTGCATCCCCTGTGGTTGGGTTCCTTGGCCTCATTCCTCAAGCTTCTGAACATCCGCAGGTCAAAAAGTTATTTTTAACTGTTGAGACAGTACAATTACAGTCATAAATTACTATTGCAATGCATTGCTGTTTGGTAACCCGGCTTCGAGTTTAGATAAATTACAATATGTACAGAATTCAGCAGCTAGAGTGGTTACCCACTTTAAGCCATGGAAGCATATTACTCCTACACTTCTAAAATTGTATTGGCTACCTGTTCCCTTCCGTATTCAATATAAACCTCTCGTTTTAGTTTTTAAGGTTCTTCACGGTCTAGCCCAGTATTTTCCAACCTCGGTCCTGGGGACCCCCTGTGGCTGTAGGTTTTTGTTCCAACCAGCTTCCTAATCCGTGACATCACCTGATGGCACTGATCTCATTTAATTAGCTGGTATAATTTTTCTTTTATTCTACATTCAGAAAGTACAGCAGCATGATTTTTACATTTATAAGACATTTAGAAATATTTCTGCTTTTGCTTTAGATTTAAATGCTTAATTCTCTTTTGCTGATCTATACATATAAAAGGAAAAGCTCTCACTGACTCCTCACTAATTCTCCCACTTTCCATATAGGTGGGAAGCTGACATTTCGCGTGCTCATTCCTTGCAGTGTACTTACAAAAGTTAGGTAGGTTTCATATCCTGCTGCAACACCCAAGGGTGTGCCCCCTAAACTGTATATATAGATAGGGGAAACCCCTCTTCACTATTTCTGCGACTTACAGTATACGTAGGAGGCCCAAATAACGCTGACAATCATGTTACATTATTTTTAAAATGTTTCCTTTTCTTTTTCATAACTTCTTTAACACACTACTTCTCCGCTGTGAGGCGCGGGTATTTTGCTTGGTTCATTATATTTTGCCCTTTAATCTGTGCCGTTTTTCCCCTTTTTTGTATCTTATTAATGACAATTAAAAATGAGCACAGCAGACACGCTGGCAAACTACAAGGAATAAACCGAAAGAACGAGATCGCGAATACAAGCGGCTGAAATGAGTTTCCTCCGCAGGGTGTCTGAGCTTTCCCTTAAAGATAGGGTGAGAAGCTCAGTCATCCGGGACGGGCTCAGAGTAGAGCTGCTGCTCATCCACATCGAGAGGAGTCAGATGAGGTGGCTCGGGCATCTGATCAGGATGCCTCCTGGACGCTTCCCTGGCGAGGTGTTCCGGGCACGTCTAACCGGGAGGAGGCCCCGGGGAAGACCCAGGACACGCTAGAGGGACTATGTCTCCTGGCTGGCCTTTGAACGCATCGGGATTCCCCTGGAAGAGCTAGAAGTGGCCAGGTGAGAGAGAAGTCTGGGCATCTCTGCTTAAGCTGCTGCCCCCGCGACCCGACCTCAGATAAGCGGAAGAGAATGGATGGATGGCAACTACTTTAGCATCAGACCCACTAATTAGTAAATAATGGATTAATTAAATGGGTAGAACACCTAGAAAAGTACAATGAAAATCACAATGAAAATATTGTTAAAAAGAAAAAAATACATTATTCCAATATAACTGCTTGTTACAGTTTAATATATACAGTCATATGAAAAAGTTTTGGAACCCCTCTTAATTCTTTAGATTTTTGTTTATCATTGGCTGAACTTCCTTTTAATATCTGACATGCCTTATGGAAACAGTAGTATTTCAGCTGTGACATTAAGTTTATTGGATTAATAGAAAATATGCAATATGCATCATAACAGAATTTGACGGGTGCATAAATGTGGGCACCCCAACAGAAATATTACATCAATACTTAGTTGAGCCTCCTTTTGCAAATATAACAGCCTCTAGGCGCCTCCTATAGCCTTTGATGAGTGTCTGGATTCTGGATGGAGGTATTTCTGACCATTCTTCATACAAAATCTCTCCAGTTCAGTTAAATTTAATGGCTGCCGAGCATGGACAGCCTGCTTCAAATCATCCCATAGATTTTCGATGATATTCAAGTCAGGGGACTGTGACGGCCATTCCAGAACATTGTACTTCTCCCTCTGCATGAATGCCTTTGTAGATTTTTGAACTGTGTTTTGGGTCATTGCCTTGTTGGAATATCCAACCCCTGCATAACTTCAACTTTGTGACTGATGCTTGAACATTATCATGAAGAATTTGTTGATATTGGGTTGAATTCATCTGAGCCTCGACTTTAACAAGGGCCTCAGTCCCTGAACTGGCCACACAGCCCCACAGCATGATGGAACCTCCACCAAATTTGACAGGAGGTAGCAGATGTTTTACTTGGAATGTGGTGTTCTTTCTTCTGTGGTGGTCATGCTTTTATTATGACCAAATAACTCAATTTGTGTCTCATCTGTCCGAAACACTTTGTTCCAAAATGAATCTGGCTTGTCTAAATGAGCATTGGCATACAACAAGCGACTCGGTTTGTGGTGTGAGTGCAGAAAGGGCTTCTTTCTCATCACCCTGCCATACAGAAATTCTGTGTGCAAACTGTGCTGAATTGTAGAACGATGTACAGATACACCATCTTCAGCCAGATGTTCTTGCAGGTCTTTGGAGGTGATCTGTGGGTTGTCTGTAACCATTCTCACAATCCTGCCCATATGCCGCTCCTGTATTTTTCTTGGCCTGCCAGACCTGTTGGGTTTAACAGCAACTGTGCCTGTGGCCTTCCATTTCCTGATTCCATTCCTTACAGTTGAAACTGACAGTTTAAACCTCTGAGATGGCTTTTTGTAGCCTTCCCCTAAACCGTGAGACTGAACAATCTTTGTTTTCAGATCTTTTGAGAGTTGCTTTGAGGATCCCATGCTGTCTGTCACTCTTCAGAGGAGAGTCAGAGGGAAGCACAACTTGCAATTGACCACCTTAAATACCTTTTCTTATGATTGGACACTCCTGTCCATGAAGTTCAAGGCTTAATAAACTATTCCAACCAATTTGGTGTTGCGAGTAATCAGCATTGAGCAGTGACATGCATTCAAATCAGCACAATGACAAGGGGACCCACAGTTTTGCACAGCCAGTTTTTCACATTTGATTTAATTTCATACCACCTCAGTACTTAGATGTTCCTAGGAAATGAAAGACATACCACTGTTATCTTTGTTGTTGAAAGGAGAATCAATTATTATGCAGGCTGAGAAGGGTTCTCAAACTTTTTCTTATGACTGTGTGTATATATATTTGCAGCTGGAGATCCACAAAGGGAGAAGACGAATCACGTATCATAAAGTAGTTTTTATTCCTGAGCTTTCAGCCCCTTCCAGGAGCCATCATCAGAGGATAATGCTTAGACATACAAGAATCAAAGGCAATATATAGCAAAAATTACGTTGGGGAAGATAGGTCAGTGTGTTTGGGGGGGGATTATTGGACGTAAAGTTTTATTTATCATGAACGTGTTCTTCTTAAGTTTGTATATGCTGGGTTTATGTCCAAGTGTCTGTTGATGGCGTTATCATTTGATAGCCAAGATTCGGCCAGTTTTCTGTCACTTTTAGTATTGCCTTAAATCTTACTTGTACATTGTCCCAGTTAAATGTATGTCCTGTTGATTTTGTATGTGTATAGATTGAACATCTTCATTGGTAGTAACAGACCTCAGGAATCAATTTTGGTTTTGCCTCGGGGTCTTCCTGCCAGAGTTTCCTCCAGCTGCTCTGCTTTCTTGCCACAGTTGAAAGACATGCAGGTTTGGTGTATCTATGATACGAAATTAGCCGTGATTTGTGTGTTTTCATCTCTGTATGTTTACCCTGTGATACACTGGCACCATGTACAGAGTTGTGTTCTCTGGTATTGGCTCCAGTTTACCCAGGACCCCTAGTCTTCATAAGTAGGTTTGAAAAATAGAGTATTATTTTAACAATATGTTTGTCTTCCACTTTTCTTTTTCAGTAGTATTCATCTGAGACGTGCTCGATTGGAAACAAAAACAAAAAAAGTGAATTATTACACGTCACCCTGAATCTGACTCGGGTTTAGCTGTGGTAACACAGAATTCCAAGCCGGGGTTAATGGCAGTGAGGTTAACGGGGCGATGGCTACACTCCACTGCCCATTATGGAGATGGCTGCTGTTCAGAAGGTTGTCAAGTATTAAACTGTACGGGTTCTCAACCCCTTTCCCTGATCTTGCTACTCCTAAAACAGAAATGGCAAAAAGAAGTAAATTAGAACACATAGGTGTATTTTTAACATTCCCGATTTGTACACAGAGGACCACGATTTAAGTATAAAAGTCCGAGTTTGAGGAATGAGGGGGATGCGACGGGCTGTGTCTATGAGCTGAACTTTTGGTTGTGATGAGGACAGAGAAAAAGGAAGGGACTGAAGAAACCTTAATAATTCTGCGTTTCTGTTTGGATTTGAACAAATTTATTGGATTAGGAATTGTGAACAGCCAGCATGTGTTTTATGGCACAATTTTATGGGTTATTTATTTATTTAAATTGCACTTTTTGAATGCAGTTTATATAGTCTGTGTTTGGAGCTAACTGATATTCTTTTGACGAGTAAGTCTCATGCTCGTTTACTCCCTCGTTCACCCTGGTCCAGCCTCAGTCATGATTATCAACTATTGATTACCCCCTGGGTTCAAAGGAGGTGCTGCCAGCTGTAGGCAACTTGCACAAGCAAATTTGTTGCAAGAAGGTTTAAGTCAAAATACATGTTTGGAATACACAACTAGACACCTGACAGGTGGATTATACAACACAACTTTTTTGTTTTTATTGATATTTTGATATTCTTTGCTGTTGGTTCACCTTGGATTTCCACTAAAGTTCATTGTATTAGGAATTTTGTTATCTCTGTTTTCCATAAAAATAACATTAACATTTTTTCCTTAGCCATCAGTATATACAACACAGACAGTAACTGATTAAAAAAATATATATAATTTTTAATGGGAGCATTCCGTTAAGATGAGTTTCAGGCAAATTGGCAAATCATTCCATGTTGAAAGAGCGGACCACAACTGTACTTGTGTCTTAGATTGCCATTGTTGATAAGGAGTCGGGAATAAAATGAAGGCAAAACCATGGTAAGAAAGTCTTCAGACCCTTTAACGTTTTTTCATATTTTGTTATATTGCAGCCTTGTGCTGTTACCTTGTAAGTTCACTGTTTCCTTCATCACGCTGCACTCAGTAGCTCAGAATGACAAAGCAAAAACAGGATTTTAGGAATTTTTGCAAATTAATTACAAAGAGAAAAACTAAAACATTACATTGACAGAAGTATTCTGATCGTTTGCTTGGCTCAAAAGTATCCCATTCTATTGATCATCATTGAGATGTTTCTACTCCTTGTTTGGTGTCCACCAGTGGTTAATTCAGCTGACTGGATCTGATTGGGAAGGACACACACCTGTCAACAGAGGGTCCCACGGGTGAGCAAAACCCAAGCCATGGCGTCAAAGGAATTATCTGCAGAGCTTAGAGACAGGATTATGTTAAGGTACAGATCTGGGGAAGGCTGCAGTATTGAAAGTTCCCAAGAGCTCAATGGCCTCCATTACTCTTACATAGAATAAGTTTGGAAAAACCAAGACTCTTCCTAGAGCTGGTTGCCCGGCCAAACTGAGCAATTGGGCAGTTTAATAGGAGAGATGATCAGATACCCAACTCTGGTTGATCCCAAGAGACTGTGAAGATGGGAAAACCTTCCAGAAGGGCAAACACCACTGCAACACTCCATCGATCTGGGCTTTATGGCAGAGTGGTTAGACAACACATGTAAGTTTGCTTGGAGGTTACACCTAAAGGACTCTGAAACTCTGAGAAACAAGGTTCCCTGGTATAATGAGACCAAGATTGAACTGTTTGGCCACAGTTCTAAGTGTCACATCTGGAAGTAACCAGACACCACTCATCCAATGTGCAATAAGATTGCAATGGTGAAGCAGGGTGGTGGCAGCACCATACTGTGGGGTTGTTTGTTTTTTTCTAACAGCTGGGACTGGAAGACTAACTGGGGTTGAGGAAAAGTTAAACAGAGCAAACCACAGAGGCATCTTTAATGAAATCCTGTGGACCTCAGACTGGACCAAAAGGTTCACATTCCAACATGACAAAGCAGAGACAATACAGGAATAGCTTAGGGACAATGCCCCTGAGTGGACCAGCTGAACCTGGACTGGAAGATCTCTGAGGCGACCTGAAAATAGCTGTTCATCAATGGTCTCCAACCTGACACATCTTGAGAGGTTACATCAAATCCAAGAAAACTCCAGGCTGGAATTGCTACTAAAGGGGCTTCAATGCAGTACTGAGTAAAGGGGTGTGAACATTTGTGCCAATGGGATATTTCAGATGTGTATGTTTTTTGGTTTTATTTTTAATATACAAAACATTATTCTTTTGTCATTCTGGAGTATTGAGTGTTGATTTAGGAGGGAATTTGTTTTGGTCATAAGGCTGCAACATAAAAAGATATCTAAAAAGTAAAGGGCTTTGTGAAGATACGGTCTTTGGTTCAAAGGGGGTATAGTTTTAAAGGCTCCATCTTGAGCAATTTAAATTTCTGTACCTGTATTGTTACATCCCCTACTCTAGTCTGGCATCATTAAAATGTCTGACTTAAATGAGGAGAACAATTACAAGAAACTGACAAAGCTTCAAGGTGTTTCTCATTCATCTCTAGTGCAACTAAATCCTTTTCTTTCCACACAGAGAGAGAAGATGTCATTTCCTGTAACTGTTCCAGTCTATGGATGAGTCGGAGGAGGCCTGCATGCAATGGACATAAAGACTAGAAATATTAAGGAGGAGGTGGACTGTGAATGGGGTTGTGTCCACCCTGCTCAGGAGAACTTTTCCATTAAAAATGAGAATTGTGAACAGGGGACAGTGCACTTTAAGGAAGAAACTGATGAGAAACCTATCATCGGTGATATGCAGAAACATAAAATTATGAACAGAGTGAAAAATGAAGACCTTCATTCAGGGTCCATCTGTCAGCCCGGCTGTAAAGATGGAGGTGTACAAGGATTCGTCTCCCCTCAGAGTAGAAACTCTTCTGTTCAGGAGTATTTTATCAGTGTAAAGTCTGATGTTAATTTAGATACAAGGACCAGTGAGGAAATATCAAGGAGAACACCAGGAGGCCAGCCACCATCTACAAATGAATGTGGAGAAGGTGAGTGAGAACTAGCGGGGTAGACCAAGAGGTCCACACATGCTTATTGAAACATCAGTGTTTGTGGAGGTAAAATGTGAATATCAAAAGAGTTTTTATTAGATGCAGTAAGACCTTGTAGATCAGGGGTGCCCAATGCGTCAATCGCGATCGACCGGTTGATCACACAGATAGTGCAGGTAGATCACGTTGCATTCAAAACAATTTTTTTTTTAAACGTTAGTCTATCACAGCGTTTCTCAACCTTTACGTATTTGCGACCTGAGTTTTCATAACAGTTTTAATCACGCCCCCCTAACATTTTTTTTCAAAGGAGCCCACTAATACCAATTTGTTCTTTTCTAATTAATGATATATCATAGATACATATTTTATTATACCTACTTAACTTTTATCAACATTTATCTAACTCTATATTTATTTTTCTAGTATCAGAATGTAGTTTAAGTTCATTTGCTTTGGTTTCAATACATGTATTTTTTCATATTTTCGATTCTTGTTTTCTTTTTCCCACATCTTTGCGCCCCCATAGGGGGGCGTCCCACAGTTTGAGAACCACTGGTCTATCATATCCTCCCTATGGCATTTGCCGCTTGATTGACATACAGGTCGGCCAGTCTGAGATCTCCTTTCTTCTAAGACACTGGTCATCCCGCACACACAATCAAACGCGCAAGCTACTGCAAAACTCGGGCTGTGATCTAGTTAGCCTTCCAATTTCTATCGACTAAAGAAGGGATTTAAAAAAAAAAAATGTTTGGGGAGTGCATGGGCTGAATGTGGAATTGGAAGAGGATTTTTTTTCTCACACAATGTCACAATCGAAGTGCGTTTGTCTGATCTGTCAATCTATCAATGCTATTCCAAAGAAGGAAAATGTGGAAAGGCACTTTCGAACTGTTCATAAAAACTACGAAACTGACTTCCTTCCGAAAAGCAATCTGAGAAAGAGAAAGGAGAGGGAACTAAAATCGCAGTTAATCGGACAGCCGTCATTTTTCACATTCAGCTGAAGTCTGGGACTCATGGACAGTTTTGGAACTTATTCACAGAGAAAAAGTACCCAAACATGAGGAAATGTGCTACCTCCTTGACTGCATAATTCAGCTCTACTTATTTATGCGAGTCAGCCTTTTCCCACATGAAGATTTTTAAATCCAAATACTGTAGTGACCAGAAATGTATTGAATTGTTATTGTGCCATAAAGGTTATTCAGTTATGCAAGGTACGACAACATATATTTTATGTATAAAGTATACTCTGTGTATATGTAACATCTATATAATAAAAGCCCAGCGCGGTGTCCGTGTCCGGGTCCGCGTTCCTTTTGGCTGTATAGCCGCCCCGTAGAAAAACCCCAGTCCGTCCCCTCTCAGAATTCCTGCTTACCCCCCTCCGTTCTTTCCCCTTTGCTTTTATTTTTCCTGTTCGAAAATCTTTTCAAAACAAAAGTAAAGAAATAGACAGAGCGTCACATTAACATCTTCTCCCCTCTGCCTATTAAATAATCAATAAAATGAAATAAAAAAATCAAGAAAGGAACAGAAACTACAACCTACCCTTACAGCGTCCACCGCGCTTCTGGTGTTACGGCCAAACACGTCGTGTATGCAGGTTATGAGGTGTGACGCTAATTAACGCCCGTACTACAACAGATTATATTGTTCATATACTATTAATTATTTACAGGTATCAACGCTTTTGGGGAAGTTCATAACAAAAAAATAAAAATTATATTATAAATAACATGTGCACTTGAGTATTTCGAGCCCCGCGTCTGAGTCGGATGGTTCCCCTAGTCACCAATTCATGTGTTTCACTATGCCCACTATGCCTTTCCGTCTTCAGCTACCGATGTGCACTTGTACGGAGACCACCTTACGGAACAATGCCGAAACGAAACACAACTAAACCTGCTGCTGCGAGAGAGGACACATTACAGCGTGATCACGAAGCAAAGAGGCAAAGACGTGACAGTCGCTCGCAAGAAACGGACACTCAGCATTCACACAGATTAGCTCAACGACGCGTCTCTGCCGCACAACAAAACCCCTACAGAGAGAGAAGACAGATTACGCCGTGATCGCGAAAGAAAGAGGCAAAAGCGTGCCAATGAGACACCCGACGAGAGGTCCTTACGATTGAGTCCTTCAACTGTGGTCATCCAACGCGCAGCGTAGCGCGCGCCAAGTTGCTAGTATATATATATATATAATTTTTAATGTAGGTAGATAATTTCGACCTGGTCATTTTAAAAGTAGCTCGCAAGCCAAAAAAGTGTGGGCACCCCTGTTGTAGATGATATTCAAGTGTTAAAAAGTTCATTATTTTTAGAGAAAATAATACAGTGAGAAGTCAAGCAAAATGGAAACCTTTTATTGGCTAACTAAAAAGATTACAATATGCCTGAGTAATCTTTTTAGTTAGCGAATAAAAGGTGTCATTGTGCTTGACCTCTCACAGTATTCTTAATGGCTAACACAGTACTACACCCTAGTACTAGAGAAAAATAATATATAATTAATCCATTTCAACATTTGAGTTAGTTAGTTAAGTTTGCTCCTTCTGTAGCTGAAGCCCCTTTCCATTTTGGTTTTACCAGTATCAACAACAACAACAACATTTATTTATATAGCACATTGTCATACAAACAGTAGCTCAAAGTGCTTTACATAATGAAGAATAGAAAAATAAAAGACACAATAAGAAAACAAAATAAGTCAACATTAATTAACATCGAATAAGAGTAGGGTCCAATGGCCAGGGGGGACAGAAAAAACAAAAAAACTCCAGACGGCTGGAGAAAAAAATAAAATCTGTAGGGATTCCAGACCATGAGACCGCCCGGTCCCCTCTGGGCATTCTACCTAACATAAATGAAACAGTCCTCTTTGGATTTAGGGTTCTCACGGAAGGACTTGATGATGATGGTCATGCAGGCTTCTGGCTTTCAGTCCATCAATGTTGGAGCATCATGATGGTGGCACAGGCCGCCACCACAAAAAAAAAACTGAAAAAGAAACAGAAGAGAGAGTAGGGGTCAGTACGGATTTTAGAGCCATCATGAATAGTTATTATGATGAATTGAACATATAGAGTATCAGGATTAAGTTAAAGTGAAGTTATAAAAAGGTCTTTTCTATCAGTTTTTCTTACCTCTCCTTTTCTATCAGTTTAGGACTTCTGGATATTTCAGTGTGCTCTCAATGTTGTTTCTAGAAGAGTTCAAACTCAGAAGTTCAGCTCAGGGATCTCTTGTGCAAAGTGCCCTCTTTAAAGATTTGATGTCCTTGTTCTGACTCCCTTTCACCGTATAGTCTCTCCCTTTTTTTCCATGAGCCATTTCTTGGTGGAGTTGGTGATGATGTAAGATGAAATTTCTGTTTAACTTGTGATTTGTGATGGAGGAAAGCGGAAGTTGTAGCAACTTATGTTGATGTATTTGATCAGTTGTCTTCAGAGGCTGTGTCCCCTCCTGATGTTCTAATGCTGCCACTGCCATTCATAAGTCTTGTGCTGTTTGGGTTATGGACCTTTAATTTTACACCATTTACATCTTTTGGAATTAAGACCAAAAGCTTCTACAATCCCATTGGACGGCCACCGTTTGTCTCATGTGGTTTGGCTTTGTACACAATTGGAGGTTCACTCTTTTTGTGAGAGATGTTGTCCTTCTTCTTTACCCCCCTGATATCTCAAAGGATACCTGACATGGTTTTAATTTGGTCAGTCCCTTATTCTCAGTTTAGGTCTCTCTTTTTATTCACTGACCACTCCTTAGCTTCCAATGGCCACCCTTCTCTGTGCAGTTTCCTGACACCATCACATCTGAACACTGTCCTATGATGATTATCATAGCTGTGAAATTGTTCTTTGTCCTCCTTTTCTATACCTTTCATCATTAAGGTCCTGTATTGCAGGGGTAGCAAACACAATTCCCGGAGGGGGCCAGCAGCTGCAAGTTTTCATTTAGCCATTGTTTTTAATATGCTGATGCTATTATGGATGTTTTTCATTTATTTTTTAGGTAATTTGTTGCATAGTTTTGTATATACAGTGGAACCTCGGTTTGCGAGCTTAATTCGTTCCGGAAACGTGTTTGCAATCCAAAGCACTCGTATATCAGACCGAATTTCCCCATAAGAAATAATGGAAACTCAGATGATTCGTTCCACAACCCAAAACTATTCATATAAAAATGATTAATACAAAATATAAAGTAAAATACATAATACAAATTAACCTGCATTTTACCTTTATAAAGAATCATGGCTGGTGTGAGTGAGTTTCTAAACTCATGTGGGATTCCACCCAACGGGACGACACGTGGAAGAGCGTCCCAAAGCAATCGCAGTCTCCCAGCACTGTAGCAGTTCACCGTATCAGCGCATCCAAAAAGATTGCAGACATGCTATAAGCGCCTGTCGTCAATGGGTCATACAAGGAACATTATAAAGATCCCACTGCAATAAATAACAGCGCTGTTGCTGTTTCAAGCTGAATAAAACTAGTGTTAAAGTACTGAGACTCAGCTTCGTGTTTTGGGGAGCAAGATGGGGACTCGCACTTCACCGCGCACACACACACAGTCACAATGCTGTAGTAAACAGATGTTGACTATATGAGTGTGGCACACAGACTCAGACGGAGAATAGGAGACGAATGCCAGAGAGAGAGAGAGAGAGAGACGCGCTGGGCGAGCGAGATAAGGAGAGAGAGAGAGAGAGAGACGGGCGAGCGAGATAAGGAGAGAGAGAGAGATGGGCGAGAGAGAGAGACACGCTGGGCGAGTGAGATAAGGAGAGAGAGAGAGGCGAGCGAGCGAGATAAGGAGAGAGAGAGAGGCGATAAGGAGAGAGAGAGCAGCTGGGCGAGATAAGGAGAGAGAGAGCGAGCAGAGAGAGAGAGATGCGCTGCGGCGAGATAAGGAGAGAGAGAAAGAGCAGCTGGGTGAGCGGCGGCGAGATCAGGAGAGAGAGAGAGAGAGAGAGAGATGCGCTGGGCGAGCGAACGAGCGAGATAAGGAGAGAGAGAGAACCACCATCAGCTCAGTTGTGATCACATGACGCTCAGCAAAGTGTATCCATACTACTCGTATTGCAAGACATCGCTCGTTTATCAAGTCAAAATTTATTAAAAATTTTTGCTCGTCTTGCAAAACACTCGTAAACCACTGTGTGTGTGTATGTATGTGTATATATATATATATATATATATATATATATGGTCCTTGCTTCTACTCACTTTATTTACTATTCTTTCTGACAGGACAACTCTATGAACCTAGTAAAGTCAGTAAGATACTAAGTGGTACCCTCCTGTAGTGTTGATATGCTGTATAATTGTGATTGGTAAACTTTAATCTTAATCTGATTTGCTAAAAACTGTTATTTAGACATACCCAGCTAAATAACTGTCCATATGGTTGCACTCCATGCAAACAACCAGTCAGTGTTCAAATGGAAGTACAATGTATGCAGTGCAGTGGCGTAGAAAGAAGAAAAACTAGAATGTGGGACAAAAGAAATTCATGTCTGAATGATGGTTCTTGCTTGTCATATCCCAACAAAATGGGAAAGAGACCAAACAAAGGGGACTACGTTTGAACAGAGCATTTTTAACCAGTTCAATAGGCTGTCAGAATGTGGCAATCTTGCGATATTTTGGAACTTCGAAATTGTGCTGAAAGGTTTTCATGGGGTTGTGTATTTCACCATTTCCTGCCCTTCCTAGTCGCGTAATGTCGAGGCAACGAGAATATCAATTGTAGCCATTACACTGGACATACCCTACGACTAGAAATCATGTGAATGTCCTCTAATGATCATCCTCTGCAAATCCTAGAGGGTGGTAAGATTAGCAATTACAGTAATTACTTTTAAGTGTTTAGTCTGTTAATATTGTTGCGTCTTCTGCCCCTTAATGTTTAATCTTCTTTTACCTCGTAAGGTTGACTTTTCTCAGTGTTTTGACTTCTACCCCTTGATGTTGTCTTTGCGTAGTGTTTAGGTTTTCTACCACTTAATGTTTAGCCTTCTAGGCCTTGATATCAACTTTTCTCAATATATAGCCTTCTACCCTTTAAAGTCTGCTTTTCCTCAATGTTTAAAAGCTTTCTAACCCTTGATAGTGTGAGCTGATCGCACCCCAAGAAGATACAGACGCCCCTGGGAAAACCACAACCCCTGAAACACTGACTACCCTTACATTGCTCCTTATCCTTGCGCTATAACGCGTAATACAAGGCTCGCGCGGTACTCTGCCGACTTAAAAGCCTTGTGCAGCGCCTGTCAGTTTTGGTATTGATTTGTTTTGCTTTCTCTCTCTCTCTCAGACTGCTTCTGCTCCTGACGCGTATTCCTTTGAAGAAGAAGAAACTTACGCTACTCTTTAATTAATAGACGAAACTGTCATCTCTGTCAAGGAGCAAGTTTGAAGAGACAAATGTTTGTTTGCAGTGTTTGAATAAAAATCCTTCTTCTTTCCACGACCTCGTGTGTCTCTGTGCAAATCTCTGACCCAAGCGTGACAATATCGACTTTTCTTGATGTTGCAACTTCCACCCTTTTATGTAGACTTTTATTAGTGTTCAGACTTCCACCCTTTAATGTTTAGCCTTCTAGCTCTTGATTTGGACTTTTCTTGATGTTTCAGCCTCTACTCCTTAATGTCAATCTTTCTCAATATTTAACTTTCTATCACTTAACTCTTTGAGGGCTGAATATTTTTTTTCCAAAAAACAGTTTCTGAAGAGCAATGGTTGCACACAGAAATCAACATAAAACGTCTGTTGCTAAGAATGTCTTCACATGGCTGGGGCAGCAGCAGCAGTGTTCACGATCGCAGTGCATTGCAATGTGGTTTCTACCTCTTATAATTGTTAAGTGGCAGTCCTACCTGGCGAACATTGACAGTGCCACGATCAGCTGGGGACCAATGAGCTGAACCTGGAACCTCACATTCATTTTCGATCGCTTGTATCAAAGTCGGAGTCCAACAAGTCATAGTCCAGTTCAGAGATAATAGGCAAAATGTCGTCTGCGGAGTATTTTGCTTTACACATCTGCTTTGATCTCTTGCCAGATGTCAGTCCCATTTTTGCCATTGTTTGTACCGTGCTACAAATGCGAGTGAAAGAAATCTCGGTCAAACCAATGAATCTAACTTTCCTCCAGGCAACGAGAGTCCAACTAAAACATAACAGTTGGTTTTTTTCACAATTTATGGTTGATTACCATCGTCAGCTCCTCCTTTTGACAAAAGTCAACATCAGCCCTGAAAGAGTTAAAGTGGACGTTCTCCATGTTTTAACTTCTACCCCTTCATGTTGATTTTTCTCAGTGTTTAGCTTTCTACTTATTCATATCAACTACATGAGAAAGTTACCGTTTTCCAACTTGTTTTTTTCTTTGGCATTCAGAAAATTAAACATACCAAAGCATAAAGAGGAGAAAAGATAAAATTGTTAGGAATTAAATGGCACGGAGGTTAGAGGTTTGTTATTAGTTGGGTCTATCAGAACTAGAATAAGCTGATCCACACTAAATGGTTGCATTTGTCAGGTCTCTTACTTACACTTGTCAATACAATGTTCTCAATTTTTTAGCATTCTGTCCCTGGTTGTTAACTTTTTCCAATCTTTAGTCTTCTACTTGTTGATTTCAACTTTTACTCAATATGTAGCATTCAACCTCTTAATGTCGACTTTATTAAACACCCGTTTTGAAAATATTACTGTTTTCCTTTTTCTTTGCCACTCGGAAAACCAAAAATACCAAAGCATAAAGGGGAATAAAGGCAATTTTTTAGTAATAAAATTCAAGTACTGAGGTTAGAGCGTTGTTGTTTAGTTAGATTTCCTAGAACAAGGATAAGCTGATCCACACTAAATGGCTGAACTTATCCATTCTCTATCAGCCTCTGTTACTTACACTTGTCCTCTTTTTATGCCTTTCTGCAGATACACAGGAGAGTCTCAGGTTTTCTCCATCTTTATCTATTCAGTCTACAATTCAGCAGACGCTGCATGATGAAGATATGAAGAAATCAACATCTGAGCCACACACTTCGTCACCAGCCTCTTTGCAGTTCATTTCTATGCCTGCTGTGAAATATACAAAAATAGACAGAGCTAAAACTTCAGAACAGGAGCAAAATTCTAATTCAGGAGCTTTGTTGATATGCCAAGAGCAAAGGAAATGTTCTAAAAGGAAATCCAAATATGAAGGACATCAGTTGAACTTTGCAAGGCAACAGACATATAACTGTTCTGAATGTGGAAAACAGTTTTCAAAAAAGGAATATCTTGAGACCCACCAAAGAGTTTATACTGAAGAGAAACCATATTGCTGTTCAGAATGTGGCAAACAGTTCTCTTACAAGAGCAGCCTTAACACCCACATGAAAACTCACACTGGAGAGAAACTATATTCTTGTGCTGAATGTGGTAAGCGATTTTTAAAAAACAGCCATCTTCAGATGCACACCAGAATTCACACTGGAGAAAAGCCATATTGTTGTCCTGAATGTGGTGGAAGATTTCGTGTCAAGAGCAATCTTCACAGTCACATGAATTGCCACATTGGAAGGAAGCCATATTGCTGTGCTGAATGTGGAACACAATTTGCGCAAAGCAGCCATCTGGAAAACCACAAAAGAGTTCACACGGGAGAGAAACCATATTGCTGTTCTGAATGTGGAAAACAATTTTCACAAATCGGTGCTCTTCAGACCCACACAAGAATTCATACTGGGGAGAAGCCGTATTGCTGCTCCGAATGTGGCAAACGATTCTCGGATAAGAGCAGCCTTAACTTTCATATGAGAACTCACACGGGAGAAAAGCCATATTGCTGTTGTGAATGTGGAAAGCGATTTTCACAAATGAGCAATCTGAAGAACCATGAAAGAATTCATACTTCAGAGAAGCTATATAGCTGTTGTGAATGTGGCAAACAGTTCTCTCACAGGAGCCGACTTAACAGCCACATGAGAAGTCACACAGGAGAGAAGCCATATTGCTGTTCTGAATGTGGGAAACAATTTTCACAACAGGGAAATTTACGTAGACATACAAAAAATTCACATTAGAAAGAAGCTACATTGCTGTTCTGAGTAAGGAAAAACAATCATCATGAGTGAGCTGTCTTCCGAAGTACACAAAAATTCACACCACAAAGAAATCATACTTCCCGGGTTTGCATGTTCTCCCCGTGTCTGCGTGGGTTTCCTCCCACAGTCCAAAGACATGCAGGTTAGGTGGATTGGCAATTCTAAATTGGCCCTAGTGTGTGCTTGGTGTGTTTGTGCGTGTCCTGCGGTGGGTTGGCACCCAGCCCTGGATTGGTTCCTGCCTTGTGCCCTGTGTTGTCTGGGATTGGCTCCAGCAGACCCCCATTACCATGTGTTCGGATTCAGTGGGATGGAAAATGGATGGATGGATGGAAGAAATCATACTCGGACTGTACTGAACAATTCTCAAAAATTAGCAATCCTCAGTCACACACAAGAGTCCATATCGGAGAGAAAACAAAATATCAATAGAAAATGAAAAGTGGCAAGACAACAAATATACTGAGTATACATTGATCTCCTGCTCTACCCCAGACAGATCAAGAGCTAACCACTAGCTGGCTTAACAGTGCTGAACAAAGTTCAAGACACAAGCACCTAATGAACATCATATTAACCTATGAACACTGTGAATCAAGATATCAATAGAAGAAAAAAAAAAAACATAAGTGGGAGATCAACATACTGCAGATCGAATGATGAAAATCAAGAATGTGTTGGTCACATAGGATATCACAATCCCAACTAATAGAAAATTGAAGCTGGGTAAACAGATGAAGCTGTTACAGGAAAATGGAAGTTTCAGTCCAAACTTAGCCCATGCTGATATTGGAAGGATGGATAAAACAGCCGGTACTATGAAATGCAAATGAAATTATGCGACGTCAGTGCAGGTTTATGACTAATGTTCAAGATAACCAGATTGTCTGCTTTATGCCAAATTCCTCTTCTCCATTGACTTCGGTGACACATATCAGCATCTTCTCATCAACCCGACATTTCTTTGGCCAACTTCTAGGCCTCTTATCACGGTTAGATCAGGACCTCACTTCACCCAGTCATCATCATCATCCTTTCGCATTCCCACCTACAGCGGCAATGACGATCTTTGTCAACTTCTCACTTATACTGTTGTGCCCATTTCTCACATTCTATGCACTTGATAGAGTTTGGACCTACACTTCTACCAAATACACTGAACAGCGACCTTCCAGATTCATCAGTAGTTCCTAGTTTGCCACCTACTATGATCACCTTAGTTTTATCTAGGTTAGTTGTTAATTCCATCTCGCCCAATCTGTTTTTTCCATTTAAGAAACCTTTCTCTTAATTCTTCATCACTATCAGCAATTATAACCTAATAATCTTCATGTAGGAGACCCATTGGTCGTCCATTACTATGGTCTGAACCTTGATATTCTCTCTATTTCATGTGAAGGCTCTCACTGTGTCCATTCACTGAGTTGTCAGTTGTCTCAGTACCATCATACATGGACATGAATTCTTTTACGAGGCTCCACTCCCATGTACTGTATTGTCCATCACATAACTTCTATTGGAATACAGTCAAATGCTTTTACTTATTTTACAAAAGCAAAATAATACAGTTTGCATTTTTCTGAATAATTTTCCTGAGCCTGTCGCACAATAAAAATGGCATTGACACTCGCCCCCTTCCTGACATGAAGCCAAACTGCATTTCATCATTTCTCTGAGTCTCAATGACTTGCTTAACTACTATCATTCTGTGTTCTAAGAGTTTGATCACTCCATATGTGCCTCAACTCACATGACCCCCCCTTCTTCTTGTACACTGGTGGTAATATACTTCTTCTACATTTCTCTGCCACTTTTATGCAAGCATAAGAAAGATTGCTCAGCCATTTAAAAATATCCCTCCATGATTATTCCATATCATTCCAGAAACTATGCCTGTCAGATAACTAGACTTACAGGTGCCAGTCATAAAATTAGAATATCATGACAAAGTTGATGTATGTCAGTAATTCCATTCAAAAAGTGAAACTTGTATATTAGATTCATTCATTACACACAGACTGATGTATTTCAAATGTTTATTTCTTTTAATTTTGATGATTATAACTGACAACTAATGAAAGTCCAAAATTCAGTATCTCGGAAAATTAGAATATCAAATAAGACCAATGCAAAAAAAGGATTTTTAGAAATGTTGGCCAACTGAAAGGTATGAACATGAAAAGTATGAGCATGTACAGCACTCAATATTTAGTTGGGGCTCCTTTGGCCTGGATTACTGCAGCAATGCGGCGTGGCATGGAGTCGATCAGTCTGTGGCACTGCTCAGGTGTTATGAGAGCCCATGTTGCTCTGATAGTGGCCTTCAGCTCTTCTGAATTGTTGGGTCTGGCGTATTGCATCTTCCTCTTCACAATACCTCATAGATTTTCTATGGGGTTAAGGTCAGGCGAGTTTGCTGGCCAATCAAGAACAGGGATACCATGGTCCTTAAACCAGGTACTGGTAGCTTTGGCACTGTGTGCAGGTGCCAGGTCCTGTTGGAAAATGAAATCTGCATCTCCATAAAGTTCGTCAGCAGCAGGAAGCATGAAGTGCTCTAAAACTTCCTGGTAGACGGCTGCGTTGTCCTTGGACCTCAGAAAACACAATGGACCAACACCAGCAGATGACATGGCACCCCAAACCATCACTGACTGTGGAAACTTTACACTGGACCTCAAGCAACGTGGATTCTGTGCCTCTCCTCTCTTCCTCCAGACTCTGGGACCTTGATTTCCAAAGGAAATGCAAAATCTACTTTCATCAGAGAACATAACTTTCAGCAGCAGTCCAGTCCAGACGCTTCTGACACTGTCTCTTGTTCAAGAGTGGCTTGACACAAGCAATGCGACAGCTGAACCTCATGTCTTGCATACGTCTGTGTGTGGTGGTTCTTGAAGCACTGACTCCAGCTGCAGTCCACTCTTTGTGAATCTCCCCCACAGTTCTGAATGGGTTTTATTTCACAATCCTCTCCAGGGTGCGGTTATCCCTATTGCTTGTACACTTTTTCTACCACATCTTGTCCTTCCCTTCGCCTCTCTATTAATGTGCTTGGACACAGAGCTCTGTGAACATCCAGCCTCTTTAGCAATGACCTTTTGTGTCTTGCCCTCCTTGTGCAATGTGTCAATGGTCGTCTTTTGGACAACTGTCAAGTCGGCAGTCTTCCCTCATGATTGTGTAGCCTACAGAACTCGACTGAGAGACCATTTAAAGGCTTTTGCAGGTGTTTTGAGTTAATTAGCTGATTACAGTGAGTGTGGCACCAGGTGTCTTCAATATTGAACCTTTTCACAATAGTCTAATTTTGGGACTTCCATTAGTTGTCAGTTATAATCAACAAAATTAAAAGAAATAAACATTTGAAATACATCAGTCTGTGTGTAATGAATGAATCAAATATACAAGTTTCACTTTTTGAATGGAATTACTGAAATAAATCAACTTTGTCATGATATTTTAATGTTATGACCGGCACCTGTATTAACTTTCATTGGTTTCAGAGTGTTTTCCACTTCCACGCTGCTGATTTGAGCACCAAGTTACTCAACAGCTAGGCAGTGTGATCCACCTGACCAGGTGTTGCCTCATTTTACAATTTATTTATATATTGTGTTTACACCTACCAACATTATAATAGCAATGCTGAGGTCCACCGGGTTAATCAGACAAAACCTTCAGACCCTTGTAAATAACTAGCCAATTACTACAGCACTCTATGAACTACAAAAGGAGGTATTACTCTGAACAGTAATATAACAACATGATGTCATAACTAGTAAGCAAGGTTTACTTCTGGCTTGAATGGAACTTTATGAAGAAATTAACTCATGGGAGAAACCATATTGCAGTTGTGAATGTTAAAAAACCTCCTTTGTCAGGAGCCATCTTCAAACAGAGATGCATATGTTCTGAATTTGGCAAAAGATTTTCATGGATGGCTTTACTTTAGATCCACATACTATATGTATTCACAGAGGACAGAAATTGTATTGTTCTGAAAGTGGGAAACAATTTTACTAGCCAGAGCTGTTTCTGGTATCATAATCAGATGGTCACTGGTGACGACAACGAAGCCCAAGAGGAAGCTGGGATGGGTGGGGATGAAGCAATATGACTCAGTAATGAGTTTTGTCGGATTAAACCTCTGTAATCTTCATATTTCAAATCTGTCCTTACCAGGTTGTATCTGAATATATTCATCGCATTAATTAGGACCAAAAAGAATCTATTCTACAATAAAAAGGTGCTGCTACAGTAGTGCTGGATGTAATGTTGTGTATATCTCTTTTTCTGAACTGCTTCCTTTTTCGTGAGATATTTGTTAACAGTTTTGTTTAAGAATGGAAAAACAATAGGAAGGCTTAAAATACTGGTGAACATTTGACAGAGTTTTGGGGAAGCATGAGCTATGGGATCTAATGCAGAAGACCTCTGAACAGGAGAAAATACCAGGGAAGTGGAGGAACATTGTGATTATACCTTTTATAAGGAGAAAAGAGACGTAGAGGTTTGTGGAAACCATAGTGGTATAAAACTGATATCACACATTAGGAAAAACTAGGAAATAGTTCTAGAGAGAAGGCTTAGGAAAGAACCCACCACAGGTTGAGGAGAGGTTTGTTTTAATACCAGGAAGAGGAACAACTTGTGTAGTTCTTGCATTGAGACAGTTCATAGAGGAGCGTCAAGAGAAACAAAGGTTTGCATATGTTGTTTATTGATTTAGAGAGTTCTTGTGAGAAAATGCCATGTCATGAGGTCTGGATGTGCAAGAGAAGTGAGAAGTGTGTGAGGATTGTCCAGGATATGGATGAGGGAGTGAGGACTTGGGTTAAAATCAGTGTTGGGTATCAGACACAAATCACTGATCAAGTAGGCACTAGGGAACTTCTTTAACTCCTTATCACTTTGGTCTGGTTATGGATGTGCTGACTCTTGGAATGAAGGACCAATTCTACTGGAAGGCAGTTTGCTGATGGCATTGTGTTGTGTAGCACCAGTAAGCATAGACTAAACCCTGGAAGGGGCTTTGGAAGACAGAGGACTGAAAATAAATTGGAAGAAGACAGAATATTTTGAGGTTTAATTATGATTAGGATTCAGAAGTTAGCCTGCAGGGAAAGCCATTGAAAAGCGAATACATTTAAACATCTACGATCAGTGGTAGCCCAAGATGGAGAATTAGAGACAGAGTTAACCCATAGTGCAGTGTGGGTGGAACAGCTGGGGGAGTATGGTGAGGTCAACAAAGTAAGGCAAAGGTTAAAGATAAGGTCTTTCCAACCAGCAATGATGTATGAGCCAAGACAGGGGCAGCAAAAGGAGAGCAAGAATAGTTAGATCCATTCATCCATTTTCCGCCACTTATCCAGGGCTGGGTAACAGTCTGTTTTCCCTGCCACCTCCTCCAAGGGATAATGAGGTGTTCTTAGACCAGCTGGGAGATAGACCCATGACATCCTGGAGAGGATACATCTCAAAGTTAGTTCCAAGTTGGATGCATCTGAAACATCTCTGCAAGGAGTTGTCCAGGAGGCATCATAATCGGATGCCATTAACCACCTAAATTGGGATCTGTTTAATTGGAGGAGGAGCAGCAGCTCTGCTTTGAGCTTTTCCTAATTTCTTTTGTCTTTACCTTATATCGAAGGGTAAGCCCAGATACCTTGTGAAGGAAGATCATTTCCACTGCTTGCTTCTGTGATCTAGTTCTTTCAGTCACCACTCAAAGTTTATGGACATAGGTGAGAAAATGAATGTAGATTGACAGCTAAATCGAGAGCTTTGCCTTTTGTCTCAGCCCTCTCTTCACAATGACTGACCAGTACAATGTCTGCATAACAGCAGATGCCGCTCTGTTTCATCTTTTGATCAGCCCTTCCCTCCCTCAATCATGCTCAAGACCCCAAGATACTTAAACCCCTCCACATGTGGTAGCACTTCCTGTCCAGCCTGGAGATTGCATTCCATCCTTTTCCAGCTGAGAAGTATGACCTCAAACTTGATGAATCCAACAAGACAACATCACCAACAAAAAACACAGATATAATTCTGAGGTACCATTGGGACCTCACTGGATGTGGCAGTAATGAGAATTCTAAACATGTGGAGTTAGAATGAAGAACAGACAAAGAAATGAGACAATCAATCAGGAGGTGCAACAAAAGTAGGAAAGTGCAGGAAAGTTACTTGAAATCATATGAATGTGCAATGAGGAGAGACAATGGGAATATGTCCAAAAGAGTGTTGGAGATGAGGAAGAGAAAATGGGAAAGCTGGATGGATAAAGTAAAAGAAGATGTGAAGGAAGAGGGTCGCGCCGGGCAAGAGGTGCAGGGAAAAGCTGTTTGAAGAAGGGGAGTCAACGCACAGAAGCAGGAAAAGATGAAGATCTCCATGCTGAAACAGCTAAAGAAATCCAAGTACAAACTCAACTGATGGATCTTAATTGTGACTGGGAATAAAAAGCCAAAAAGAGCAACCAGCAGTTATGAAAACAGGGTGGCAACGCCTTTTGTGGCTCCATCCACGCAGCACAAGGAATGTAGAAGGGCAAATCATTACGCATAGATAATCTATCGACTATATAATCATACCTACTCTGTGTGTGTGTGCCTGGTCTCTCTGAGCAATCTGATTGGTCAGTTTCACATTGGTTGCTCAGTCGATTTGGATGGTCAGTTTTGCTTTGGTTGCTTAGTGGTACGGATACTGATAGAACAGTTTAGTGATGTAAAGTTCAGTTCGGGATTGTGACAATTAAAAGAAGAATTTAATTGAAAGCAAATCAAGTAAGTTATTGAGCAATGTTAGGTCGCTAATAAAGTGCAACCTGAGTCACCTTCAAAGACAGGAAGTTTACACCGAGATTAATGGGAACCCATATACTATAAATGGAACTCAAAAATTAGACAGTAGGCAAGCAAAGACTCCGAGAAGTGGGATTTATGGGAATGCGATCGACAGAGGAAGCAAAGGAAAGAGATCACCAGGCAAGCATCTGTATTCTGGAGGAGCTGGAGAGGTTGGACAGCAGCTGAAGGAAGCAATATTAATATTATGAAGAAAGAAATAACAAGAGGGGTTCACACATATGGATACTGAGGGTGAAAGCTGATGGTAAGCATAAAGGACAGAGATTTAAATTTTCACAAATTTTAGTGGATTATTAAAATTTAACAACAATACATAATCACAATAAACATATGAAAAATAATACTTTAAAATAAAAAGGACATAGAAAAGGAAAATAAACCAAAGCCAATCCAAAAAAAGTAAAATATTCAGAATTTTGGAAGATGAAATTAAACACTTTTCAGGGAATAAGTAGCTACCGAACTTATCAATCAGAGTTGTAGGGGTCTGTATAGGGTTCATGTCAACTCAATATATAGTCACATTTTTGAGGAGATGCGTGTCCGAATGTGTTATAACTATGCTGTAGACTTGACATAGAAGTCTAAATCAGCATTCAGGAGTTGTTTCCTAAATTAAGAAAACTAATAAACTGAGGTCACTCCATAGGGTAGGACCAATTTGCATCACTCTGTAATTTCTGACACACTTAGGACTTTTCCTACTCTGAGATGCTTGATAAATATGGGTGGTGATCACCAACAATGGCAAAACATTGACATGCTGACACAAATGTTCCAGGGGAACCTCCGGACTCTTATTCAGATAGATAGATAGATGGGATTAATAAAGTATCTATCTATTGTGGACTGTGCCCGGCAGTTTATCCCGGCCAAGGCCCCCAAGCCGCCAGATGGAGCCCTCCCTGCAGTATGGAGGTGCCCCTAAGACCAGCAGGGAGTCATGGACTATGTAGTTGTTATCCTCAGCCCTGCTGGATACCACAGGGGCCGCAAGAGGGAGCTGCAGGGAGGACCAAAGACTGAAGTGATACAAGATCACATGGACTGGGAACACTTCCGGGTCAGGGAATATTAAAGGACCGAGGGAACTCCCAGACGGTGAGCTGAGCTGGGTGGTAGGAGGGCAACGCGTCTGGGAGTGGAGGATTGTGATTATTGATTGGTTATTGAGTATTGATTTATGAATAGTGTGGAGTGGAGGGTGCTTAGTGCACGTAATTATTATAACCAGGTGTTTGACGTGGTACCTGAGGGTTCAAGGGAGCACTACTGCCCCCTACTGCGACACTATCTATCTAAGGGGAAATTCACATAATCCAGCAGCAGTATACTGATAAAAAAACAATATTAAATTAAATTAAATAGCAAAGTCAACAGGCATGGATTTTAGGAAGCAGAGGGTAGACCAGAATTCAATCTCCAATGGAAGGATTTTGTTGAAAGGATGAACAGCTTTAAATATTTTGGAGCAACCAACACTAATGAAATCTTGTTGTAGTGGACATAACACATTTTGGCTGTCATCAAGAGAACTCACCAGCACCTCCATCGGTTCTCATAAATTTCTGCAGGCTTACAGTTGAATCCATCCTCACCGGCTGCATCACATCCTGGTACAGCACCTTCTTGGCTCCCTGCAGATGGTGGAGAAGGATGCAGGAGCAGTTTATATCCATAGGTCATAAGGTTATTGGAGAGCCACTCATACAAACACATACGCATGCAAGAACAGATGCAGTATTTTATAGATACACGTACTGTTAACCACTCCTTTGCTTAAAACGTCCCTTGATAAACCCACAATTTATGGTTCTGCTTTGGATTGGTTGAAGTCCTACCTTTCTGACCAATCCTTTTGTGTCTTCTGGTCTAATTCCTTGTATTTTCTGCAAAAAGCTCTCCACCAGCATGCCTCCAGGGTCAATGTTTTTTTCCACTTCTCTTTTCTCTCCACATTAACTCCTTAGGCAAGGTTATTTATTTTCATGGCTTCCACTACCACTTCTATGTTGATGATCTACAGATCTTCCTCTTATTTCCCAATTACAACGCACAAGTTTCAGCCCAGCTGTTGCTCTCCCATCTCATCCTGGATGACTGATTATCACCTTTAAGTTACCCTTTCAAAGTGAAATATCATGTACTTTGAATCCTTTACTTTGGAATGTCTCACGGTCTGGAATCATCACTTTCATTTATTGACTATAGTTCTTAAGTGACCTAATCCTGTTATTTCCTTCTTCATAATATTAATATTGCTTCCTTCAGCTGCAATCCAACCTCTCCAGCTCCTCCATGATGCAGATGATTGACTGGTGATCTCTTCTCTTGGTTTCACTCCTACTACTCCTCTGCTTCTGTCTCACCACTGGCTTCCAGTTTCTGCAAGGATCTGGTTCAAAACTTGTCTTGAACTACGGTTCTTGAAATGACTCGGTTCTTCAACATCTCCAATCTTTGGTCTCTCCATACGTCCCTTCAAGAAGTCTCCATTCTGGCTCTACCTGTTGAATGACCATCCCTCCTATTCCCAGTCATGTCAAGACTGAACACTAAGGCTATTCTTGCTCCAAAGCTGTGGAATGATATCCATTGGGTCATTTAAACTACACACAATAATTTTTCTGTTCAGGCATCTTTTGAAAATGCATCGTCTCATTAAACATTTTAAACCTTCTTCTACAGGACATCTGCTGCTGTACTGCACAAAGAGTTTAAGAAACTGGGCGCGGGTCCTAGTCGAAACGCAGTTATAATTATTTGCCGGTAGGACACTCCCTCTTGCTCAATGTTTTGTTTTCGTTGTCTGTTGCTTTTCATGCTTGTACCTTCTAATCATTTTTGTATTTGTTTTAACTTGCTTTATAAGTCATCTTGGGCAAAGACATCTGCCAAATGTAAAATAATGTATAATAATCATAATCATATACAATCATCCCACGTTATCCAATTCAAATCTATTCCTGAAAAACCAGTCCAATCATGAAAAATTGGACATTGAAGACTACTCTCCCATTACAGTGTTCCACAATTTTCAACTTTTCTTTTACCTTTTGGGACCAATCAGGACCTTTTTACCTCACGCTCTCCAACTCTTCTACACACAACCTATTTTTCAAATTTGGACTTGTCAGTCCAGAGAACTCCTCATTTCTTGTCCGGTGTAGACCACTTCAAACAAGACATGCCAAGCTCTGGACCCAGAAGAGTTCACAGCTGGCTGCAGTACTAGATGTGTTTGGATTCTGGGGTGGCATCTGATTGATGGATCTCTCACTGCTGCCCCCCTGAGGCAGATATAGTTAAATTAAAAATTATTCAACCTCAAATTCCACAAAGGATTGTTTTCTGAAAAAGTCTTGGAAGGTTCTAGAGTGGCCATCACTTGAACTGCATAGAAATCCACTGGTGGGATGTGAAGAATGCAGTGGCACCATTATGTTTGCGACAGGTCATAACGACAAAAGGGTAATCTACTAAGTACTAAAGATGTTTGTCATGAAGGGGTTGAATAATTTTGAGACTGCAATGCTGCAATAGTGGCATTTGGTGTTGAATGTAACCCTAACCACTTGTAATATTAGTTGTGCTGAGCTATTTACATTTCTTGTTTGATTTGTTTATTGCAAACAGCTGAAAGTTTGTAATTTTGTCAAGAAACCTAATTTGCAATGGCGGTTGAATAATTTTAAGCGCTACCTTTTTGGACATCACGTTTTAAAACTCATGGCTGCTTACAGAGATCTCACTGATGCAAGATGACCCCCACCTTACATATCTTGATTGTTTAGCTCAATCTTTAATGGATGATCTAAAGGTTCAGCTGTCCCATCTACTGCATCCTCACCTTTTGGTTTCCTTGTCTACCCACTTTCACTGATTTTGCTGCAGTTCATCAGCTTCATTCAATCTCCTCCAGACATCATCAATAATTAGTTCATCTTTGTTTAATCCTGCATTGGCGGCTGCAAAATCATCAAGGTTTGAATTAAAAAGTGATTGATAACCTCATAGGTTATTTTCTTGAACAAAATACAGTGGAATCTCGGTTTGCGAGTAACTTGGTTTACGAGTGTTTTGCAAGACGAGCTAAATTTTTTAATAAATTTTGACTTGATAAACGAGCGATGTCTTGCAATACGAGCAGTATGGATACACTTTGTCTGCTGAGCGTCATGTGATCACAACTGAGCTGATGGTTCTTCTCTCTCTCTCTCCTTATCTCGTTCGCCCAGCGCGTCTCTCTCTCTCTCTCTCCTTATCTCGCTCCCCGTCTCTCTCTCTCTCTCCTTATCTCGCCCAGGCGTCTCTCTCTCTCTCTCTCCTTATCTCGCTCACCCGTCTCGCTCTCTCTCTCTCTCTCTCCTTATCTTGCTCGCCCGTCTCTCTCTCTCTCCTTAGCTCGCTCGCCCAGTGCGTCTCTCTCTCTCTCTCTCCTTATCTCGCTCACCCGTCTATCTCTCTCTCTCTCTCTCTCTCTCCATATCTCGCTCGCCCGTCTCTCTCTCTCTCTCTCTCTCCTTATCTTGCTTGCCCGTCTCTATCTCTCTCTCTGGCAATCGTCTCCTATTCTCCATCTGAGTCTGTATGCCTCACTTATATAGTCAACATCCGTACGAGCGTATACTGTTTACTACTGCATTGTGACTGTGTGTGTGTGCGCTGCGAAGTGCGAGTCCCCGTCTTGCACCACAAAACACAAAGCTGAGTCTCAGTACTTTAACAACACCAGCTGCCTTCAGCTTGAAACAGCAACATCGCTGTTATTTATTGCAGTGGGATCTTTATAATGTTCCTTGTATGACCCATTGACGGCAGGCGCTTATAGCATGTCTGCGATCTTTTTGGATGCGCTTATATGGCGAACTGCTACAGCGCTGGGAGACTGCGATTGCTTTGGGACGCTCTTCCGCGTGTCGTCCCGTTGGGTGGAATCCCACATGAGTTTAGAAACTCACTCACACCAGCCATGATTGTTTTTAAAAGGTAAAGTGCAAGTTAATTCATTTTATGTATTTTTACTTTATATTTTGTATTAATCATTTTATATGAATAGTTTTGGGTTGTGGAACGAATCATCTGAGTTTCCATAATTTCTTACGGGGAAATTCGGTCTGATATACGAGTGCTTTGGACTGCGAGCGCGTTTCCGGAACGAATTATGATCGCAAACCGAGATTCCACTGTACAAGTGTTTCTCTGTAACATATTCTATTGAGACCATGCAATGGACAAAGCAAGCCCAAAAAAAAAAAAACAACTAACAGTTTTGTACAGTAATGTATTACTTAGCTTAAACAGGGTGTAAAATTGTTATAGTCCAATTACAGTTAACTTAAATATTTTAGCCAATACACAACAAGTCAATTCTAGGTAGATTTTAAAGGCACAATACAGTAGGTGTAAAGACTCTATTGAAATTCTTACCTGTATGTGGGAATTGATACTCTAAACACACCACACTTGGTCAGCAGAACTTTCTTGCCTTGAAACACGTCTTCCTTACCTGTAAAATACATCATATTATGTTACCCTCTTTTAGAAGACATTCAGTTCTACACGCACATTGCTAACATACTGTATATATTGTCGTGCACGTATGCTTTGGAGACACTGTCAAGACTGATAAAGGTAAACAGCTCCACCATGGCTCAAGAGACAGGGTTGCTGTTAACTGCCTCTCCCCTTTTCATCATTAAGAGATTTTCAAAGATCTCAAAGACATTGATAAAGTAGATCCAGCAGAATTCTCTCAACTTAACAGTTAATCGTGTACTTAAGGACACCAGTGGCATTTAAAGTGAAGTGCACCAAGGAAAAAAAGCCAGGAAACATTCTCTACGCAGAATTATGGAAATCTGGAGAAAACTACCAAGACATGGAGAAGCAGAAGCCCTTGACAATTTTTAAGAAGTATCTGGATGAGATATTAGGACAGCTTAGCTATTAGCTAAACCTCTCATTTGTCACATTTCTTTGGTTCTTATGAATCAAGTCTGAGGTCATCATTCTTTTACCTGATGTACTTTAGATTTGAGTTTATTAAGCAGGATTTTACCAGGGTGGTACCCCAACACTTTAAATGTCCTCTGTCTATAAAGTGATGCATTGATTTATAGCCAGCCAAGTTGAGGCAATTCATACTTACAGCCGAGGGTCATAGGAAAACAACAGGGTAAAAATATTCTAGAAGTTGCCCAAACCAGTGATTTTATTATTTGACAGGATTTCTGACTCTTGTAGGGTCCTTCAAAGTTTATTTGGACTGGCACTGCTCTACAGGGCTAATTCTTTTGTATTTGGCCCACACCGCCTTCCTTACACCAGCGTTTCTTAACCTTCATGGTTACACACCCAAGTATTGCCTTTTTAAATTCATTGATAACGCACTAGCAGTAATTGTAAATTGCCCACTTAGCTCACTTAAAAACAAAGAAACACATTGCCAAACCAACAACTGCAACCCATGACCCACTGGCAGCGAGATTCAGTGGCGCCTTACACAGACCCGGCCGGGAGCTGCTGGGACATGATCAGTTTGTGCTTCTCATACCGGTAGTTAAAGTACGTGTACCTGTGAAGCACACCAGACCCACGGAGTCTCAACTGCAATGACCAGAACACTTCAGGACTAACATATGGCTCGTCCCAAATGGAGCTGTAACTTGGCACATGACTGCATGTATGTATTCTAAAAGCTAGCCCGGCCACAGACAGACGCAACACCAGTGTCCAAAACACACGCTATTTATTTCTTCAATTATGTACAGTGGTTCCATGCACTCACACATTGCTCCTCAGTCTTTCTCTCTCTTCTTGGCCTCCTCCACTCCTCCCTTGTAAGCTCCGTCTTTCTCCTCCCGACTCTGGCTCCTCGAAGGGAGGGAGGTGGCCCTTTTTTTATCATGCCCCGGATGTGCTCCAGGTGCTTGATGATGGTCTTCCAGCAGCACTTCCTGGTGCGGTGGAAGTGCTGCCCTTGCACCCGGAAGCACTCCGGGCATACACAGTTTCCTGGAGAGGTAGCACTTACTGGTGTGGCAGAGGCTATGTCCTTCAGGCCTCAGGAACCATCCAGGCAGCCCCTTGGGCCACGGACCCCCCACAGGGTTGAGCTTCCAAGCTCCGCATCCGTGGTCCTTGATGGAAATCAGAGGGGCTACCCTCTTGCGTCCAGGGAAGATATTGCCCCCCTTTCCGGTCCTTCCCTGATCCAGGCGTCCTGGACAGGGCAAGGTCCCTAGCCGTCAGCCACACTAGGTATGTACTTATATATATAAATAAATAAATAAATAAATAAACACACACAAGGGGGCTGTTCCATGAAGCAAACTAAACTCAAAATCCAGGCTTATTTCGATAATCCCGGCTTAATTTCTCGAAAGTCGGTTCCACGAACGAGGCTAACCTGAAGCTCCGCTTAATTACTATGCCAACATATGCTCTTGGACAAGCCTGCTCCGTGGCAGGTTAGTTGTGAAGCTTAGCTTAGCTTGATGAATATGATTGGACAAGCCATGTGATGTCACAGCACGACATTCTGCGGGGCTGGGATTATTCTGCTGCTGTTCTCTCCCTCTTTCGCACACATCGACCCTCCAATATAAAATTATTACAGATTACATGCAGGCGATTCTAATTACTTAGAAAGTATAAAATGACAAGGAGTGCATTGAAGGCTTTTACATGAATAACCATGGCGTGCCCATTTATTCATAATCCAGTTGATGAGGGAGCGAGGCTCATTCGTAGAGCTTTAAGGCAACAGGTTTCACAATTACTTCGGCCCAGGATAGATCCGTTGCATTTTGCGGATGATTATTTATACGAGCGCTATAGATTTAGTAGACACAGTATTGCATATTTGTGTCGGTTATTGGAACCTTACACTTCTAAAAACACGTCGCTCTAAAGCCCTTACGGTTGCACAGTCTTTGTGTATCGCTTTGCGTTATTTTGCCAGTGGTTCATTTCTGTACAGTGTGGGGGATGCTGAACATTTAAGCAAAGCTACAGTGTGCCGTGAAATCAGGAAGGTTTGCGTTGCATTAAAGTCCTTTTTAAATATATTCATTACCTTTCCTGGCCACCGAGGAATCCTTGCCATTAAGGAAACCTTCTTTGGAATTAATGGTGCTTAATCTTTAAACATCTACTCATTTACAGCACATAAATCATTACCTGATAAGTAACTGAATTTAATTTGTCAGGCTTTCCTAACGTCATTGGAGCCATTGACTGTACACACGTGAGGATAAAGGCTCCAGCAGGTCCAACAGAGCCTGATTACATAAACCGCAAATCATATCACAGTATTAATGTACAGGTAAGTACTGAGAATATCTCACATTTATATACAAGAGGTGAAAGTGTAGTCGTCCAACATTAGCAATGTATGTCATTACCATTTCCTAAAATGTTTCAGATGGTATGCACTGCTGAACATCTAATTTCAAACATTGTGGCAAAATGGCCAGGATCAGTACATGATGCTAGAAATTTTCGCGAGTCTTCACTGGCTCAAAGCCTCAGACAAGGCAAGTCAACTAAAATTCACAGATATACTATAGTTTATTATACTACAATCTAATGTGTCTACTTTCCATTATAGGAATTTTTCCTGGTGTGCTGCTTGGTGACAGAGGATACCCATGTCTACCGTTTCTTCTCACACCATAATACAGATCCTGCAACACAAGGAGAAAGACATTTCAAACATGCCCATTGTAAGACAAGGGCACGCATTGAAATGACATTTGGACAGTTAAAATCCAGGTTTAACTGCATGCCTGCGGCATCTCCGAGTTACACCAGACAGAGCGTGTGACATTGTAGTAGCCTGTGCAGTTTAAAGTACCTTACAACTGGTAACAAAATGCATATGTAAAAGGAAATTTTAATGACTATACATTTTGAAGGCTTGAAACTGTTCTCATTTAGTTGTTAAATAGTCTGACATCCTTAACACAAAAGTTACTAAAATCATGTTCTTACGCATTTAACTTGTCAGCTATTTTCTGCCATGCAGCCTCACGAGCTTTGATAATACAGCTCCTGTTCCCCTTTCTAATTATTATAGCTTTGTAGTCCTCATAGGCTTGTAATAATAATTCTTGCTCCGCCTGCGAAAAAAACGCAGCTCTTTCCTTAGTTTCCATTCTTACTTATCCAGCATCGATTAACAAGGCTGCCTTTTATATCGCGTGGACGCGCACGGGCCTCGCTTATCAAGCTTGGCTTGAATTAGCGGAGATTAAATACACCTGAATTTTGTTCGTGGAACTCAATGAGCCTGAAGTGAACTGTTAGGCTAACTCAAGCGAGGCTATTACAAATAATCCTCGATTTTATAAACTCGCTTCGTGGAACAGCCCCAAGGTATACACATATAGCTCTTCCAAGAAACAGATATGTAACTTTGTAAAACAAAATGAATACTAAACATCAGAAATCATTGATGATAATATACTAAAACAGTTTTTCAAATATATGACAACTTTATCGTTTTCATTCAAGTTCATTGGCAAGAGCAAACCACAGAGATATTCAAACAATGCAATATAAATGTGTGTACTAACACAACAATTACAACTTATGCTTGATTAGATGTCCATTACAAGAAACCCCAGCCATTCCTTACAATTTGTTTCCATTGTTGTATTGTTTTTCACGCTCTGCTGAAGCCCTCTGACAATTCAAACAGCAAAATGACTTCTGTCCAGCTTTTGTAGTGATGTGGCTGCTAACTGTACATTTGAAAGAAAATTGCTTACCACATTCAAAACAGCAATATCACTTCTTCCCAGTAGGAATTCTTGTTTGGTAGTTCATTTTTAGGCTACCTCTTAGGGTTAATTTGTCCATTAGGGTTTGTCTTGTGCATCATTAAGATTGGGGTAAAACTCACTCATTACTCATGAGATGCTGTTACAGTTTTTACAGATCGCTGTAAGAGCTTCACATAGTACTGTACCTGCATTGCCCTCATTCATGCCTCTTTTTGCAGTTTATAGGAGTGATACTAATCAGCAGGCTGTCTACTTGCACCTGGAAATTCTTTGTTAATTTCTGTGGACCCCTGTATTAGTGACATAATTTTGGTGGTCCTTGTTTCACATCTACTGTATTTTCATGTGGATTTCATATACATTCATTCACATAGTAGACACTTTTACCCAAGGCAACTTAGAAAAGAGGTCAACATAATCGAGTAAACAGCACTCTGGCAGACTGTTTGTAAACAAGTGTTTCAGGACGAGGTTACAAAACATAAAATACATTTCCTGGTATTTATTTTGTTGGGATTGGTGTGTCCCACGTGACTAGTACCTCCTCATTTTCCTTTACTCTGTTTGGGCGGTGGTTTCACTCTCCCTCTACTCCTGGTTGCTTTATGTATTTTTTTTTTTGTTGTGCCAATATTTAGTGACTAGGAATCAGGCAAGTTTACTGTTTCTTTGGACTGTAAGTGCTACACAGGATTATCTGGCATCCCAGCTGGAATGAGTATGGGGCTCTTACTCGGACAGGAGGACAAGATAAGGGAGTAATTGGGGGAGTTGGGGGTTTGGCACCTAAATTTGGATATTTTCATCCTCCATTCACTAGGTGGTAGCATCCCAGTAACCACATGGGAAACCATGCAGGGCATGATGGGAATTGTGCTGAGAGTCCACCCTGCTGGGTTTCATGGGAGTCGCTAAGGTGTGCTACAGGGATTCATGAGGTTTACTTTACAGGACTTCGCCCAGACCCGGAGTCCTTGCTTCAGGTTAAGTCCTGGTACCAGAATTACACTCAGGTCTGACATACCGCAGAAGGTCAGATGACTTTCTTTAAAGTGGATGGACAGAGACGGGATGGAAGGAGGAAAGCAAGAAGACTACTGTGTTTACTGGTACTTGTGTGACCTTAAAGAAACCTGTTGCGAGTTATTTTGTAATAAATGCATCTGTTTGTTCTGTGTGTCAGTTGTTTCCGAGGCTTGAGGCTCAGTGACGCCCACTATCTGTCACAGGATATAAAACTTTCAGCAATCACTACCTTGCAAATCGGCACATTCCACATTTATTGTGTTTTCCATAGTTTCTATTTCCATTTCTCTCCAATGTGAGTTCTCTTGTGGCTGTTAAGACTGCTCCTGTCAGAGAATCTTTTGCCACATTCAATACAACTGTATGGTTTCTCTCCAGTATGAATTCGTACGTGGGTCTGAAGATGGCTCATGGTTGAGAATCTCTTGTCACACACAGAACAACAATAGGGTCTTTCTCCTGTATGGATTCTTTTGTGGGTCTGGAGATGGCTCATTTGTGATACTCTTTTTCCACAATCAGAACAAGAATACGGCTTCTCGCCTGTGTGAATTCTTTTATGGATCTCCAGATGGTCTCTTTTGGAAAATTGTTTGCCACATTCAGAACAGGGAAAGGGTTTCTCACCAGTGTGAATCCTTTTGTGAGTCTGAAGGTGATTCCTCCTTGAAAACTGTTTCCCACATTCAGTGCAGCAATATGGCTTCTCTCCAGTGTGAGTCCTCGTGTGGGTGTTAAGACTGCCTCGGTCACAGAAGCTCTTACCACATTCAGAACAGCAGTATGGTTTCTCTCCAGTATGAATTCTTGTGTGGGTCTCAAGATGGTCTCTTTTTGAAAATGCTTTACCACATTCGGAGCAGCTGTAGGGCTTCACTTCAATGTGAGTCCTCATGTGGGTGTTAAGACTGCTGCTGCTGGAGAATCGTTTTCCACATTCAGAACAGCAGTATGGCTTCTCTCCAGTGTGAATTCTTTTATGGGTTGCCAGATGGTCTTTTCTTGAAAACTGTTTTCCACACTCAGGACAGCCATATGGCTTCGGCTTTGAATGGTTCAACTGGTCTCCCTTTTGTTCAGAGTTGCTTTTTAAACTTTTACTTTTCTCATGGCAGGTGTTAACTGTGTCTAAGCGTGATTGTTTCACAACAGGCCAAGAACTCAACTGTAAACAACCCAATGTCAAAATGTCTGATCCAGATGCGGATTTTTTCATATTTTCATGTTGCAGTGTCTGCTGTGGTCTGTCATGAAGATGCATCTGAGCAGATAAAGATGAGGAAAAGCTGGAACTCTCCTGCTTATCTGCAGATAGACATGAAAAAAAAATCACAATTGTTAGTAATAGCGATTGACAAAGTTTGCACAAGTGACTGCCATTTGGCATAAATCAGGCATAGATAAGAATAAAAAAAACATACACACACAACAGGACAATAGGACTTTATTTTGATTCTCACCAATTTACTATACACTTTGGTATGTTTGTGGTCCTAAGTACCAAAGAAATATAGAACTTGGAACAATGTTGACAAGACACAGAAATCAGGTTTTAATTGTTATGGTCTTATGGGGACTCTGCAGTGCCTTTTGTGTGGTTAGTAGAGCTGTAAAAAGAGTCAGTGCTAGAGTGTAGATGAACAATGTAACAAAATATTGTAAGAAATTAAAATACTTTTAATAAAGTTCAGTTTTATATGAATGTTATTTAATTTGGTAAATACACAGAGAAATAAAATTAATTCACACCATGTTTGTGTAAAAAAAAAAAAAAATCACTATCAGGTTTGCGTTTTGCTGTTATAAGCAAGTTTTTTTTAGGTTTTCATTACATTTTTTAGTTTTATTTTGTATTACATTCCATTTTCTGTTTTTATTTCTTTTGCAGCAATTAGCTTTTAGTTTGTCACATTTTATTAGCTTTGATTTACTCACATAAGGTTGCTAGAAAAAAATATTTTGTAAATGATTAATCTATCAGCTATTTTTCAATAAATCTAATGACCTTTATCCCCCCAAATAATTCAAATAAGAATCTAAATGTGTTGCATTCAAATATTTACTGAATAATTTGATTCATAGAATTTAAAAACATAACATGGAAAAAAGCTAGAACTAGAAAACAAACATAATTATCAATAAAAAATCCAAGTCAAAAAGGCTGTAAAGTAAAAACATTTGAATAATAATGGATATAAAATAAACTTGGTCTTAACAGTACAACCTAAAACAAAACCAAATCATTATTAACAACAGCAGTAATAATCTTCTCTCTCTCTCTCTCTCTCTATATATATATATATATATATATATATATATATATGATTTATATACAGGGTGGTCCAGATCTTATTATGCAGATCCAGATCGTCTCGATGACTTTGATTTATGTGGGGATGATTCCAGTTTGGCGTGAAGACGATTCTTCATGTCGTCAGTTCACTCACTTCTCGATGGTCCGGGATTTTTCGAGTGATTTTCTATGTAATAAACTTAATAAGTTATAGTGTAATGAAAATTGCATAATTAGATCTGGACCACCCTATATAAATCCTAAGCCTAAAAGTGCAACGATTTTATGTGATGTTTTTTCTCACCCTTGAAATCGGGCTTATTAACAAACAAAAACAAAAAACATACATACATACATGTTTGGTATCCTTCTATTTCAGAATTTATCAAACTTTAATGTGATGCTGTTAGATTTTCATTTTTTATTCCGTGAATTCAAATTATAAACTAACAAATATCAAGAACTCGCATCCCTTGAGACGAGACTTTGAGTCAAGAGATATCACCACATCCAGGGCCGGAAATAAAACACAAACAGTAGGACAGCTACTGTAGAAGCTTTTAAATGTTTGAAGTACCGTGTGAGCTGCACATCATGTGGTACAGCAGCAGGAGCAGCAAGCCAGCAGCTGATCGAGCAAAGAGGAGGTTTAAAAAAAAAACAACTATTTGTTTTCCATTGTGTCACCATTGAAGAGGGGGTTTCGGAGGAGAGACTATGTCTCCTTGGGGTGCGTTCAGCCCCACTCTTCACAACGCGAGCGGCAAAGACGCAAAGTGGCTGGTGCATAGCGCAGAAAAGGGGTGGGATTGGCAAGTGAAACAAATCCCCTAGTAATAACAATAATAGTAATTTCTTTACATTTACATTGCACTTTTCTCACACCTCAAAACGCCTTGCAAACTCCACACAAGGAGGATGCAGGATGTAAACCCTTGATCTCCTTACTGTGAAGGAGCAGCACTACCATTAGACTTTAGTGTGGTTTTAGACCCGAGTGTTACAATGGATCCACTCTTACTTCACATGTATTTTTAAAAAATCATTTTATATTGAGATTGATGTTATTCATAGATATCATGAATATACTGTACTGTACTAGGCATATTTGGAAACTGTAGGCTTAATAATGTTTGTAAAGTATAAATGATATCAACTGAAATAATGCAGGATACTGGCAACTCCTATCTGTTAAAGGCAAGACTCGGGTAAAAAAACAATATTCTATACTTTTACAACCACAGAAAATTAAATAATTATAAGTTAAAGTTTCCTGTAACACTTATGTTCTGAAGGGGCAACAACTGCACAATGAGCTTTTTAAATGCCCCTTGCTTGTTATTGCCATCACCCCATTTAAACATTTATTTTTTTTTTACAAAACCAGTGACGGGCATGGCTGAAAATACTGTATGTATGTAAATCTGGCTGATCATTTTAAATTCCTGATGTTAAGCGCTCGGAGCATGGGAAAAGTGCTATACATGTAAAATGCTTTATTATTATTATTATTATTATTATTATTAGGCTTGTAGGCAATTTTTCCCTTTTTCAAAAGAAACCTACTAGATGCCTTAATAAGTAGGTTAACACGCAAGTGCACAGTTAATAACCCATCTGCAAAAGGTTCTGTACAACAACAATTTAATTCAATCTTATGCAAAACAATTAAAAAACTAAAACTCTGTTTCAGACAAAAGGGGGTGAAGAGAAGAAATGGGAGAATAATGTTACACTACACACACACATTCCTAAGCAGCATTCAGGAGAACTTGCAAGTTGCACTTCTAGGGCCCTCACCTCCGGCAATACGCGTGTGAGGAGAGGTTTGTGGTATTCAATATTTTAAATAAATAATCGGGTGTCTCAGAGCATGCAGGCTCAAGGTGGGTGCAAGTGAACTTGCAAGCGTGTACACGAAGATCATGGGGTGACAGGCCCATCGTGCATTCACAGGCAAATGCAAGCGGGTCTGTCAAGTGCTTCATTCACACCTCGATGCATGTGGAGGACAACACCTGCACCCAATTGGCCCTATAAAGTGAGTCCATATGGCATAAATGGGTAGAGAAGAAAGAGAGAGAAGGGGGTTAAAGGAAAGAATAACAGAGACAATATTATAGGGAGATGCTAGCGTGTGGTAGAAAGGAGACAGGCAGCTAGTTACAGAGTTCTGAAGGCTCAGGAGCGCATGGCCGGCGCTCCAGAGGGCTGAAAAGGTTCACTTCAGTTGAGCATCTTGTGGTAGCTGGGGTGATCTGTCACTCGGGGGCTCTCGTGTAGTAAGGCCAGGGAGTGGCAACGGGATTTGGATGAGAAAAGCTCTGCATTGGCTGTGCCTGTTGGAAATACATCTCCTCTGGCTGCAGGATCCCATTTGGGGTAAGCAGAGGAGATGTCGAGTTTTTATAAGGATGCAAGTGGAATTTAGAGACTTTAGAACAGTTTCCTGCCCCATGTTTATAGCTCCCTTTTATGGATATATATTGATAGATATTCATAGCCAGTGGGTAGTGGGCAGTCTTTTATCCTTGGAACCCCTGTATTTTTTTCCCGCAGCCTAACTGAATTTGGTTTTTTTTTTTTGGTCCTCACAGTCATCTGACCTTACCTTTTCCTTTTCTTAAATATTATTGTTTAATCTTAATTTTTCATGCAACTTTATCTTTGACGTCTTATAAAGCACTTTGAACTACATTTTCTGTATGAAAATTTGCTATATAAATGAATGTTGCCGTTATTTAACTTTTTAACCATCACTATGAACTTGATTTTATTGGATTATTTATTGATTATTTTTCTGAAACACTGCACCTTTGGACACTGTCTTTGAAATAAAACGCAGGAAAACACTTTGCATCACCCCTTGCTAACTATGGTCCCAATTTGCCCAGCTCATCCTTGGGTACATTATCAATGGTTCCAGGTTCAAATGGCTTCTGAAAGTGACCATGCGTGGAGACAACACAAACTGCAAACAGCGAGGGCAGTTGGATGTTCATCTGCCTTTCTGCATGGACTTGAGAATGTGGAAAAAGCCCAGAAACATTTTAGTTAAGACGTGCTTATTTTCACAGGTTTTATAGATTAAAATCAGAATGTTGCTAAGCTGTACAGCCTCCACATTTGCAATCTAAACTGCAGAAGAAATATGGTTTCTTTTCAAAAAAGCCAACTTTCTAGCAGCAGCATCTTCTCATTTGCAGATTGGTGGACAACTGGGTGTTGCTATGCCTCAGACTCTTAGATTGGTTCAAGGCTTCCAGTGTCAGGAAATTCAAGAAACCAATAACTATTATGTTCTGTTGTCACTTTAACCTTTAATCTTTAAAGAACTTGATTTTTCTTTTTCAAGAAGCGACATCACCGCACACATTTACTCGTTCAAGTGATTGATTTGTGATATTTGCGGACAAATCCATCTATTCCCAAACTCAGGCAGTGTATTTTTCTCTGGGAATTAATCTAACTTTGGTTAAGTACTTTTGAAGTCACCACTTGAACTGTGTCAATAACAGAAATAGAAATTAAGTTTTTCCATGTATATCAAGAATTTCTAATTCCAATTTCTGCAGCAAAGAGCCCATGGAAGTCATTAAATAGCCCCGTGCTTCACTGGACACACTCAGGCAGAGGAATGGAACCACAAAAACAAACCCACTGTAACAAGGTTAAAAATGAAGTTGGAGCCCCTGAAGCTCTAAAATAAGGGCACAACTATCCATTTATCCATATATTTTTCCCCCAAGTCCACTTATCAAGGGCATGGTCATGGGTTAGTTAGGCATCTGGCACAAAGCAGGAATAAAATGTGGATGGGACTTATGTTCATCTGAGGGTGAACACACTTTCACGCAAACACATCAGGGCCAATTTAACATAACCAATCAACATGCCTTGCATATCTCTGGATGGTGGCAGGAAACCTTAGCACTTAAAAGATAACCCACAAGGACACAGTGTGAACATGGAAACTCCATGCAGGGAGCACCCAGGGCTTGAACCGTGGTCTCCTCCAAGTAAATGACTGGATTCAAACTGAACTATTTATAGGATTCTGCTATCTGATTGCTCACAGCATCCTTGGTCAAATCAATCTCATTTCTACTTTGGTATGTGCGCGGTTTGGTTCGAGTCCTACAAAGGCCTGACACTCCATTCTCTCTGGAAGCTGCCTGGGAGCCTAAACTGGACAGACTTCATTTACTCCAGAACACATGGACGAATAAACAGATTTCAGGAATTGAGTGTGATCCAACAGTCATACCTCCACGCACTTCAGAAGAGGTCTTCCACCCGAAGCTAAGCATGTTCTGGCCCGGCTAGTACTTTGTTGGGTGATCATCTAGAAGAAGCTTGGGTTGCTGCTAGAAAAGGTGTTGGCGAGGCCTGCAGGTGATGCTTACCCTGTGTTTTGAATGTGGATCCCAGTGCAGTGATGGGGACACTGAGCTTTAAAAATAGCACCATCCTTCAAACACATAAAATCATTATATATATATATATATATATATATATATATATAACACAAAATGTGCCTAAACAAGAAAAATAACAAAAAGGTACAAATCTGAAAAATTCATTTTTTCCCAAAAACCAAACTCCAGTGTGAGTTTGTAAACGTAATGCATTGCCATCTACCTTTGATAGTGTGCTATAGTGGGTTGTCTTTTACCACCTGAGCAATCAGAAGTTCTAAACTTGAGTAAGTTGCCGTTTCAAATCAGACAGTTAGTTTACTGTCACTGAATAATTTGACGTTTCATTTGTTATGCCGCATTTTGCCAGATGATGATGTGATAGGGGATCAGTGATCGGATCACAATTAATACATATACGAATTGCTGTAAGGGTTCAATTTTAAAGCAGACAGCAAGTGTGCCACTTGCATGCAGGCATAAATTCATGCTCTTGTCTAAGCTACTAGAGTGTAACATGGAGCGATGCAGAGGAAATGTTGTATGGGGCCCCTTGATTATGTATTTGTCTTTTCACTTATTCTTAGTTTTCAAACATTATTTTGTTTTAGTTAACAAAAATGAATACCCCCCCTCCCTCCCCAAACAACATGTCTAATATTAGTTTCTTAATGAGATAAACACTGGTTATTCAGTCCTGGACCATTCAAAAATGTGCTGTGTGTACTTTAGTCACATTTTAGTTGTTAATAATGATAATAAACATTACTTTAGTTTCAAAAACCCAAAAAATGATGCAAATTTAGTGTTTGCTAATTTATTTTCATGGCGTCACACAAATGTACATAGTGGAATCATTATGGCTCTTATATGGAAAAAGTGATACCACTATGGAAAGAGGGGGGTTCGGTTATTAACCACATTATCTTTTCCCTAAGCATTTCCAAGGGGGCCTGAACACACCGCAAAATCCTCCAGAGCCCCATCCCTACCTGGCCAAGGGATATAAAGAGAGCCATCAGACAGAAGTCAGGGTCTTCATTTTTGGACTCATCTGGAGAAAAGATAAAGAGCGAGACTGCTACATTGACCCACTTCACTGAACAGCAGTACAATTATTAACAGCAGTAGCAGAGTATTTGACGGATTGTATAATTCATGTTTGTTCTTTAAACAGGGAGTAACAAGTTGGTCCCCCAGCCTTTGAATCTGTATGCACCCCTAATCCTACAAGGAATTAAGTATGCTGTTTCAGTAGCCCAGCTAACTGCACATTTTGAAACACTAAATACTACTTTCTTTTGGAATGATCTGTAGTCAGATGTATGCAAGGTTATCGTCCCATCCAGGATTGGAGCCTTTCTTACTCCCAGTAAAGCAGGTATAGGCCCGGCACCCTAGTGACCCTGAGGTGGTTAGAAAACAAATGGCTGGTCAGACAAATGTAGTCATGTTTATACCAATCCTAGTATAAAACAGAAGTCTCTGTTCCTTTACCACAGCTGTGCATAGTGCTTTATTTAGAAGGTGAAAAATCTCACCATGCAGTAAACAGACAATTGATTGGTCACGACAAGCTCTCAAAGCATTCCTGAACTGTGTACTTTTAGGTCACACCTAATCCTATTATGGCAGTAAAGCTGAAATACTTAAAGTATGTTTTTACTTGAAAAAGTGGTAGGATTTTTCTACTTTATTAAAATAAACTAAGTAGAATTTTTTAAATGGGCATAAAACCATTTCCAAAAATCAAGTTCTGAATACTGTTGTTAAAAGATTGTATTGAAGATGAGAGACATCTGATAGAAAAGAAAAAAAAAAAAAGTTTGATATTCAGCCCACACAACAGCACAAGCTTCAATCAGGGTGTATCGACTGTTTGGCACCCCTATATGTTTACCTTCAGTTTCTACTTACCTTCTGTACAGTGTTCTGCAGAAGATGGCCGACTCTGAGGGGAGACTAACCCATCTCTGCCTCCTCCTTGACATCCAGAATCTGACCGATGATCTTCTTTCTTGACCCTGTCTATAATTTTATATTCTTGCCTATCACTGATGAAAGGCTTCTTGTCGATCTCATCCTTAATCCCCACTATTCCCCATTCAAAGCCCTCATCTTTAATGCCCAAACTCTCCTGTTGATGGTACAAATATTGCCATTCACAGACCTCTACCTCCTCCTTAATATTCACTGCAGTTTTCTCCATGAAATCCATGTCTGCTCAGCAGATCTCCTCTGTCACATCTATGCTAGCATTGCAGGAAATAGTAGCTTCTTCTCTCTGTGTGGAAATAATTAAAAAAAAAAAATAGTTCAGCCTGAAATACACCTAAACACATAATTGTTTTAATCATTCAGACAGTTTAGATATTCTACTAAACTATGTCGATAGGGGAGCTTTGAAAATACATCTGCAAAGTTTTGCCTTAATTTTGTCTGTAAGCTATTACCTACCACAGCAATCAATACTTCAATGACTGATTGTGTCTAATCATTTCTTATGATTGAGTGAGTAAAACCTTTAAACTTTATTTACATATTTTCTTAAAGTGCAGCATTCAAAGCAGCACTAATAGGTGAAGTGCATAAAAAGTGAGAAGCAGCAGTGAAGGCAATCTGAACGAGCCACTACAGACTGCTTTGACCAAATGGACCAGTTCAGCAGCAGTCAAATTACACCCAAGCGAGCAGATTCCCTGAACAACTTGTACTAAAGCAAATATGTAGATCACAGAAAGGTCAATGTTACATTCACCTTTGTTTTCACATACTTTAAAAACTCACTGGAAATAAAGAACATTAGACCAATTTAAACAAAAACAGGCCAATCAACTCAAAGCTCACTTATTTAAACCTAAGCCAAGTTTTCAAGGTAAACAATGCCTACTTTCCTGTTCTGCAGCTACATTACACAATAAAATTGCATGTAGTTTTCTGACAAAAAAAAAAAAAAGTTTCCAATTTCAGCAGCTTCCGCATTAACAAAAGTTAATGTACTGTGCAAAAAATCCACAGTCCAATGGTCTTTGTTTTTATTTGATTAAGGATATTCAATTGTTAAACATGACAAATAATACTCAAGTCATTTCCAGGAGCTTCATTTGGCCTTTCGGTAGTGTCCTTCTTCTTAACAATATGCACAATAGCCGACAACTTTTAGGACAACAATTTCTTAATAGGAGTTACATGAACACGTGTGACGATCAACCATCAACAAGAGTGCTGGCAGATAAACTTTTGGACTCCTTTGCAAATGACAGAAGGAACTGTTAGTGTTGCCTTTCTATATTGTATCACTCCTTCTTAACTTTTGGATTAAGGGTTGTTGCTTTCAAATACAATCAGCTAACCAGCATGAGATAAAACCAATAATAAGGACACAGTTCTCTTCTGAGTAAAAATGTTCCACTGACATTTTAATGATAGTTAGATATCAGTGTCTAATTATGTACAGTATGTGTATTAACATTATTTTAACATATTATGTATTAACATTTTATTCTACCCAAGTCGATTTTAACATGTTAGAATTGGCTCCTTCAAATAGATTGTAATTGGGTATGGCTAAAAAAAATAAATAAATAACTATTTACTACTACTTTACTTTTAATTGATATTAAATGTACTGATCTTTTTTAGATTATTTGTTAAATACAAACCCACCACCATTAATTTATGGCATTATTGCTAGCAATATTTAATGCACCCAGTCTGCTGGAAGCTGCACATCATGAACACTGACACGGTTTTTAGGAAATGTGGGTACAGCAGTTGCAATTGAGTCCATGGTACTGGGGGCTCATGGCAATAGCATTTGTTTCACAAGGCTTTATTTATTATTAACATGCTTGCCCTGTTGACACTGGAATGAAAAGGTTAATCTTATTCCTACACCTCTATAAAACTTTACAGTATATTAATGATTAGTAGTCAGAATCAGTTTCTGTTCACATGTGTTTGAAACTTGCCGCCTAGAAATCGTTTCAAGTATTGCTTTGTTAGTTAAGTTTGTTCAGGTCACCATTCTAATTAAGCAGTTTGGTAAAGTTTTAGTAATAGTGTGTCATCAGCTCTTTCATGTTATGCCTTAGCAAATTTAAATAATTGTTTTATAAATGCTTGTCAAGATATTCAACTGCCACAGTTAAATGATTTATACATAATTGTCCATCCATCCATTTGCTAACCCGCTGAATCCGAATACAGGGTCACGGGGGTCCGCTGGAGCCAATCCCAGCCAACACAGGGCACAAGGCAGGAACCAATCCTGGGCAGGGTGCCAACCCACCGCAGGACACACACACAAACACACCCACACACCAAGCCCAATTTAGAATCACCAATCCACCTAACCTGCATGTCTTTGGATCGTGGGAGGAAACCGGAGTGCCCGGAGGAAACCCACGCAGACACGGGGAGAACATGCAAACTCCACGCAGGGAGGACCCTAACTGCGAGGCAGCAGCGCTACCACTGCGCCATTGTGCCGCCCATACATAATTGTATTTTTGTATTTATTGTTTAGTGGGAGTGTTGTACTGAGACTACCCATTGTATTGTATTTGAATGTTTAACAACCAACAATGAAACATTTACCAGTAAAAGCCACATCTTGAGCAAGAAACAGATCTAATGAATTGTTCACTATCTGTCTAGCTTTGCATTGACAGTCAGTTCCAAGGGCAGTGTGGTAGGTTATATGTTCAATGTATCTTATTGATGGTAGTAATTTAAATGTATTTATTTTTGCTTTTGGAAACATAAAATTCTAGTTATGCCACTAGTAATAAGTAAGCAGTTTCACTTGTGTATCAGTCTAAAAGAATAAAATAAGCCGACATTTACCACAAAATGACTACTAAAATAAACAGTACTGGCCAAGATGTTTAACTACACTCACCAGCCACTTTATCTGGTCCCCCTTTTGCCTTCAGAACTGCCACAATTCTTTGTGGCATAGATTTAACAAGGTGCTGGAAACAATCCTCAGGGATATTAGTCCATATTGACATCGCAGCATTACACAGTTGAAGATGTGGGGGCTGCACATCCATGATGCGAATCTCCCATTCCACTACATCTCAAAAGGTGCTCTATTGGATTGAGATCTGGTGACTGTGAATGCCATTTGAGTACAGTGAACTCATTGTTATGTTCAAGAAACAAGTTTGAGATGATTTGAGCTTTATGACATGGTGTGCTATCATGCTGGAAGTAGCCATCAGAAGATGGGTACACTGGGATCAGACAGAGATGGACATGGTCAGCAACAATACTCACTTAGGCTGTAGCATTTAAACGATGCTCAGTTGGTACCAAGGAGTCCAAAGTGTGCCAAGAAAATATCTCCCAGACCATTACATCACCACCACCAGCAGCAGCAGCCTGAGCCATTGATAAAAGGGCAAGATGGATCCATGCCTTCATGCTGCAGACACCAAATTCTGACCTTGCCATCTGAATGTCTCAGCACAAATCTAGACTCATCAGACCAGCAACATTTTTCCCTGTCTTGTACTGTCCAATTTTGGTGTTCTTGTGTGAATTGTAGACATTGTTACCTGTTCTTACCTGACAGTTGAGGCACCTGGTGTGGTCTCATGTTGCTGTAGCCCATCTGCCTCAAGGTTCGATGTGTTGTGCATTCAGAGATGCTCTTCTGCATACATCAGTTTTAATGAGTGATTATTTGAGTTACTGTCGTGTTCCTACCGACTCAAACTGGTCTAGTCATTCCACTCTGACCTCAACCAGGCATTTTCACCCAGAAGACTGCCACTCACTGGATATTCTCCCTTTTTTGGACCATTCCTTGGAAAACCCCAGAGAGAGTTGAACATGAAAATCCCAGTAGATCAGCAGGTTTTGAAATACTCAGACCAGTCTGTCTGGCACCAACAACCATGCCACATTGAAAGTCACCTAAATCACTTTTCTTCCTCATTCTGATGCTTGGTTTGAACTTCAGCAGGTCGTCTGGAGAACGTCTACAGGCCCAATGCACTGAGTTCCTGTCATGTGATTAGATATTTGCATTATCAAGACGCTGGATGGGTGTACCTAATAAAGTGGCCAGCGAGGGTATACAAGAACTGTTTCTGATAAGAGAATCTATTAACATTTTTTTGACATTGAGAAAATTCTGCGAGTCTACCACTCCATACACACATACATACATTAGAAAGACACAAATATAATGGACAGAAAAAAAAGACTTTTGTAAGGATAAGAGAGCAAACTCAGTGATGCACTATAAAAGTGTATTGTTCTTCATTTGAAGTAGCCCAGTAGAGTTTCCTGGTGCACTTTTACTGAAGTACTCAATGCCAGTGAATCATAGAGAGTGGTAATTAGTTTAGTATTCACCCTCTCCTCCACTACTACCTCCAGTAGGTCCAGGGAGCATCCCGTAACTGAGTCTGCCTTTTTAATCATCTTGGTGATTCAGTGGGGCTCTCTTGAAATAATGTAACTAGCTGAGCACACCATACTGGCCAGCACAGAGGTACAGAGCAGGTAAAAGATGCCACTACGTGCAGGAAAGGAATAGTTTCCTATGAAACTCATCTATAGTTCCTCAATGTCACCAGATAAGCCCAGCCTGTCAATGACACTTTACAGAGTAAGACACAATTTTGGTACCACAAACAGGCTGTACATTTTTAGGATGAAATAAAAGCTTTAAAACACACACAGAAATTAGTTAAAACAAAGTTCTGAAAAATGACCCATCACATACGATTACTGTTATCAATGAGATTAAATATGCAATAATTATAATTATTGCAATATCATTCAGACCTAGTTCAGGGTATCTCAAAGTTGGTTTGTTTTTGGTTGGTTCCATATTGGCTTCACAGCATATCATTAAATGGCCATAAATTTGAAAAAGGTGAACTCTGACTAAATAGGGTAACCCACCATTTCGAATCTGTTCTCAAAATTCAGTGTTAAGTACAGAAATGTGTATAAAAGTGATGCAGACAGAGAGAAGGGTCTAATGGTAGTGGCTTGAGTTCTTCTAGTACAGGTATCTTGTTTGATATGTCACAAGTGCTCGTGTCATCAGTAAAAATCCAACAGCCCTCTCCCTGATTTACTCTAGTACCAATAACCTGGCAAACGCTGAAGTTAACTCTTCCTTGGACTCTTTGATCTCCCCAGCTTTAAGAGCAAATTAACTGCCAGCAGTTCCAACCAGTTCTGCTTTTATTTTCTATAATGTTAATGTGGCATTCGACCTTGCCATTTCATTCTGTATGTCAGAACAGAAGTTTCATGGCATCTCAGTAGGCCAGTAAGATTAATCTGCAGATTACACTTGGCAGTTTTAAAAAAAGTTTCCCTTGATCAAGGAAACATTCACTTTCCTACAGCCATAAAATGGTATGTCCTGTTTAGTGCGCCACCACTATCTACTCAAAGCACCGTGATGTTCCAACAATGATGGATGGATTAACAGCCAGAAGTCTGTATGACCATCAACATTAAGTGACTCCGTGAGAACCCTAACTACAAAGAGGACTGTTTCATTTATGTTAGGTAGAATGCCCAGAGGGGACTGGGTGGTCTCGTGGCCTGGAACCCCTGCAGATTTTATTTTTTTCTCCAGCCGTCTGGAGTGTTTTTTTTTTCTGTCCACCCAGGCCATCGGACATTACTCCTTTTCTATGTTAACTAATGTTGTCTTATTTTAATTTCTTATTTGTCTTTTCTTCATTGTGTAAAGCACTGTGAACTACTTTTTGTATGAAAATGTGCTATATAAATAAATGTTGTTGTAGTGCAAAACAACCCAATGTTCCTCATAAGGCACTCAAGACATCATACTTCACATACTTAAGAAACACTCTACAGCCTTTGATAGTCTCCATATCCTTCATTTTGCTTACAAACTTGAAGCCTCTCAATGGCCAGCCTCAGGTGTCTTGTAATGCACAGCTTCTTTTGATATACTGTACAGTAAGTGTATTCTAAGAAATAAAACTGATTGTGCCACTGCGTAAGTGCAGTACTGACTTTCTCAGTACTACGGATACGGTAGAAAAAATTAAACTGTTATGTTTTCAGAACTTTGGTATTAAATTAATAACAAAATACCAATTCTTGTGAAATTCCTAGTTCTGCAAAAAGACAAAGGAACATGATGCACCTGCATACTGGGGAACTGAAATGACTGACATCCAGTTTGACAAGAAGAAAACAAACTGTTATGTATTGCATGCTTCATTGGGAGGGCTAATAACCGTGGGTCAAGTTCCCCAAATACCCTGCAGCATCACCTACTATGAACTCTTCCAATTCTATATCAATCGCAAAAGATTCATTCCAAAAAGGAATTTAAACTAAACTGAACTAATCAGGAATGTAATAGGAATATACAACCACATTTTCTGAGGTAAAGATTTACATTTACTATGAAACGTCGTGAGCAATGGCCATTACGGTGTGGTACTACCACATGGAAGCATGAGCCTTCCAAACTATAAAGGCATTTGGAAAAACAATCATGATACAGAATTAAATCATTTGACTTATAAATAAATTATTTATTTAATAAGCTTGCACAATTGTAGAACAGATCCGGTTGCCGTGTGCAATAGATGCTGTATGTGCAGCAAAATACTAGACAAATCAGCTGCCTGCAAACTAAAACATATTCCACTTTGCACACTCTTAACTTATCCCTGATTTCAACAGATACTGAATTTGACTCGGTGATTCATTTGATTCAACACCCATGTGTTGAGTTGCTTTTGAAGGAATACCATGTGCACTTCCTTTATTATGCATGTATAATTGTGGAAAATGTATTTACTGTTATTTGTTCATTTGTGCAATTCATAGGGAAAACGATGGCTAATTTATATTAAAATCACTGCTAATAAAGGGTCATTAAACAAAAATTAATAAGGCTGCAACCGAGGCCAAAAATATTGAGAACCACTGCTTTAGGCTGCCCAGTAATTCAATTTTAAGAGTTACACTGGAAAAACAGCAGAATAATCGATACAGACAAGGTGTATAATAAATAAAATTTTTTAAAAAAAGTGTAAGGTCAACATAGACGATATACTCAAAAAATCAGTCTTTGGGAGTTACGAGGTAGAACTGCACCACCGGTCCACACCAAAGTCCATTAAGCTTTTTAAATTTTATGGAGGCACTTGGCTTTAGTACAGAAATGTATGCTTTTATCTCAAATTTATTTCACTATATGACATTTTAATTTTATTTCAAACTATGATTACGTGATGTCTACACTTTATTAGTTACTACTGATCAATTTACATTAATATCACTTGGGTCTCGTCCGGCACTTCCACTCAGAGACACAGGCTACCAGGTCTTCATTCAATTTTTACCCGCTGACTGTCTTTAACGGCCGGCTAAGCACAACGCACTGAATGCGCAAAGAATCGAAGCGCCGCCTCGTACAGCTCACAATGTCCATTGATACCAGCTAAGCACCGGCTGGCTACGGGGGAAAAACCGATAAAGCGCGTGAGTAGACGGCCGAAAACACCGGGGGCCTGGGAGCAGTACGAGTACGCGGGCGGCTTAGGTCGTGCGAGCAGACGATAGAGACGAATAAGCCACTCACTCCGGACCTGGAAATAACGAAAGCCTGATAGCTTGCAAAATAAAAGGCCGAAATCCGTTCACTTACCCCGACTGGTTCCCTAGGTAATTTAAATGTGAACCTACTGCTACAAAATCTCAGTGTCGCGCGCACACACACGCGCGCGCGCTCTCTAGAGATATTGTGACGACACGTCTTCCCGCCTACTTCTCCAAACGAATTTCCGGGTGAAGAGCGAGGCTGCTGCTGATTAGCCCATAGACATATAAAGGTAGACGCCGCATTCAGTGTGTTTCCCAGTAGACACGATACGTCAGCGCGTTCGCCATATTGCGAGTGGCAACAGTGCCATTTAAGCTAATACAGGAAAACGTGGAAACCGGGTTTTTTGATGAAAAAACAATAACGTTTAAAACAGTATCGTTTACATACAACAGATTTTGGCGAATCGTTTAAATGTAATTATTTATATCCATTTATACACTAATAATGGCAATTATTAAATAATGATAATAATAATTATTATTATTATTATTAAATTCCTCCCATATAAGTAACATTTCTCGGACTGCCTTCTTCCATCTCTGAAACATTTCTATACTTCATCCTGTTCTTACGCAACACAGTACTGAAGTATTGGTTAATGCCCGAGTCACCTCACGTATAGATTATTGTAATGCAATTCTATCTGGCATCCCACAAAAACGTATCCATCGCTTACAACTTCTATAAAATTCTATGCTATAAACATTTAAAGCTCTCCACAGTCTTGCTCCCCCTACCTCACTGATCTCCTACAGACTTACACTCCTCTTGCTCACTCAGATCCTGTAATTTGAGAGTATTCAGTGTGGCAATATGGTGGGAGCCTTAGTTTTTGGAAGACAGACACAACTAACATGAGCATGAAATGATGGTTGTCAATTTCAAACTGTGTTTCCTCAGTGTGCTCCTTGAGAAAAAACAGATCATCTGAACCAATCTCAGCCTGAACAAACTGATTGATCAAAGATACACTGACAGCTTGCCCTAATGTCGACTCTCGGATAACACGCTCAGCTACTTTGACCACCTTGACTGTTACCTCAGAAGGAATCATCAAACCTCCTTTGTTTTTTAATGTGATCAAGTGGTAGCCTTGATAACCCAGCCACAAGGGATGTGCAAACCAGTGTGTTTCTTTGTGCTGGTCCCAAGCCCGCATAAATGGGAAAGGTTACATCAGGAAGGGCATCTGGTGTAAACTTTTGCCAAATCAATATGAGGACAACAATATAAATTTCCATGCCAGATCGGTCAAGCCCCGGGGTTAACAACAACCGCCACCAGCACTGTTAGCCAACAGGGTGCTGGCGGAAATTGGGCTACCATTGGCCGAAGAAGAAGAAGAAGAAGAAGTGGGGGGAGACGTGTCCGGAGGCAGGAGGAGAGGAGGAAAGTAAAGAGAGTGGAACTGAGGGTAAGAACTTTGAATGTTGGCAGTATGACTGGTAAGGGGAGAGTTAGCAGATATGATGGAGAGAAGGAAGGTTGATATATTGTGTGTGCAAGAGACTAAATGAAGGGGAGGAAGGCCAGGTGGATTGGAGGTGGATTCAAATTGTTCTCTCATGGTGTGGATGGGAGGAAAAATGGGGTAGGAATTATTTTGAAAGAACAGTATGTCAAGAGTGTTTTGGAGGTGAAAAGAGTGTCAGGCAGAGTAATGATTATGAAGCTGGAAATTGGAGGTGTGATGATGAATGTTGTTAGTGCCTATGCACCACAAATTGGGTGTGCAATGGGTGAGAGAGAAGATTTCTGGAGTGAGCTGGATGAAGTGATAAACAGTGATGAACTGGATGACGATGGAGATCAAGAAGAGGAAGAGAGTGAGGGCAGAGCCAAGGATCAAATGGTGGAAGTTGAAAAAGGAAGACTGCAAGGTTGAGTTTAGGGAGGAGGTGAGACAGAAGAAGTGTACTGGTGCCGATATTTAAGAATAAGGGGGATGTGCAGGGCTGCAGTAACTACAGGGGAATAAAATTGATAAGCCACAGCATGAAGTTATGGGAAAGAGTAGTGGAAGCTAGGTTAAGAAGTGAGGTGATGATTAGTGAGCAGCAGTATGGTTTCATGCCAGGAAAGAGCACCACAGATGCAATGTTTGCTCTGAGGATGTTGATGGAGAAGTTTAGAGAAGGCCAGAACAAGTTGCATTGCGTCTTTGTGGACCTGGAGAAAGCATATGACAGGGTACCTTGAGAGGAGCTGTGGTATTGTACGAGGAAGTCAGGAGTGGCAGAGAAGTATGTAAGAGTTGTACAGGATATGTACAAGGTGAAGTGTGACAGTGGTGAGGTCTGGGGTAGGAGCGACAGATGCATTCAACGTGGAGGTGGGATTACATCAGGGATCAGCTCTGAGCCCTTTCTTATTTGCAATGGTGGTGGACAGGTTGACAGACGAGATTAGACAAGAGTCCCCATGGACTATGATGTTTGCTGATGACATTGTGATCTGTAGCGATAGTAGGGAGCAGGTTGTGGAGACCCTGGAGAGGTGGAGATATGCTCTACAGAGGAGAGGCATGAAAGTCAGTAGGAACAAGACAGAATACATGTGTGTAAATGAGAGGGAGGTCAGTGGAATGGTGAGGATGCAGGGAGTACAGTTGGTTAAGGTGGATGAGTTTAAATACTTGGGATCAACAGTACAGAGTAATGGGGATTGTGAAAGAGAGGTGAAGAAGAGAGTGCTGGCAGGGTGGAATGGGTGGAGAAGAGTGTCAGGAGTGATTTGTGACAGATGGGTATCTGACCACTTACACCTTAACACCAGCAAGACCAAGGAGCTGGTGGTGGATTTTAGGAGGCCTAGGCCCCTCATGGACCCTGTGATCATCAGAGGTGACTGTGTGTAGAGGGTGCAGACGTTTAAATATCTAGGAGTGCAGCTGGATGACAAATTGGATTGGACTGCCAATACTGATGCTCTATGTAAGAAAGGTCAGAGCAGACTATACTTTCTGAGAAGGTTGGCATCCTTCAACATCGGCAGTAAGATGCTGCAGATATTCTACCAGACGGTTGTGGCAAGTGCCCTCTTCTACGCGGTGGTGTGCTGGGGTGGCAGCATAAAGATGAAAGACGCCTCACGCCTGGACAAACTTGTTAAGAAGGCAGGCTCTATTGTAGGATTAAAGTTGGACAGTTTAACATCTGTGGCAGAGCGACGGGCATTAAGCAAACTCCTGTCAATCATGAAGAATCCACTGCATCCACTTAACAGTGTCATCTCCAGGCAGAGGAGTAGCTTCAGTGACAGACTTTTGTCACTGTCCTGCTCCACTGACAGACTGAGGAGATCATTCCTCCCCCACACTATGCGACTCTTCAATTCCACCCGGGGGAGTAAATGCTAACATTAATTTTATTTTAATTTTTTTCATTTTTATTACTATTTAATTTAATATTGTTTCTTTGTATCAGTATACTGCTGCTGGATTATGTGAATTTCCCCTTGGGATTAATAAAGTATCTATCTATCTATCAGCAAGAGTGAAAGGGAATGTCTACAGGACGGTAGTGAGACCAGCTATGTTATATGGGTTGGAGATGGTGGCACTGACCAGAAAGCAGGGCACAGAGCTGAAGGTAGCAGAGTTAAAGATGCTAAGATTTGCATTGGGTGTGACGAGGATGGATAGGATTAGAAATGAGTACATTAGAGGGTCAGCTCAAGTTGGATGGTTGGGAGACAAAGTCAGAAAGGCAAGATTGCGTTGGTTTGGACATGTGCAGAGGAGAGATGCTGGGTATATTGAGAGAAGGATGCTAAGGATTGAGCTGCCAGGGAAAAGGAAAAGAGGAAGGCCTAAGCAAAGGTTTATGGATGTGGTGAGAGAGGACATGCAAGTGATGGGCGTAACAGAACAAGATGCAGAGAACAGAAAGATATGGAAGAAGATGATCTGCTGTGGCAATCCCTAACAGGAGCAGCTGAAAGAAGAAGAAGAAGTGGTAGCTTTGATCATATGATGCCGGTACAGTATCTGTTACCAAACCAGCACAGCACACATCACAGGACAGCTTTCTCAAAATCCCATCTAAGGGCTACCTCCCACTGCTTCCAGAGGTGGATTTCTTTAGGAAACCTTCAAAGTTTGAGAAATGTTAACAGCTAACAACAATCTACATAGTTAGTGACTAAATACATTTAGACAAAACATTGTTTGGAGGCTCACTTGAGCACATAAATGCATAGTTTTGCTAGCTTAGCCTGGCGCAGCTAAAGTTAAGATTATAAAACGGGATTTTCTAATGGCCAAATATAACCAAAACAATTGTTCAGCCTTACCTATGAAATGTAATCCCCCGGGATCTGGTTTGGAGCGTACAGCGCTTTGTACAATCCCAAGCAGCACATGTGTGAGGCATCTTTATCCATTACTTCACTCCACAGCAGTGCCACTCACAATATGGCGGC